>NC_136499.1:67719908-67824908 GCF_053919585.1 Euprymna scolopes
TTTTTATCAATGCAGATTTCGTATTCATTATTATATTATATTGGACCCAATATATAGTAATTATTGAAAAAGTTAAAAAAAATATGACTCGTGCATAACCACCGAGAATAGAAACCAAAACGTTCAGCTTACAATTTACTTCTGTCTATGACGTCAATGCCTAAGCTATGAAGACATGCTTGCTGCAAGGCAAAAATTAAAACATAGACCAATAGCTATTACATTACGCACGCATATTCGTAATGCTGTCGTTCGACCTTCAACTGGCAAATTCCAGTTTTTTAAATTTTCACATTTTGCACCGATTTTCCCCGGCTAAAACCCAAATATAAAACTTCGCATGAGTTCGAATGCCCTATATATTAAGTTTCATGTTTGAAGAAGAACACAGACAGAGGAGTTTGATAGGCAAAATTTTCAAAAGAAATATATATATGCATACATACATATATATATATATATTATGTATATGCAGTCATATCTTGCTACGATGTTCATACCGTTTCAATTATATTAGATATCATCAGGCAAGAAAAATTAAGGTAAAAAAATTGAAAAAGTTGAACCCCTTATTGAAATTTTGAAGAAAGAGGGAGTTAGCCATGAATGGCGATGGACGAAAATTTGAGTTCTTATGAGAAGATGTTAATCTTATTGGTAAGATGTGACTAAATTAGGTCAGCTGGTCAGTTGGTAGAGATTTGATGTCTTTTAGTTGAGATTTTTATTTTTTATTTTATTTATTTATTTGTTTATTTATTTTTATTTATCTATTAATTAATTAATTTATATATATATATATATATATATATATATATATATATGTTTATTGTTTAGAAGTTTTGCTTTCAATTTTTTCTACTATTAACCAGTCGAATGTTTAATCTATATATCTATACTTTAATGTTAACGTTTGTTGAATGGTGGTAATATTGTCTCTTTATTTTGTTTTCTTAAGCACGCATACATACATGGACGGATAGCATAAAATGATTAATAGATGCTATGAACCTATACATTCATAGACGGATATATATACGTACGCAAATGTATATGGGATAAACCGAAATATCGTTATCGGGGCACTTTTTCTTCTTAGTAGGGTTATGGATCTGCTATATATATATATATATATATATATATATATATATATATATATATATATATATATATATATATATACAAGTTTTATTAGAATAACTATTGATTTTTGTTTTGACTTTATTCTTGTTTGTACTTGAATAGGTTAAAATATTAGAGCTTATTGAATTATGTTAGTTTTCGCTTTCGGTATGCTTAGATGTTCATATTGATATGCATATATGCACCCACACACACTTCAAAACAATAAACATATAAATATAAAAATTAATTAATTAATTAATTAATAGATAAATAAAAATAAATAAACAAATAAATAAATAAAATAGAAGAATAAAAATCTCAACTAAAAGACATCAAATCTCTACCAACTGACCAGCTTACCAGATTAAATAATAACACCAACTTAAACCAATCTACCGATCAATTACAAATCAACCCACCATATAATAATCCAGCACCAGACCTAACGGAAAATAATCACAATAAGCAAGAGGTAATGTATTTTGGTTCCACATCTGGCCTAGTAAAACATATAATTTCAACGCACAAACATTCTTTTAAAAATAACTCTCTGTCAAACCAAACTACTCTATCCAACTATATTTGGCAACTAAAAAATAGCAATATTTCTTTCAACTTAAAATGGCGAATAATTGAGACTTGCAAATCATATAAACCAGGAGATAAATTTTGTGCACTATGTACAAAAGAGACCCTAAAAATTTTAAAATATGAAGATATAAAAAATACAACCACACTATTAAATTCAAGACAGGAACTAATATTTACATGCAGTCATAAACGTTGGTTTAAATTTAATAAATATAAACCACCTTAAATCATTAAAAATTACCTGTTAGTAAAAATAGATTACATTTTTTTAATAAATTAAGTTAGACTAATTATCCCCCTTACACCCTTTAAATAAAAAAGTAAAGAAAATATGACAATTATCTCCCCTTACAACATGTAATTACACAAACAACATTCGAAATATTAACCGTAGCGTCTTTAAATCAAATGTACGCTAACGGAAATAATTTATTGCACGGACGACCCCCCTTTTAAAATTCATCATTCAATAAGGTAAAAAGCTATAGCAAACATCTAAATGAGTATTTTAACCATTGTTCCTGATTTCAAAAAGCGAAAAATTAAAAGGTAAATTTCTCTCTCTATATTTTTTTATATATATATACCTGTATATCTATGTATATGCATATATGTGTGTCTATTTTTTCATATATATGCATGTATATATTTGAAATGTGATACTTAAAGCAAACTTATAATTTAAATTCAAATCTATATTTTAATCTATTTCTTTTCTATCTCTAACCCATATTAATTTTCTTATAAGTTTTAAATCCAGACCTTTTATTTCAATTTTTTTCAGATACATCTGCCTTACTTTTAATGCTAGGTTTATTTATGGTGTCTTTTAAATTTAATAAAAATCCTTCAAAATTTGCTGACGAGGAGACCTTGCTTATTAAAAAACTGTATGTAATTATTGTACGTAACTTGATGTCTACCACAATAAAAAGCATTGTTTTCCAAAACGATCGTACAGATAATTGATTTTGTTGTTGTTCCTTCTTATGAAACGGATTTTTAATTTATCAAACCCCACAAAATATTTATTAAAACAAAAATTTTTTTTTAAAAGTTAATAACGAAAGGGAAATAATTCCATTTTTAAACGAAAAAGTCAGTTTACCTAACTTACTGTATTAATGCTATTTTTTTTAAGCAAGAAAAAAAAGGGTAAATATCCAGATACGCTACTACAGAACACCGACCACTCTAATTTGTTTTTTTATAGGTAATTGAGGTCGCTGACAACGAATCTGATAGTCAAACTTGGGGCAAATTTTTCCGTTTGCATGGTATTTACCCCTGAACCCACGAACTTCTTTCCACCATTTTGCAGCATCCGTTTATGCTACGCGCATGCACGCTGTAGCATAAACGACGGCTTCCCCAAGCAAACTATGTTGTGGGGAGGGGATTTTTTTTCCAGGACATAGAATTTTCTAATTTTCAAAAATACATTATAGCGCTTTTTGAGTGGAAAATTTAAAATTAGCTGAAAAAGAAATAAAATAAGAAAAGGAAAGCACACCAAGTTGGAGTAGGGGGGGTAATTTATCTGGGTTTTTTTGTTACCTGGAACATCGAATTTTCAAATTTTCCGTAAGTAACGCACCGACATTTACCAATTAGAACACCATTTAACATTTTCCGAAGATTTTACTTTGTACATTGGGGGCGCGAGCGGGGGGGGGGGCGGATGTGATGTTGGCGCGCGCGCGCCCCAACATCAACCCCCCCAAACAAAATAGAGTGGTCGGTGTTCTGTAGTAGCGTATCTGGATATTTACAAAAAAAATATTTAGGTTTGGCTATAAATTCCTAAACTCATTTCACCTTAAATAATTTAGGTGACTGAAATAGGAATCTAATTGAAGCTTTAATTTCCTGAATAGTATCCGATAATTCATTTTTCTTCGAGTTATATCGAATGCATTAATACGGACTTTAGGGGCTTTTTTCGTAATGTTACTGTAAAAATTATTTTTTATTGTTACAAATTACGATGCTTTAAAAAAAGCAAAAATAAATTCATGCGTTTTTTATTTACTACTGAAAACCATAACTTTAGTAAAGGTATTTTTTGTTTAAACAAAATAAAACATTTTCACCAAGAGTTAAGTAAAAATAATTAGTCCATTATATTCTGCGATCATTATTTGAAAAATACTGCAATTTTCATTAAAATTCGTTAATTTCCTGATTTTTGGTGAATCTTTAAGTAAAGGGAGGAATCAAAATGTGTATACACTTTGAGCGTCGGCATTCATTTTTCGACCACGTGTGGTTAATTTAAATTAAATGTACATCACATGGTTACATTATCAATAAACCCATTGAAAATTTACCGATATTGTAAACACATTCTGTTTACATTAAGCCTGTGGTATTTTTTTAGTGATGCAATGTTGTCAACTGAGATTTAAAAAAACCCGCGAGATCAGGAGAAAGAAATGTCCAGAAAATCGCTAGCCAGTTTGGCAGAAAAGTAACTTATCTTGCCTTTGATAACATTTATTTGTTATATATTTGTTTTTTGACAACTTTTTCGAATCTATGTGTACAGTAATACAAACCTGTGTACAGTAATACAAACCCCTTCGGGGAGATTGGAATGCCCCCCCCCCACCTAAAATGTAATTGGAAAAATCGATTTTATAGTGAGATTTAAGAATGGTTAGTCGAAAAAAAGGTGAAAAACAAAACAACTCATCAATAAATAATTGTTACCAAAGGCAATAAATGCTACTTTTTTTACTTACCTGAATGAGTTTATTTTATGTTTTAAAGTATTTTCAAGCAATCTAATGCGGGTGTCTCTGGGTGCCAAATACCTCCAGATTTTCTAGAATTTCCCGCTAGATTGTAAACGAAATTTCCAGATCTATCAGGAAAACCGCTAAATTGTAACACTGGTCACGTGACAGGAAGCGGTAATAAATAATTGTCCCTAAATAAAAAAAATCGCCTCTCGGTAAAAAGAAATCCACCTATTTATCATAGAAAAATTAAGTATAATGTTATAATTAAAAAGGAATATATAAAAACACACATGGATATAGTAAACATATTATACCAAAACGTGGAAGCCATCCGTCCAGTGGTTTTTTAGACAATTAACTCCGAACGAACCAACATTTACATTTTTATATATATAGATATACCAATCGGTACGGACCAAACTATAGAAGATCAGATAAATAAACGTGGATTTATAAGATCAAAGAATCCAACCTTGATCGCCCTTCGAGGCCCATGGCGCAGTTGAATAGAGTCGTTGAATCTCTACAGTTCCAGATGAACATGTCAAGATAGCGGTTTCGATCCCACCCAAAGTGTGCCAGAGGTTAATTGGCCAAAATGTGGTGAGACGACAACAACTACGGATGGCAGTGATGGCTGAGAATGCAGTTAGGAGATTCGAAGTTCCTATCCGTCGCGGTTACCACCTGACGAAGGCCAGAGGAATAGTTGGCCGAAACGTTGTGAATAAAAAAAACAACAATAAAAGATAAAAAAACAACAACTATTAAAGATGAGAATAATAGTCCGAAATAAAAATAAATTAATATATAATGCTCATCTCAAAAATGAATTCCAATTAAGGAATAATATATATATATATATATATATATATATATATATATATATATATATATATATATATATATATATATATATATACAATGTTAATGGTAAAATGAGTTACGAAAATATATTTAGGAATTAAAGATTCAGCATCAAGGGCAAATCATGTTTCGATCGTTGCTGAGATGATAATGTAACTAATTGTTTGTTTATCAAGACCGGGGCTAGAAAACAAATCGAAACTTCAAACATTAGCAACACCAAAGAGAGAGAGAGAGTGGCAAACTATTATACATCGAATCAAGGTTATAAGCTAAAAAGAAGCAAATATAACCTACTTAGTGAATTGTTTATAATAGTTACCCCAGACAACTATAAATACTACTTGAACAAAAATATTAAACCAAAGCGATGATATCAAAAGAACCTATATTCAAAATTTCAAGTCTGTATTATACACTAAAAGATGTAAACTAAATATTATTATGAAAAGTTACATTATTTTTATATTCGGTTTACATTTCAAGTATATATCTATACTCCTATGAATTCGTTTTTTCTTTTGTGTGTATTGATATTCATATTAAAACCCCTCTTTTCTATTAGTATTTATTTGCTTTCTCTCCAAAGCAAAATGTGACACGAAGTCTTTTAGAAAGTGGGGTTAAACCAGCTTCCCGAAAAAAAGGCAAGAGGGGCACTCTGGTTGGGTCCAAAAGTAGTAACTATCCCAGAATAGAGGGGTTCCCCTCAATTGACATGGACAAATTACCTTAAGTGCAGCATCTGCAGAACGGATAATACACTTTGATCCCGGCAAGCTTCTTTTCTATTCATTTAAAAAGAAAATACAATATGCATTCACTAGCAAAAGATCTAGCTAATTTGCATATTCTTTTAAACATTCATTTTAATTAATTCCCTATTAGTATTTCGATTTTCTTATGGGATGATCATCCTTAGTTTACTATTACGTGTAATTATATTCATGCAGATATTCTACATGTTTACAGTAACAAAAAATTGTTTCCACATATATTTATGTATACGTATATATTTTTGTTTAATCTATAAAAGTGAACGAGTCTGTGTGTCTATGTGTGTACATTTTCCTACGCAGTAATTCTGTGAATTTTCAGTTTAAACACTCGAAATTTTATATACAGGGTACTGAGATTTTGGAAAATCTTTGTAATCCGTGTTCGGCCAGAAATTTGGCTGTTAAGACGTCAAAGTTCAACGATTTGACCTTGAGAACTCTACCAAATTCCTCCCTACATTTTGGGTCTAAACACTTGAAATTTTTAATATAGGTTACTTTAACATGGATCTAACTTAATAACTCAATTTGAGCCCAAAACAATAAATTCTAAGGGGTTATAAAAGGGGTAAAATATAAAAAAAATTGCCAACTTTTTTTTCTCTCCACATACACCTCCAAACACCCGGGAAACGCTGGAATGAAATGCTAATCTATACTCCTATAAATTCCTTTTTCTTTTGTGTGTATTGATATTCATATTAAAAACCGTCTTTTCTATTTATTTAAAAAGAAAATACAATTTTCTTATATATGGGTTGTGAAATTGCATTCACTAGCAAAAGATTTAGCTAATTATTCTTTTAAACATTCATTTTAATTAATTCCCTATTATTTTTTTTCGGTTTTCTTATTGGATGATCATTTTTAGTTAACTATTACGTGTAATTATATTCATGCAGATATTCTACATGATTTATACTTGCATAATATTTGAGTAAAAAGCTTACAGTAAACACAAATTTGTTTCCATATATATTTATGTATACGTATATATTTTTGTTTAATCTATAAAAGTGAAAGTGTCTGTGTATCTGTGTGTCTATGTGTCTATGTGTGTACATTTCCCTACGCAATAACTCTCTCAATTTTAAGTCTACAGACTCGAAATTTGATATACAGTGTACTGAGATTTGAGAAAATCGTTGTGATCGGTATATATATATATATATGTATATATATATATATATATATATTATGTAAATACAGTTATATCTTGCTACGATGTGCAGTCCGTTTCAATCATATTAGATATCATCAGGCAAGAAAAATCTTTGTAAACGGTTGTCAGCCAGAAATTTGGCTGCTAAGGGGTCAAAGTTCAACGATTTGACCTTTGAGAACTCTACACCACTCCTCCGCCAATTTTGGGTCTAAACACTTGAAATTTTAAATATAGGTTCTGTGGACATGGATCTAACTAAATAACGTGGTCGTAATAGGAGTCAAAGTGTAAAAAAAAATTACCTATGCGCTCTCTACCAAATTACTTAGACAATTTCTGGTCTAAACATTTGAAAATTGACATAAAGTGTATTCAGAGATAGGGCAAGCTTTTTAATCGATCTGGGCCGAAAATTTTTAGTTACTAATATATAAATACATGTATGTATGTTTGCATGTCTGCCTTAAACTTTCGACAAAGGCGACGGATTATGACAAGATCAGTATCGTTTTGAGGTTCGACCTTTCAGACGACAAATATCGAAAAATTGCCTAAAAACATTAGTATCTTTACTTTCAACTGCGCACTTTTCTACAGTGGGGGGGGGGGTCGCTTGGCCGCCGATATTGTTGAAAGTCATCCTCTTCTTTCGATTGTCTAACCTTAATTTAAGCATAAGTCACTTCCGGTTTGGCGGTGGTCGTAACAGCAAAGACGTCAGGTTTTTCCCCGTTCTTTTCCTCCTTCGCGGAACGGGTTCAAGCCTGCCTTTCTACTACCACTTTTTTTCTCAACATACACATCCAAACACCCGGGGGACGCTGGTGTCAATAGAAATGTGGTGGTGTGATGTTTTGGGCTGTAATCATTGGCAATGAGCTGGTAGGACCATTCAGAGTCGCAGATGGAGTGAAATTTTACAAATTTCTAGAATAATCAATTTTTCGATTTTCTAGCACTTCACCATATTTTAGCATTGGTTTGCATATAAAGTTGGCATGCTGAAAAAATGCGAATCACCAAAATTGCTGCCAATTGTTGATTACTGTGCAGATTAGCTTAAAATTTTAGATCTACCCTTGTGTTAGTGTTGACATATAACGTGATCAATTTCACAAATTTTCATTGTAAACTGTCGAATTTAGAACAAAAATATCGATTTGCATATAATTCTGGCACGGGATATATATATATATATATATATATATATATATATATATATATATATACTAGCTGTACCCGGCCACGCGTTGCTGTGGCTCAGTTTGTTAAAATTGAACACATTCCTAAAGAAAAATTGGATTTTGTTCGTTTATTTACTTTTATTCCTTTTTGCAATTTTTTTAATCAATAAAAGTTGTTATTTCCCCTCCCCCCCAAAAAAAACATTAATTTTTTACCATAAATTGGCAGGTGCAAGTTTTTTTTTCAGGAAAACTTCCACTTTTTTAAAAGAAAGTTGGCAGTAAACGTTTCTCTTTGAAAACGGAATTTTTATTATAAAAAGAACAGATGAATGCTTTACATGAACACTGTAAATAGTTAAGTGAAAGTAGAGAAAAGTTTGATTCTTTTTTCAAGAGAATGTACAAATTATTTTTTTAACAGATGTTCAGAAAATAAACAGAAAAATACTTCCATCATTAATTATGCAAAAAAATATATAAAATATTGATTTAGTGTTTCAACATTATGCTTATAAATTACGAAAAAACTTGCTGAGTATGCGCTGTTTTACGGTTGTTGTAAAAATGGAATGGAATCTTAAATTTCGCTCCGTTTTAATCTTTCTTAATTTTTTAATTGTGCCCCCCAACGAATATAATCAAAAAAATAACATTCAACAATTGTACTTTATGTGTATAAAACATAAAATATTTTTTTAAAAGTTAATAACGAAAGGGAAATAATTCCATTTTTAAACGAAGAAGTCAGTTTGGTATATCTTTTTGTTATTTCTGACATAAGTCCAGCTTACCGTTCACATTGGAAATGTCGAAATTTATAGGTTGTCGGGTACGTTTACAACGAATAAAAACTCCAATCTACCGATGTTAAGAACGGCTTTCGGAATAGACATCCCTAACCTTGTCAGCATACCCGAAAAGCTATAAAAGTTGACGTGTGGAATGTGATCCATGAGTTGGACGTAATATAAAAATGTACCGAATTTAAAAGGAAACGAAATTCAAATTTCCGTTCCATTTTTACAACAACCGTAAAGCAGAGCATTCTATGCAATTTTTACCTAACTTACTGCATTAATGCTATTTTTTAAGCAAAAAAATATTTAGGTTTGGCTATAAATTCCTAAACTCATTTCACCCGAAATAATTTAGGTGACTGAAATAGGAATCTAATTGAGTCTTTAATTATCTGAATAGTATGCGCGAAATTCATTTTTCTTCGAGTTATATCGAATTCATTAATACGGACTTTAGGGGCTTTTTTCGTAATGTTCCTGTAAAAATTATTTTTATTGTTACAAATTACGATGCTTTATTTATATAAAAAAAGCAAAAATAAATTCTTGCGTTTTTTATTTACTACTGAAAACCATAACTTTAGTAAAGGTATTTTTTGTTTAAACAAAATAAAGCATTTTTACTAAGAGTTAAGTAAAAATAATTAATTCATTATATTTTGCGATCACTATTTGATAGATACTAAATTTTCATTACAATTGGTTAATTTCCTGAATTTTTGTGAATTTTTAAGTAAAGGGAGGGGTCAAAATGTTTATACACTTTGAGCATCGGCATTCATTTTGTCTGTACCTACCATTTTTCGATGAATATTTGATAGGAAAGCGACCACGTGTGGTTAATTTAAATTAAATTTCAATCACATGGTTACATTATCAATAATCATGTGATTAAACCCGTTGAAAATTTACCGATATTGTAAACACATTCTGTTTACATTAAGCCTGTAGTGGACCAAAATATCCTTTTAGTGATATCACATGCAGTGTTGGCAACTGAGATTAAAAAAAAAAACCCACGAGATCAGGAGAAATAAATCTCCAGAAAATCGCTAGATTTTTAACTTTTATCGTCTGAAATTTTCAAAAATCGCTAATTCACCCCCAACTCCATATTTTAACTTTCTACCATAAAAAAATTATAAATATGGTATATTCAATATATAAAATGTTCGGTGTTTTCTCACTATATGTTTCTGGAATTATATTGAAGCGTTAGCTCCCCAGAAGGCTTACATATTTTATCGGCAAGTTTTACCTTTTTTTTTCAGAGAGGGTATTTTTTTGCAAGAAACAAATCATAAACTCAAACTTTTTATAATAAAAGTTAAATTGAAATATACTGCCAATTAAACATGACAATAATGGTGCAATATATTTTCAAATTAGAAAAAAAATCTTTGTTTTAGCATGTTAAAAGTATTTAGGTTGGTAGATAATTAAATTCTACTGTATTGGTATAAGTTTTTTTTTTGCTGTTGTGTCTTGCTTTTTACAATTTTCGAATAAATACTTTTAAATTAAGCGGAGTCGCTTAGATCGTATTTTAAACTAAACTTTGGACGTTGGAATGCCCCCCACCTAAAATGTACTTGGAAAAATCAATTTTATAGCGAGATTTAAGAATTGTTAGCCGAAAAAAAGGTGAAAAACAAACAAATCATGGAGAAATGATTGTTACATAAGCAATAAATGCTCCTTTTTTGTACTTACATGAATGAGTTTATTTTATGTTTTAAAGTATTTTCAAGCGGTTTTCTTTATTTTTTAATCTAAAATTGCGGGTGTATGGGTGCCAAATATCTCCAGAGTTTCTAGAATTCCCCGCTAGATTGCAAAGGAAATCTCCAGATCTAGCAGGGAAACCGCTAAATTGGAAACACTGGTCACGTGACGGGAACCGGTAATACATAATTGTCCCTAAATAAAAAATGGCCTATCTGTACAAAGAAAACCACCTATTTATGGTAGAAAAAATAAGTATAATGTTATAATTAAAAAGAACTATATAAAAACACACATGGATATAGTAAACATATTATACCAAAACGTGGAAGCCATCCGTCCAGTGGTTCTTTAGACTATTAATTACGAACGAACCAAGAGTTACATTTAAATATATATATATATATATATATATATATATATATATATATATATATATATATTATATCGCAAGTTTAAACTTTAAATGATTTTTATTCAATATATTATAAAATGATAAGATATCTATGAATTTATATTAATATTTTATTTGTCATTTAATGAAAGATTTATTCATATGAAGTAAAAAAATAAAATTTCCTGCAGCATACAAAATTCTGTGAAAATTATTGATGGAAAATTATTACGAGTTTTGAGAAAGCTTTAATTGCAAAACTAGCCGACAGTAAAAATATTTGGAGCGTCTCTAAAATCACCAAGCGCAATTATTGTCATGTAAAGAAAAAAAATGCAAAAGTGGTAAAAATGCAACGCAAAAACGTAATCGATGTTGTTCACGAAAAAAATTGTTAAGCGGATATGAAAAGAAAATAAATAGATGTGTCTGTTACAATCACCAATTAAAACACCTTTCGATCAATCTTCAATATCAAAGAAAACACGAAATCGTCTGCTCGACAATACCTAACGTTTGAGTTGAAAATAATCACAAGAAGGGAATAAAATAAGATAATAATTAGATTTACTGAATAGCTCGGATAAAAAAGATGTGACGCATTGACGGTGGCAGTTCCACTGTGGAGCCTGATCTCTCTAATCGTTTTCTAATCAATTTTTTCAGATTAAGTGACCCACTTAAAAGTAGCTCGATCTCTCTAATATTTCTCTAGACGATCAGATGACACAAGACAAAATGCAATTCTTTTTCCCACAAGTTTATCATGTGATTTTTTTAATCTTTGAGGGGACTTTAAAACAAAAAATATAAGCAAATAATTCTCACACTCTAGAGAAACTAAAGGAGAACATTACCAACGTTATCAGAAGAATCATCAAAGAAGATCTACAGTCAGTATCTGCAAACGTTGTTAAACGTGCCCAGAAATGCATAGATGTCAAGGGGGGCACTTCCATTATATTTTATAACACTATAGGTAATTTAAACAATGCTACAGCTAATTTAAACAGTAAAAGAATGCTCCCCTCTCTACTACATTTGATGGGCTACTTTTAAGTGGGCCTTCTTGTATTTGGTCATAGATCTTAAAGGTCTGCACCGTAAAACTCATAATTTCAGATAAAGAACAAAATTGAAAAAAATAAATAAATAAAAGTGCACAACTCAGAGTCTCCAGGTAATACATGTGTCGCGGGCCGCAATTCACGGGTGCTAGATCGATCAATCTCTATTCTGTTTTTCTGTCTCCTGAAAGGAATTACTTTCAACTGGTATCATTACTTCGTGGGGTAGTCACGAATTCCGTACGCAACAAATAATTGACTCCAGACGTAATCTTGGATTTTCGTTTATAAAGATTAATTATTGAATAACTTCTAGATGCACGAAAAAAATTCATTTAACAGTTATGAACAGGAGAAAAAATATATATGCAATGTCTTTTCTTTTTTTGTTTCGACAGTAACCTAAAGGAATCCTTTTTTATCTCTTATTCCTCTCTCTTTATCTGACAGCCAATAAACAGGGCGTAGCGCGGGTAGTATAGTGAACGGCTCCGACTCTCAAGCTTGCCGGAGATTTCCTGCTCGCGACTGGCGAACAACCGCTCTGCACATCCTTTCTTTTTGGAAGGAAGCGGTGTTGGGGTTCAAGAAGTCTGGGTTTCTCATACAGCCAATCTATATTCATTGTGTTATACTGTGAGACGCTCTGATTGTCTAATTGGCCAAATTATTGGTCATATTAATTATGCAATTTCTCAAACAGGAATTATAATTTCCATTATAAGTTTTCTCACACAAGTAAAAACTGAAAACCTTGACCTTAAATTATATCTAAGACAAAACATTACTTTTCAACACCATGTAACGATTCTCGTCCCAGAACAATATTATTATTAAGGTTTTTATAAAACTCGTCATTCCCAAAGTTATGTTTTCATCTTGTATTTTACGCCTCTAATCGACAATGAGGCTGTTGTCCGGGATTGTTTGTAGAATAAAAGGCTCAAATTCCACTCTAATTCTGATTTTACTGATGTTATTTTCAACCATCACAGATGGTTTGGCCTCAGTTTTATTTTTTATACTTCTACGAAACATAACCGGAATTGTTTTTTGAATTATTTTTATTGAGATACAAAAATATGTCAGTTAAAATTAAAACATTTTATTTAATTTTTCCACGAAAACAAGTTTCGTGAATTAATACTTATTTTTTTTATTTATTATTTATTTTTTTTACACAGTGATCACCACTTATCAAGGCCCGGAAGCCACTCAGGGATAAGGGTTATTGCAAGTACATTACGTTAGTGTGGAGATTTGATGACGTGTTTACTTAAGGGGGCGGTTCATTAGGAATTTGTTAACATTGGACTTGAAGACATCCAAGTTGTAGTCCGGTGGGAAGCAGGCAGACGGAACAGAGTTCCACAGGCGTGCAGTTCTAAGAAAGAAGCCCTATTCATGGAATCCGCGTTTTGATTAAGGCACAGATATAGAGTGGGGGAAATTTTTCACATTGGATTCAGCTAGACGGGTGCTTTTCGTGAAAGATTGGCGAGGAGGGACCAGAGATTGGAGTTCAGACGAGCACCTGCCATGGAAATAACGATAAAACAAGGATAGGCTCGCAACGTCTCTTCTGTGGGAGAGAGGTTGCAGGGTAGAGAAAAGGGCATCCCCCACTAAGCCACGAAGTCTATTTTGTACTCTGTCAAGGCAGGATAGGCTGTTTTTAGCAATTCCTGCCCAGATATGGCAACAGTATTCTATCCTTGGACGTACTTGGCTTTTATACAGATAGAGAATTGCATCAGTAGTGATATATCTTCTGGAGCGGTAGAAGGATCGCACCATCTTTCCAGCGACCTTGGCAACAGACTTGATGTACGTGTTCCATTTCAGATCAGGAGTAAAGGTCAAACCCAGAAGCTTGTAAAAACACGGGGCCTCACCCAGACGAGAGCCATCCATCACAATTGATGCCAGGTGGGGATCAGAGCGTTGATGATGAAAGGATAGGGGTTTGGTTTTGGATGCATTAAAGGTAACCAGCCACATCTTCCCCCACTGAACCACGCGCTCGAGATCAGAGGAGAGAGAATCCGAGAGAACTTTGTCATTTACAGCCTTTGATGATGGTCGTGTCATCAGCATAGATGTCAACGAATGATTTAAGTATGTGTTTAGGGAGGTCATTGATGTAGATCAGGAAGAGAGTTGGGCCCAGGATTGACTCCTGAGGGACTCCAGCATTTATATTGATGCCAGGTGGGGATCAGAGCGTTGATGATGTAAGGATAGGAGTTTGCTTATGCTAAATAAATATTCACCTGAGAGTTTCAAAATATCCAATAAATTTTCCAAGATGTTTATAAAATCAGCAAATACTTGATTACTAATAAAGATTCACATTTTTGTCACATATACATTTTATTTAATAGATATTTATGTTTAAAAAATTACTTGGAGTATTCGTAAAACTTCAAACATTTCATAAAATTTATTTCATTTATTATATCTTTATACACAAAATGTTGTAATTATGAATTATTTATGTAAATAAACGTATGTCAATGAAAAAGTACTGTTTAGATTTTTATATGTGTTGATTTACACTGCCGTACGCCTAGGGTAGAAAATTCATAGGGGTCATATATTCAAGGTATACCGGTAAGTACAGGACACTCTCTAAGCAGGAAGGGCTTGTCTAAGGTGATATACCATTTTAACGACAGTATAGGAAAATTCTTACAGTTTAGTTGTTCTAATGAAATAAACTATCCCGATGAACTATATTTATTTAAGTGTCTCAGAAAGGGAGTGTTTTTCTTTTGGTAGTTCCGACACAATATGCTAACTATATCCGCGGCGAGCAAAATGTCAAACATTAAAAATGAGTAAATTAAATGGAAGTCACATGATGTCATCTTACTGTTAAACTGAAGACACTAGATAATTTGCGCCCATATACATTATCTAAATCAATTATTTCGCAGCTAATCTGTATCGTAAATAATGATGATTTAAGTCACGAGGCTTAATTTATAACAATTTGTTTACTTGTGTTTAGAAAATAACCATTCTGCTTTCAAACATATTCTTTAATTACATAATTTAAATTAATTTATTTCTTCTAAGAATATTTTTAGTCTTGTAATATGGGATTTCATATCATTAAACGTGATGTTTTATTATATTATATATTGTTTATATTTAGTTGAAATAGATGACATAAAACATATTCTAAAGGTGCTTTAATTCAATATTTGAAGTTAGCGATACAAATGAATTTCAAACGTAATCGTGGCAGCCCAAATAAAACTGACATTTCATACTTAAGACTGGCTGTCCACAGAAACTCCTACTCACACATAAAGCATGCCAGTCCATCGTAACTGCTATTTGAAACATAATCATGATAAAGCGTCATTTCTTATTAAAGCCTAACAGTCAAATGAAAATGCTATTTCAAACTGAAGCATGGTGATTCATATTATTTGGATTATTCGGACAGTAACCGAGCGCGCATGAGCACAATGAAAAATATCAGGAGCAGCTATAAAAAAGACGTATGCAAATTAAGAAGTGTGCGCGAGCTGGCATTTGAAGAAAGAGAAAAAAGGGGCAGCATAGGCAAAAAAAAGAAAAGAAAATTGATTTAAAAAAAAGAACGTGTAAATACTGAGGACAGGAATGGGCCAGTTGTGACCAGCATGTGATCTGAGTAAAGAGAAACTAGTCCCTGATAAAAGAACCTGTGACAGAGAGATACTTCTTTTAAGTGGTGTCGAAAGTAACAGGAGTAAGAACGTTTTGTAAAAAGGAAACGGTGTCCACCTGAATTTTGCTATTCATTTTCAGTTTTTTTTCTTTTTTAATTTATGAACTAAAGTGTAACGGCCACGTTACAAGACTACTATTCTCATCTCAAAGTAAGATGGATGTAACCTCCGAGCTTCTTTGTTCTTGTGGAACTCGAAAATCTTTCTGTCAAACACGAGAATCTGTATGGAGATTCGAAAAGAACACTTTATTTAATTCTCGGGATAGCATGTTCTCGTTCCGCCAAACATGGTCGCATAGAGCATGGCAGTTCAATAAAAATACTGCCAAGCATAAGCCTGACAGTTCAACGAAAATGGTATTTGATGTTTAATCATTTCAATCAAATGAACACGTTCTTTTAAACCTAAACATGACAGTTAAATACAAATATTAGTTCAAATTTATATATGTCAATCGAACAAAAATATTATTTAAAACTTAAGCGTGACATTTAACGGACATTTTATTTCATACTTAAGCGTGGAAGTCAAAGAAAATTACTCTGTCAAACTTCATCCCGACAGTGGGATCTAAATTGCATTTTTAACCTAAACACGACAATTCAATAAAATGTGATTTCAAAATGACACGTAAATATCCAAATAAAACGATAGCTCAAACATTAGATTAGCAAACCACCCAAGCCTCTACGTGAGATATAGAAAGTTAAATCAGTAATTTAATAGAATGAAACCTTAACATAAGAGGAAAAAATATTGATAATTTACCTCTGATCGCATTGACCATGTTGAATATTATCTTGACACAGCCATTTGTCGACGCACGGTTTGGAGTTTAGTTATTTCAGCATTGTTGTGCGGCTTTATGCAAAAAGCTTGATGAATGATCAAAAGCCAGTGGGAAACACATTGCGTGTGTCGAGGACTCAGCCTATTACATGCTGGTAAATTCGGAAAAAAAGATGGATCTAGTCAATGGCCAGAAAATCGTGCACAGAATCTTTGACATGGCTAAGTCAAGCAACGTAAAAGCGGATCTTTCACAAGCAGCACTAAATCGAATAACATTTCGTTTGGTTCAATAATTTCAGAGGCAGATTTCAGAAAATATTCCTCCCCCTCTTTTTTCCTCCTGAAAATAGTTATATGTTGTTTTTTTTTTGTAAAATATTATATTTTCACGCAAGGGTTTGGTTTTTGATTTGGGCATCTGGTGTATAGCATCTCGAAGCACTACGCCCTTTAATGGCGACCAATAGTATATGTTATTAATATCAAATTCCATTCGATTTTTTTCGTGTGTTTTTAAAATGACATGTTATCACTGTTTACAACTGGTTTTCTGCAGACTATGGTTTTAATGAACTATGGTATTTATACCTCATTATTGTCGATCCCAGATTTTCCCAGTTACATTAGAAATTTATATGCATTGATGTTATCCAGAATTAAAAAAAAAACCCTGTTTACTACATGCATGCGTGGATAAGCACGAAGACGTACTAACATACAATAGATACTGGTCGATAAACCATCGCCTTTCATTCTCGTTTCGTATTGCTTCCCTTTTTCTTTTCTTTTTTTCGTTTCGTTTTCTTTTCTTATTTATTTTTACCTTCAAGAAGATACAACTCCAAAACGAAGAATAGAAAAACAATGGAAGAGGTATAAAAGTACATACTGACTAGGATGCTCGCACGATCAAAGCGCTTCCAAAAAATCAAGCAAGCATTGATTTTATGCACATGGTGTCAGTATCTATATTGCGTTTGTGCTTCCCGCGTTCTTATTTACTCAAATTATCGGTGCAGCGCATGATAGGGGTTGTGTAATAGAAACTGCCTTGAATATGGAGACTAATAAACAGGAGCCGCATGAGCAAGCCAGTCAAACTGCTGCAGAAGCTAAACAGAAAATACGTTACACGATGAAAACAAAAGCTGCAAATCTACAAGTTCTCTATCCCCTTCCCGATCCCCTGCCATTGCCCCATTTCCACCCAAAGAGTGATATCAAATAGCTGAGAAGGGTGAAGACGAATAGAAAGACCGAGGAGAGAGCACTGACCAAACCTCCATTGGACAAGTGCGAAGAGAAATGGGAACATTGGGGAGGTTTATTGCCACTAAAATTCCAGTTGAGACCAATGACTGCTGCTTGGTGTTGCGAGAGGTACTGCTCTAAATGTAATGACTGTCTTCAACAGAGAGGAAAAATCATTCTCAGCAAAGGAAAGGTCTGAAATTGAGGTTGAAATTATTTGAAACCGTCAAGTTATAAATCGAATTGTTAGACCGTTAAAAAACCGTGATAAATAAAAGAACTGCACAAACAAACAAATAGATAATTAAGTAATAAACAAACTATTACATTATATAACACTGTGACAATTAATCAACACAAAAAAATAGTGGTAGGTGATAACGTACGGTCAAATATTGGAATTGGTTTAGCGTATACGTATGTAGATTAATTTTAAATTGTGTTAAATTTATAATTTTGACATGTAGCCTTATTACTGTGATTAGTATAAAACATAAACGAAGACAAGTTGCTATCGTCTAGGATGCAGTTCAGGTAGTCATTCATGAATTTATAAAGCAGTTATATTAATCGCTTATTGCTTTCCTATTTGAATTATATGCAAAAAAAAGTTTGACGAATGTTACTGTGGAACCCAGCACATTGCGATGAATTCTCAAAATAGATACAGGTTGAAACGAGCTATACTCAAGTGCTCCAAAAATTCAATGAAATTAAATTAAGCAGCAGTAAATTTTCAAAATTGGAAAACGAAAATAGACAAAAATTCAAAATATTAACTATTCAATTAATGAGCCGATGGGAATATAAAAAGACTGCACTAGTTAAACTTAAACGGAAAAATATGGAGAAACTTATTGATCATATATATATATATATATATATATATATATATATATATATATATATATATATATACACATATATATATATATATAATAAATGAACCTGATTCTTTAAGTTAAGAAAATCTATCAAGATATTAAAAGCTCTGCACGCTTAAGAGGAGCAATTCATATAACCAATTGAAGATGAGGAATTAAAGTTACCAAAATATTTATAATACCATCAGATCAATAAGAAAAGAAAGGGAGAAAAGATAGAAAGAAACATCTATTTAGGCCGTGAAATTTCGAATCTAAATGCTACTAATCGGAAAAGGACAAACTCATCTTCATATAAATACAAGAAAAAAACGGGTTAAGAACATGTGGATTAGAAATTAAATATATCTGAACAGTGTATATATCAAGAGAAAAAGGTATACGTAAATATTGGTTAAAACAAATGATTCATGGCTACTAAATGGGGATAGGAAAACACAGTGAGGGGATAATAGCAAGAAGAATCGAACTTTTTTAACTACAGCACTTAAAAGCCTTAATTCTAACAATATACCCCTTTCCTTCTCTCTGAGTCTGCCAACTCTGAAGTTCAGAGGGCTGCTTAATAATATCGTCTACTAAAGATAAGAATGTTATAAATTTCAAAACCAATCCATCTTTCATTGTAAGCATAGAATCACATTTAATTCCCAATCCCTACATGTACACCGGCATTATCTTCTTTATTATTATTTTTATGTTCTTTTATTTTTCTTTGCTCTTTTCTATACTTGTTTGCTTTATTTTGGTTTGTTCTTTCTGCTAATGTTTTCTAGACTCTTCTTGTTTTCTCTTGCTTCTAATATATTCTCTTAACCAACTTTGTTCTCTCCGAACTGGCAATTAGATGATTTAAAACATTTCTTTTCATATGTATATACATTATAATAATCTGTAATTTTGAACTTTCTATTTTGCCTCAGCATTATAGTTTACTGCTCGTATTACTTTCTTTTAGCTTTTTTACATAGCTCCTTTTTTGCACATGTGTGAGTATAAGTATGCTCCTCTAACTATATATATATATATATATATATATATATATATATATATAATATATATATGTATATATATATGGGGTGTTTGTCAGTTTATATATATATGTATATGTATACGTATTTGTGTGTACGCGTCTTTTTACGTATCCATATGCGCCTGATTTCTGCTGTATATATTATGCTGAACATATTTATACGCTCATCTAATATTTTAATTTTCTATCCTTTTTATTGCCTTTATCTTTAATTACTATATGTTATCTTTTATGTATTTATCTATGTCCATTTTTACCATTTATAAACTTTCTCTTATCATTTATGAACTATAATACTAATTGGTATTCTGCTTTTCATGACACGAATACTTACACTTATAATTACACTTATTAATACTTAAAAATGTGTTTAGCACAGTTCTTTTCAATTTAAATATAGAGACAAAAAGACTACTTACAATTGAATCGATAATTTTGCCATGTGTTCATTTCTTTTTTTCTGTTTTTAGAATTTCGATTTTAGAACGTAATTTCCAACCGAATTCTTAGCTTGTAAATCCAAAGTTCTTTTAAAGTAAAATTCGTTTCATTGTTTTCCTTTATTGTGAAGTAAACCCGTGTGGAAATTGAATCCGACATCACCAGTTGTTATGGGATTAAACGGTAATAAGAACGAAGGAACACAGGACTTTTAGGAACGAAGATGTATTTTCCTATATTACAGGCAAAAGCAGGTTTAGCAATCCCATTCCTCAACGGTAGGGCGTTTGCACATGACCTCCTTGGCCGGGTGTCAATCTATAACTCCGGGCACCGGTACTCGATACCAGAAGTGATGTCACCAGAGAAAGTGGCGTCATGAGTCCATTAATCCCATGGAGGGGCGTCTCCAAAATTAACGAAAATAGAGTGACATTAAAAGTTAATAGAAATCTATTTCTTGAGAGTTGTAACAACAGAAATACCAGTAGTCCAACTTATCGATATGCATATTTGTAGATGTAATTTGTGTTGATGTCGACTAGAAAAGGAAAACAGCAGAATATTCGACTAGTAGAATGCTAGAATTACATTTTCTTAGTTGGAAAAACCAGACTGTGTAGGCACTGCAGGAAATAATAAAAAAACCTGTTTCTTTACACATACACAAAGAGTAGTCGATAGAGATTCACATCCTATATATATATATATATATATATATATATATATATATATATATATGTATATATATATATATATATATATATATATATAATAGTACAGAAGTTCAGAAGAAAATTGATACCGTCACTTTCTAGCCCAACATAAAGGGAACAGGTTGTTTGATTATTTCCTGCAGTGCCTACAGTTTGGTTTTTCCAACTAATATATATATATATATATACATATATATATATATATATATATATATATATATATATATATATATATATATATATATTGTCCACGATAGCCTTTCAGGGTGTCATTTCGCATTCTTCACCTATATATATATATATATATATATATATATATATATATATATATATATATATTATATATAAATATTTTATGCCCCCCTCTTTGGGTAGAGCACTGTCGTAAATAATCTCACCCGCTACTTAATAGGCTGAAAATGCGAAGCTCGTTGTTTGTTTGTTTACGAACAGGTGATTTGAGCACTTTAAAAGTGGTGGCGGGTGTCTATTTAAATAGACAATCCGACGAGTTATTTACGGGCGTCAATTCCATGGTCGAGTGGGAGAACCGCCGACTGTCACCACGACGGTTCTAGGTTCAATCCTTGGCTTGGGAGAGATGCTAGTCTAGCTGCACTGATGAGTTGTGATACAACGAAACAGGACTGTATGTCGATGACTACAAATATATTTTATGCCCCCCTCTTTGGATAGAGCACTGTCGTAAATATTCTCACCCGCTACTTAATTGGCTGGAAATGCGAAGCTCGTTGTTTGTTTGTTTACGAACAGGCGATTTGAGCACTATAAAAGTGGTGGCGGGTGTCTATTTAAATAGACATTCCGACGAGTTATTTACGGGCGTCAATTCCATGGTCGAGTGGGAGAACCGCCGACTGTCACCACGACGGTTCTAGGTTCAACCCTTGGCTTGGAAGAGATGCTATTCTAGCGGCACTGATGAGTTGTGATACAACGAAACAGGAATGTATGTCGATGACAACAAATATATATATATATGTGTGTGTAGAGAGAGAATTCAAAGATGGCTTGAATATAAAAACAATGCAACTACTCTCCGAATTTTTCTCTTTTCTTTTCTTGTTAACGTTAATGAGTTCTTATTCTTCTGATGCGTCTACGCGGAAAATATTTAAACATTGACATAATAATTATATAATTGTTTCTTCGCTACAAAACAAGTGCTGTCAAACAGAACATTTAAGCATGTTGAAAGAAATCAGCGGTAAAATGAACAAGATCTTGGAATATAGACTTTTTATCATTTATTTGTATATTTATTTGTATATTATAGTAAACATTTATCGGGCTTCATAAATAAACGGATTAGTATAAATAAAAGGTGCAATATAATTGAATAAGCATATTTTCCCCATAAACACACACACACACACACATATTCGCATTGTTTATTTTATTTTATTGTTTTATTTATTTTGTTTTATTATTTTATTTGTCATTGTTATTAGTAAAATTTTATGAATATATGTAAATGTCATTTTTTTTTATATTTGAATAATTTTGTGTGTGTACATATATATATGTGTGTGTGTGAGTTTGTTTGTGTTTGTATGCGTGTGTGTGTGTGTGTGTTTGTGTGCGTGTGTGTTAAAACAAATGTGTCTATCTTTTGTCTCAACTTCTATTTTTAACCGTTAGAAAAGTATGAGAATTAAAAGTTAAATATGAGAAAATTTGTTTAAAATACTAATCGTCTTAGAAACGATCGTGCGCCTAATAATTATTAATTTTGCATTCTTAGAACTTCATGGAAAATGTCACGAATTTATGTATCTTAACACGTACCCTCTCTTCGCCATCTCTCTCTTTGTCTCTCTCTCTTTCTCTCTCTCTCTCTAATGCGCCACTGTTGCTTTCTTTCACTCCTTATCTGTCTTTTTTCCTCATCTCCCTATTTTCTCTCTCCCTTTCGCTTTCTCTCTCAAATTTTCTTTATCTCTCTATATATCTCTCTATATATCTCTCTATATCTCTCTATATATACATATATAAAGTAAAAAAAAGAGTGCGAGATTATTAGCTAGCATATATGGTAATTAGAAATAATGTAAATACGTTAAATGTTCGTTGTCTTTATTGTTTGTTTTGTGATTTTTATCTAGTCTATATTGAATCATTTATTATCCCGAAAAAATTAGAATATTAATTCATCTGACTTATAATACATAGCCAGAGTTCAAATGTCGAAGTATAAATTTCGATATGAATCGTAATTTAATACGAGTTTTTATTAATTCAACGTATTTGTAGTCATGTATATGACTTAAGTTTCACTCAACAAATTAGGAAAATTCCGTTATCAATATCGAACTAACCCATCGAAACTGCAATTGAGAGCGTCATATTTTTTTAAAATTCTTTTAACTTAATTACCCCAAACTTCAATGCGACTTTCAATTCTCAGTTCAAATATTATCATCTTGGGTGTTTGTTTAATAACGTTTCAGTCGATGTGATGTTGTGCGACTAGGAAAACTACATAGACTTAAAATAAGCACGTGCTATATGCTGCCAACTCTGCCAAAAAGTAATCGTCCTCTACTGAGTTAGAAAATTTCCACATTTTCACTCTCCTAGATATCATTGTTGAGTATGCGTTGTGTTACAAATAATATTATGGAATGGATTCCCATGAAATAACTGCTGATATATCCATCAACATAAATACCCTCATCCTCGCTGACAAGTAGCAAACGCATATATTTTTTACTGTAGAAGCAAAAGCAAATACGCTTATATTTTCTTATAGTTTCTTTCATCGGGAGGTTTGATTTTGAAATTCTCTCCAAATGTATCTCAGACGATACCCACTTGCAAAAATTTTAATGTAATGTGAACAAACATATTATTGCCTAACTACCCATCCAGTCTGATCCTAGGAACATGATCCGTATTACAATAGTCTCCTTACGCTTCAGTGTCAATATGACTTGTTTAGAGCGTAATAAAAATTTAAGACAAGTAATTTTTTTTTAAATGAACTCGCTCTTACTTAACCCTATTTCTGGGAGGTGGTAGAAGTTCATTGTGGAAACGATACAAATTGGCAACCTAGGTATTCCAAGTTCCAATCCAGTTTGTTCCACAAATATCACTTTTACTTGGCAAGCTTTACGTGGTCCCTCCTGTAAGTACCTGAAAAGACTTCTGGGTAGAAAAATATCGGGTAAACCAATGCCAACAATAGAATCTTTAGATTCATACGATATGACGATGACTATTATTCAACCAATTAGTTATGTATTTATTGAATCCAAATTATCTAACACTATATTCTACGAGTTTTTATTATATTAATGAAATACTAAGTCATACAACGGTCTAGGTCATTTACATTTAATTCAAGGTTTAACTGAATCATTTTTTCCATTCTATTAAAGAGAAAAATAACATCATCGCCATGTAAATAAGATTGAAGTTTATACTGTGTTCATACACACATGAAAGGCGTTACACATTATAAATAATATTAGTAATAAAGCTTTGTTCAATTGATCTATTGAATAGCTTTACTGTTATCGGGGTTGTTCCAAAGGTAAAGACTTCTATGTTTTTAACAAAAAATGTTTAAGAGCTCCACAAACGGGAGTGGTTCTATTAAAACAGACGACCTTCTGTTCTTCAGAATAATTTTTTTACATAGTCACTTCTATTTTGAATGCACTTTTGCCAGCGATGAACAATGAGTACTCATCGGCATTCGGAGCGCGCTTTATCATACTAGTATCGCTTCAAAAGAAAAGATTCATATTCTTAACTAAAAAGTTGAAGAGCTACGAAGACAGAAATCGTACCATTAAAATGAGATGGCTTTGTACTTCATAATGTTATTCTCTACATACTCAGCACCATTGTCAATGCACTTTTGCGATAAATTCAATGACGCATCTCTGCTTCTGATGCACGTCTATGACAATACCTGATGTCTTAGAGTCTCACGTCGTTAACATCTGCAGCAGAGAGATGAAACTTTCAGGTTATGATTGCATAAGTTCAGTCATGATGACAGTGCAATTTGTATCCCATTTGATGCATTCGGGCAAAATATAGATAGGACCATTACGTTTGGAACGTCCATCAGAGTATTTTCTCATCATATTTTGTTTTGATACGTTCAAAGAATAATCAGGTCTAAGTGAAATTCTTGCAGGATGAGACCTCATCCTGTAAGACTGTCACTTAGATAAATTTCAAACCGATTGTCGAGTTTAAAATAAAAATTCCAAGAGTAGACATTGTAGACTAATATAATTTTTTCTTATTTTAAGAAATTTTTTCTTATTTAAAGAAAAAAAAAAGACTTCCAGCAAGACTTCGGCTAATAAAAATCTACCAAAGTCTAACCAATGTGTGTACTTCTTGCCGGCATCTAATTGGCCTCATCGGAAATAACTGATAGCTGATTGGCAAAGTCGGACTTATCATTTTCTGATCAACGTTTTAGACGTTTTCGTCCTTTTGTGTTGTTCGTCTCTGGTGGACTAATTAATTTGCCAAGTCTGAAAAAGTGTAATAAAAGACACACGTGTCGTTTCATGATGGCTTACCAATTAAAACACGTAAATATTTTCGTTCTGCTGTCTGTTACGATATTGTTAGTATAACAAGAAGGGTATGGTTAAAAAGATGGAAGGTTCTATTTTTTAAACATGGGTGATAAGAACTGACCAATCAGATGGAATCACGTTGTTCTACAAACCTATCAGAACCAGGAATCACTCCACAAAATATACTGGAATGTTTAGAATTTTTGCATATAAAATTTCGCCAGTGGAAAGAAAATCTGCGTCATCGTTTTCGTCTGAAGGCTTCATGTTTTGCCAACTTCTGGGCTTGACCGTAACTCCTGACCTGAAATGGAACATGTATATCAAATCAATTGCCAAGGTCGCTGGAAAAATTGTGGGATCGTTCTACTGCTCCAGTAGATATCTCACTCCTGATCCAATTCTGTACCTATATAAAAGCCAGGTACGGCCAACGATGGCGTACTGTTGCCACATCTGGGCAGGAGCTGCTAGAAGCAACTTATCTTGCGTTGACAGAGTTCAAAATAGACTTCGTAGCTTAGTGGGGGGATACCATTTTCTCTTCCCTGCAACATTAGAGACGCTGCGAGTCTGTCCCTACTTTATCGTTATTTTCATGACAAATCCTCAGCTGGGCCTCAATCTATGGTCCCCCACCGCCAAACTTTCACGAAAAACACTCGTCTAGCTCAAACCACTATCAATAATTTCCCACATTCTTTATCTGTGCCTAAACCTTAATGCAGATTTCATGAACAAAGCTTCTTTCTTAGAACTGCTCGCCTATTGAACTCTCTTCCGATTCCCTGCTTTCAAGCAGACTACAATCTGATTGTCTTCAAATCCAACGTAAACAAGTTCTTGATGACCCGTCCCCCTAAATAATCCAATTTACAAAATTCCTACTACTTATGTTTACTACGCTATAATCACATTGACTAATGTATATTCACTAACTCTTATCCTCGAGTGGTCTCCGGGCCTTGATAAGTGGTGATTCCTGTGTAAAAAAACAAACGATTTTAGAATTCAAAGCCTCTCTGCCATTTTGTTCTTCTCTGAAATTTAAATGTCTTGCAAATCAAAGGTTAGTAACTAATGGTTTCGAAACAACTGAGCAATAGAATACCATTAAGTATCATGCTAGTACTAGTAGATAGTATAGTATAACTGCTATTATTAATTCTAATATTAATACTACTAATATTTCTGCTTGTTTTGCTGCGTCTGTTAATTACAACAGCGAATTAACGATTATAGGTTACCAAATTATTGGACATAATTTCAAGAAATTTTACAAGAAACACTTTTATAATATCGTGTGCACCTACGGAGAGTAACATGTTACTATTAATACTGCCATAGGACTAATTATAGTACAAACATAGTAATATATACTAATACCACTGGTAAAATAAAATAGTAAATAAAAATAATTAAATGTTAATAGTTATACTATGATACTAAAATAGTAATACTAGTAAATAATAATAATAATAATAATAATAATAATAATAATAATAATAATAATTGTCTCATCACCGTCCCCCCCATAGAAAAGTGATACTAAAGAGCCGAGAAAGGTCAAGGAGGATGGAAAGACCGATGAGAGAGCGCTGGTCAGACCTCCGCTGGACAAACGCGAAGAGAACGGGGATGGTGGGGAGGCTTAGTACCACTCAAATCCCAGTATAAACCAATGGCCACTACCAGCGAGAAATCAATGGTATGAGGCTGTTGCGATGACGCAGATTTATTTGCAAATGCTATCGAAGGAGGTGGAGAGAGCTGGACGTCTGGGGAGTCACTCAGCTTCCAGAGAACACCACAGGTCTCCAAACCGATCGTTTGTTGACTTGTGTGAAAGCTCCATGTGAGCCAATAATAATAGGAAGTAATTATACTGGTACAATGGTTATAATAATAATTTTAAAAAAATAATAATAATAATACGCACGGACAAGTGGTACAAACATAAGCCGGCAACAGTACTTGAAAACGAGAATCAGAAAATCTTATGGGACATGGACATACAAACTGATAAACTCATCCAAGCATCAAAGAAAACCAAATGTCGTAATAATTAGCAAGAAAGAAAAATCCTGATAAATCGTAGACTTTGCTGTTCCAGCTGACCACAGGGTGAATATTCAAGAAAAAGTCCTGTCAAATCATCAACTTTGCCTTTTCAGCCGACCACAGGGTGAATATCAAAGAAAAGGAGAAACGAGCAAATACACAGAGCTAGCAAGAGAACTAAAAGGGATATGGAAGTTGAAGAAAATCAAAATAATACCTATATTAGTAGGGACACTGGGAACAATTCCGAAAACCTTTGAAAAAAGAATGGGAGAAATTGAAATCAAAGGAATAACTGGAAAAATACAACGAACAACAATGATGAAAACAGCTGAAATATTTAAGAAACGACCTTGAAATTGGAGACTAGCACAAACGTACTACAAGCGCAGAGAAGACAAACTGCTACAGAAACAAAACATGAAGCGCTACATGGAACCAAGAACATTGAAGTTGCATACCTATAGATTCTCCAACCCAACCCTATCACCCATTACCACATCACTGCACCCCCCTCAAAAAAAAATAGTGAGACCGAATAGCCAAGTAGTCAAGGAGAAAGGAAAGACTGAGAAGCGAGCACTGACCAGAACTCCACTGTATAATTACGAAGAGAACTGGGACCTTCAGGAGGTTTATTGCCATTTATACTCCTGTCGCAATCAGTGACAAACAGCTGTTGGTATAATGCAAATTTATTTGCAAATGTTACCGAAGGAGGTGAAGAGTACTAGATAATCTGGGGAGATTTGTTGTCACTCAGATTCCAGCGAAGACCACGGGTTGTATTCGGTGAGAACTTTGATTACCTGTATGAAAGCTCCTTGTGAGCCAATAATAATAATATTAACAACAACAACAACAACAATAATAATAACAATAATAATAATAACAATAATAATAGTAATAACAATAATAATAATAATAATAATAATAATAATAATAACAACAACAACAATAATAATAATACTAATGGTAACATATGAATAGTAGCACTAGTAGTGATAGAAGGAAAACTATACAACTTATTTCAAAACTATTTACTAGAAAACGTTGATCTGAATATCATTAATTATCTTCATCAAACCGGAAGTACCAAACCGGAAGTTACATTTGTTTACTTATATATACTACTTCCACTACGAGTGCTACTACTATATATTTGAGGCACAATAAGGTGGGATAAAAGCGTGTGTCAAAATAGAACCGAAAATTCACTGTAATAATTCACATGAGTAAAAAAAGTAAAAAAAGCTTGAAAAACCCTCAAATATAAATACAGTATAATGATGGGCGATGATAGCAATTGTTTGTATTTTTGGAATAGTTACGAAAAAAAAATTGTAAATTCTTCTGGGCGTGATGAGATGAACGAGAGAATAGTTAGGTGTGGAAAAATAACGTTCGAGCAAGGTTAAAAAAATGTGTATCGTTCAGTAAAACAACTATAAAAATTGATGGAGCGCAAATTACCTGCTGTGTAGATATATATTATAAGCAATTGGGAGAGAATATTTATTATCTTTATAAAAGTTGTGTGGAGAAAGATATGATTGAGGGCGCGTACAGATCGTTGTAATATGCCTGCCATGACACAAAAGCCATTAATCGTTTGCAGGATTGGCATTCAGCTTCTAGCATTTTATGCCAGCGGGCAAAGATCGATCGAATCGTTCATAGCTTGTTGTAACCCGAGTTTCATGGTTAACAGTGCAAATAATAGGAGAAATTCCAACAAGTATTAATAATATAAATTAATGTTTACAAAACAAATATACAAGGTGAAAAGACTAATTTAGAAATCCGTGGGTTGAACAAACAACCGACAGGGATTTATTCGAGTATAGCTACAGGGTACTTATCCAGTTTATGACCTAATCTCCGAGAACCTTTCATCAAAACCTTTCAGCAGGTCACAGAAACAACCGGAAAAGGCTGTAGCGAAAATGGGCTGACGGTGCCTCAATTTCCTCTATTAAGAATGGCTTTCTAAATAGAAATAATTCGTAACACGAGGGAGGTACATTTTACGTTGACATAACGTTGAAAGTCATTTTCAGTTAAATTTATTTTTTTATTTAATGAACTGCATGCTTTTATTGAAACTTCTCGTGTTCTGAACGTAAATTTGATAATCGCTTCGGCATTTTTCGGTTGCTTTCTTAACCAACCGGGACATGACGACATTCTTTGTCGGGTCTGCCCTAAGAAACTGGTAATAAATCAATCCTTAGTCGTAATCTCTGAAGGAAGATGCAAATTTTTGAAAATCGTTTTTCTTTTCAAAAATTTATTTTAGACCAAACAGGCAACAGCTACTCTCAACTGATCCCGAATTCTACGAACAAATGAACAATTCAATAGTGGGAACCTATTTGACTCTCACCAAACAAAATAAGACGCGAGCTCAAATCAAAATGTGAAGTTTTACTAATCATAAAATAGAACACTCTGGACGAGTGTAAAATTAGTTGTAATTCTCTGGTGAATATGTTCCAGGCGATGAACGATAAATCACACAACGTAGTGAAGCAGATAATAGTATTACTCCAATAACAGCTTTCAAAGGCGATAAGGATACCAGTTGATGGCCTCTTGAGATCGAGACAGGCAACTGTTTATTTAATTCTAGTACAGACGGTAAAATGTTACAAATTAGACGGGATAGAAAGTTGTATAAGATTTCGTGGGTTCATATTTCTATAACGTAGATAAACGATGTAGTTATACTTTTACAGGGCTATATGCAGTATATATATAATTAAAAAATTAGCAGAAAACCTAAATACATATGCAAATATAAAAATGACTTTACAAACATTGAAGTTGAAAGCACAGAGGAATTCTTCATTTTAATATTTAACACATTCAGAAAATGACAAATTCTATTCAACGTAATGTACTTGCAATAACCCTTATCCCTGAGCGGCTTCCGGGCCTTGATAAGTGGTGATCACTGTGTAAAAAAAAACAAAAAAAAAACGAAAATTAATAAATAACTAAACAATTGTTGGCTTGAAAATACAGAATGAAACGAAAAGATTGTCGCCTTAAAAAGACGACATGATTCCATTTCCTTTTGATGAAAACTGTTTCCTTTTTTGCTGCAAAACATCTACTAGTTGACCAGTTGTGAACATATTTCAACAGCGATAGAAGCCTTCTGCCATATTATGACAAGACTATTGCCAGCACCTTCAAAATGCAAATCGGGATGGTTCGAAAGATTTTCTACTCACGGCTATGGTCTTTGGTGTGGTTTCAATTAAGCACCACATCATGTCACCTCATATCTAAGAAGTCGGAATGAAAGTCAACACCAAAATTACCTGGATATGTTGAAGAGTGTAGTGATTCCCTGATGCAATCAGGTGACCGTTGGCAGACCCAAGATGTGGCAGCAGGACGACGCCAGTGCACAACTTCAAGAGACCCAGGCTCGTTTAAAGAAGGAGTGCTACGACTATGTTCCCTTCTTTTACTGCCCCTTCTTCTCCTCGACATGAATCCGATGGACTTCTTCGTTTGCTCATACGTCGAGAACATCACACAAATGACTTCTCACAACAGCAAAGCCAGCATGATCCCCGCCATTCACCCAGTATTCGCCCAGCCGCCGTCGGCACTTGTGGAAAAGGCATGCTCCCAGTTCAGGACACGTATCGAGGTGGCGATTGAGGTTGAATGCAGCTACACTAAAGAGATGTCAGCTCTACAACATAATCAAGATAGGTGAATTGACATTTTCAATAAAAGTTTGTAAATAAAGCTGTAGTGTTGTTTTCGTTAGAGCGATAAATTTATATTTCCACCATATAATTTGCTACGTTCGGTTCTTTGTGCTATATTTACGCATCATAATTGGTATCCTTAATTGTATTACATATGTCATAACAAATACACTTAATACACGATTTGATGCAATTCTAACCAATAGTTTCAGCGCATAGAAATATTAAAAATTTATATTGTTATAGTTGTATAAATAGTTTTATGTTTGCTTGCCTGATTCAATATAGTGTACGTTGTTTCCTTTGGCTAATAAGCAGAGTAGATTACCAATTAAATAAATGTATTTAGCCATATATTTCTTCGATTTAAAAACATTTAATTTACAATCACTGTTTAAATGTTTCTATGTAATCCTGTTAAATATGTCATAGTTCACCCTCTTACTTGAAATCCGATCACGCCATTAACTTTCACAACATGACAAATTTAATACTACACATAGCTTAGTAAGCACCGATTTCCTTTTCGGTTTGTAATAACATTTTGAAAATTACAGAATATCGTAAGTGACACAATATCAAGGCTCTAGCTTTATAATAATGTAAATGCGCTACTTATAATCGATTACAATAACATATAAGTAAACTGGTTCTTAATTAAACATGTTATTCTCTCATCGAGCGGATATTTCAAGAATTCTATAAGTGGCATTTTTAATATTCTATCAAAGTATAACAAGGTGGGGGGTCTCGGTTTCACTAGTTTATATGAAACATGAAGAATACCGCTGTGTCCAAATTATTACACGTGCAGTTCCAGCCGCTCTTACGCAGACAGGGTTTATATGCCTTTCGACACAGAACGATAATCTCTTTTATCATCCTTCTTGCACTGAAAGGAAAGATCATTCAACATGATTGTTTCTGTCTTTTCAAGTTTGTTTGTAAGTTTTAGCAACAATAAACAACGTCTCCCTGATTTTAATTTTTGTATGTAATTAAATATTCCAAAAAGAGAGAAAAATTATAATAAGTATGTGCAGTATTTCACAAAAGAATAAAAAAGAAGGTAGTTATGACAGTCTGGGTTGTAACAACCTATTTCTTGCCTTCGATCGGTCAATGAACGGCTGTTTCTTGAACGGCGGGGTGTGGAGCAGTAGACTGTTCTCCCAGGTTCAATCTCACCCGAGAACTATTGCAAAACTTGCTGCATACTGCTTGCAAACTGATTTTTCTTTGTCTGCATCGGCTTATGTATACATGGTTGGTGTGGACCGAAACATGCCGGGGTGTTCCATCTAACCAATCATCGTCCAAAATGTCACACCTTGATTCATTCTCATTGGATAATCAGCTACCTCTCCCCCACTTCCAAATCTTGTAATTTTCCACGGGGTTCTCATCGATGATTTTCTCAGGCCCTAAAATAATAATATAGCCTGAACAATCAGGTAGATATCTTAAAATAATCATCTTCACAGTTTATTGTTTCATAATTCGACTTTTTTTTCGTTACAAAAAAATGTATATATATTTCACATCAGCGACCACGCCATCTTTCTTCCAACTGGCAGGGTTACCCTGTTGTTTTCCCGTACCTTCAATTAAAATAAAAACGTTCTTATTCCGTTTTCGCTGGCTTTGTTTTTGGGTAATTTAAGTATAGCTCTAATTTATCTCTCCAAAACCCATCCTTCTGGTGTAATCCTTTTCCACCGTTGCTGGTTGGGTATCTCAAGCATAAAAACCTAACTTCTCAGTAGTCATTGATATCTGCAATTTATGTCAGCGCTTAGATTACAAAATATTTGAAATCCATAAAATTTTAACACCACTTAGCATCTATATATTATGTTACGTGGGTATGAAATGTCTTTGCTTCAACAAGCAATTGTCTACAGATATATCTTGTCGGACTCGGAAATCTTTCTGTCGAATAAGGGACTCTGAACGGAATTTCGAACGAAATTTAATCCACAGGGGTAGCATAATCTGGTTCGCCAGGTAGAAGTTTTAAATAATTATAAATTGCATTTATCGTATCGATTGAGGCAGGAATTAAATTTTCACCTTCTAAAAAGTATCACCAACTGAATGTACCTATTACTTTATCCGTTACTCCTCGAATCCTTCAATACTGTAGTTGCACTACAGTAAACGGCGTTTACAGTTTTATTTGTTTGTTAGATAGAAATATGGGATCTCTAACGGTGAACTTTATCCCACACAAACCAAAACAATGCCTAGCATTCTTCTTTCTTTGTAGTTTTTAGCGTACAATATTTTTGAAGATAACTTTTGATTTAAATGCAATAGCAAAAATAAATGATATGAACTTTTAGTTTATTTTACAAATAATCTATGACTTACTAATGCCTAAAGCCACTTTGAGATAAGGGTTATTGATATTGTCAGTTGGATACTGAAATAGGACTATAAAACGACTATTTCAAACGTTCTATTACAAAGAAACTAAATGGAATTATTACAAATAATATGGGCCCATAATTTACTCATAAACAACGACTAAAATAATTTTTATTATGTTTACAATTTTTTTTTTTAATACTCAAAATTTTAATAATTAGTGTTAATTTTGGTATTTTTCTCAGTATTTGACTGGATTCTTCTCTCAAGAGATTGTTTCTCAGATTTCTGAAATCGAGTATATAGATTGTATAATAAGTATGTTCATTGGATTTTTATAGAACATTCGACCAGAAATGTTGTGTTGATCTTGTTACAGGAGATTCCAAACAATAAAGAATAAATTAAAGTATAACACCGTCGCTTAGGTTTAGGAATATTCAGCGCACACACAGACTTATCGATGTTATTTAAAAAAAACAAAACAAATACAAAATAAGATTTTATCTCTAAAGAGTTTTCTTCTAGAAAGGTTAAGTTTGATTTTAGTATAGGACTTTGTTTTAAATTACATTTCCAGAAATAGACGGAGAGACAAAATCAACACACATAATACATTTACCTACAAAGAACGACTTCAAAAACCAATTCTGCCCTTACTTGAGCAGCGAACAATTCGAGAGTACCCTATCCTGGCATACAACATTATTAATGGAAACATTATCTACTTTTAGAGGAGTTTCTCACTCCAAGTGCTAGTCGTGGTCTCTGTGACCACTTACACTATTACAGATGAACTATTGTCTTTTTTAATCTCAATATGCGAGATGTAGAACTTTCTGTCCTCGATAGAAAAGTCTACCAGTAAATGATGGTTACAAGATTCGGGTTTAACGTTTTCTTTTAATTTATTATTACACACGAATCACCACTTATCAAGGCCAGAATATGTCATCTATGACATCTAACCCTTATGTCATCAATGACATCTGACGCTTATGTCAACATGATTAATGAGTGTTTCCTGCCAACACCGAACCAAATGTGCGTAGAAAATGTGTGGTTCCAGCAGCACGGTACCACGGCACACACAGCGCACGCATCAATCACTGTTTTGCGGCAGAACTTCCCAGGACACCTCATCTCATTGAGGGGTGACCAGCATTGGTCCGCACAGTCCCCAGATTTCTCATCATGTGACTATTTTTAGAGGATATCTGAAATCAATTGTTAACAACGATCGACCTAGTACCTTGACTCACCTGAAAAACAACATTCGTTGGGCTGTCGCCAATATACCCAGAGTTCGATTAACTCAATGTATACAAAGGAATAGACACCACTATATTGATATCATCTTTAACACTCGTAAAAAATAAAATTTAAATATTGTGCTTGTTGCAGTTCAAAGAATTACATGTATACCTGGATTACTTATGTTTTAATTGATGTTACAAATAAACAAGTTGCTCTGTTCCACCCTGTATAATGCATAATTTGTCAAGATACTTTGGAACTTTCTAAGCGGAGACACGTAATTAATAAAAAAGAAACACAATCAAAGAAAGTTCTCTCTTGATGTTACTTCAGAGTTTATTCTGTTAGCTGTTTAGCGTCATGGTGCAGTGTTATCAGGAATTACAAGCTACATGGAGGTTGTTTACTATGTGTTGGTTCATCATGATACTATCCTCTAAGTAATACGTCAACATTCCAGTTACTCCATCCTTATTTAAGGACTGGATGGAGCATATTATTGCTAAGAAACACATTGATGACATACCGACGCGATAAAAATAGTATTTAAAATGCTGATATATGTTTGTTCGAAAGCATCCATTTTTATTTATAAAAATGAAGAATGTTTTCTATTTTCGTCATCCTTCTACGCAACATTTGTCCGGTTCGGGCGGAGCACGCGATTTCTGTTGCAGGTGAGATGATTGATGTGCTAAAGGATCGATAACAATTTTGCAATGAAATTTTGATTTGTGGGCAGCGTTCTTTTATGTCGATAAACCATGTTTTCGTTCATAAATTGTATAGGCATCATCGGCTCGGCTCTAGGCGGGGAGATCAGTATACACATATTCCATATATAAATCAAGCAAGGAAAGTTTACATATACAGGGTAAAAATCTAATGCATCCTTGCTGTGTTTATAAAAAACATTACTTCGCTGCACATTTGTTAGTCATATTTTGGGCAAGTCTAAAAAATAGTGAGACTTTAAGCCAAAAGCTTTCACTGTAGTTGCAGGAACCAGAACAAAAATTAATATTCTGAAACTGAACGTGACCAACACTTCAAAAATATAAACTGCAGGTTCGCTATATTTCATACGTTTAAAATGTATGCATTTATTATTTATTGTTTGTTAATTTATTTTTCTTTTCATTTTAGAGAAAAGTCAGTTGGACACTGTTACTTAAATTACTTACAGAGTCATCAATAATATAAATCTCACCTTTCTGTTTAAATGTATGTATGTATGTACGTATGTTAATATGTCTGGCTAAAACTTTCGACAGAGGCGACGGATTTACACGAGATGTATACCATTTTGATGCCGACCCTTCGGACGACAAATATCGAAAAATTGGCCAAGAACATTAATTTCTTCACTCTCAACTGGGCACTTTTCTAAAGGCAGAGGGTCGCTTTTTTCGCCGTTATTTTCGAAAGTCATCGCCTCTTATCGATTGTCTAACCTTAATTTAAACCTACGTTACATCTGGTTTGAGATGGGTGCAACAGCAAAGACGTAGCGTTTTTGTTTCAAAACGTCTTTTTACTCCTTCACGGTACGGGTTCGAGCCTGCCTACCTGCCTACTACTACTACTTTTTTTTTGCTCAACACACACCTCTAAACATCCGGCCAACACCGGGCACCCAAGCTAGTATTTGATATAATACACATACTTGTGCATACCACTTCAACACAGGACCTGCCGGATACATAAACTCGAATCTATTATAATAGCACATTAAAATTGAGTCTTTCATACAAAGGAACGCATGCGCATACAACTGTACGGTATCTTCACTTAACATTTTACCGCGTGGAATGCTTTTTCTGAATTTAAATTTTCAAGCGCAAGTTTTATGCTTTGTTGTTTCAGTTCATTCAACGAGAATTGGAGTCATGTGTGCTAAGTTTAATTCTGATTAAAATACTCTTTAAAACAATGCCTTCATACATTTCGCCACCTGGCACTAGTTTGAACAAGCAGGAAAAGTAAACTATTGACTCGTTCCATAAATTGCAGTTAACAATATGAAGATAATATTCCGAAAAATATAAATAATTATTATAAACACAATAGGTAATCTTAAAACATTGTGAAATATATTTTATTTAAAGGAAAATATTTACGTTGTAATAACTTTTGTTTTAAAATTAAATATTTGTAACGTAGTTACATGTTAAGATTCGGACCCGACATTATATATAAAAGTTTTGTAAAGAACAGTGGAAAAAAATTCGACTCAATTGTTTTAAGTTAAAATAAAAAAAAAACATTTACTAATGGTACCTTTTAAACAACACATTACATTATGTTTTAAAAAATCTCTTAGTTCGTATTATAGTTAACAAAACTCTACAATGCGAAACACGTACTTTTTCTTCTCCCACGTCGACAGGACTGCTGGTCTTGCTGTCACGCCCGTTTCAAATCTCTTACACCGCCTCGTCTTCGCTCCGCTGTCCCACCACATGGGTATTCAAAATCTACTGTTTTTTTGTCAAAATTCGGATTTCGTATTTTCTTTACAGTTCCTCTTACACTGACTCGTGCTTCTAGGTCCACTAATCATGCATGCTCGCCACGTGGTGCATTATCTGTTCACTTTTCTTTTTCTTCTTTCTTTTTCGCGGTGACGTCTCCTCCTGCTATGACCTGGTCATTTGCGCATGTGGGTCTGTTACATATTATGCTGGCAGCGTAGCCTATAGCCTTTGACTATGTTTGGGAGGAGTATAAATCCAGTGTGAACCCGATTACAAGAAAACAAAACACAAAAGAAAATAACAAGGTTTTAAACCTAGTGGCATTTAATAATGCAATGTTCGTGTATATATTGCTTTAAATGTCTTTATTCATTTCCTCTGTTTTATTTGTTAAAAGGATCTATTGTTATAGGTGATAGTTTCTTAAGATTCGATCAATTCTAATTTTTAATTTATTCATATAAATATTTACCAATTTAGCATCTCGATTGGTTATTTAATTATGCTTAGTATTGCAAAACCTGCTTGTCTTAAAATTATATATATGAGAGTAGACTTTCCTCTCGTTCTTGTGTCAGACCAATGAAGACGCATCTTAAAATGAAAAAATGTAAAAGGGTTTTTAAAACTAGATACGAGTGTCAGGTTACGGAATACACGATACGAATAATTTAAGAATGTAAAGTTTGAGTGACACATTCAGGGAGAACACGTAAAAAATGAAGTATAAACGATTAGACTTCGCCAATTCATTCTCAGATTAGGAGACAAATCGAACGTCTATATCGGCGTTTCAGAAGAAGACTGTTCCCTTTATTTCGGTTGTTAGAATATCTACAATACGATGATTATATCACTTATCTAGTGAGTATCCATGCAAGAAATACACCTGGGTAGATCAAAGTAAAGATATACGTAATATGTATTATAATTCAGGTGTTAATGTAATGTAGATCAAGACGAGTGGATGAGTTTGCAATGTGACTGTAGTTGTTCCCAATTTCATTATTATGTGGCTGTGGAATATGTGAAAAAATGCGATCTTCATACTTATGTTCGCCGATCGAGAAGGAATAAAAAATTAAAAAAAAACAACAGAACTAGAATTGATATTAGGGCAAATAGTTACTTGCTCTCTATAGCAGATTTTGGGGACCTGATTACACGGGTAAAGAAAGCTGTGCCAAAGAAAATGTTGGCATTTTTACTGTAAAAATATATATAAGCCATGAAAAGCTTTTATCGTTTTTCGAATTGTCTTTTGCTTAAAGAACTTGTCCCAAACTTTGTAACCTTGGATGATGATACATTTTCCTGAGAGAAAACAACAGAGTTTCTCGCTGACACGTTGTAAGTAGTTAATCAACTGTAATTTGATCTATTTATAAATTTGTTGTAGTAGTGATATTGAAGCAGGAGTTTCTGCGTCTTCCTACTTTTTATTGTAGATTTTGTAATATCATCAATAAAACAATTAGTCAACATTATATTTACGAGACTATAAGGCATTATTCGTTTACACATTACATGAATTATCTGTCATGCCGGCGAAGGCAGAGCTTCCAAGAATAAGTCCAAAACTAGTGAAATCATTTACAGAAATAAAAAAATAACTTTTGATTTTTTACATCACACTTCACATTGGATTTTCTACTAATGACATCATATTCTTACACTCATATCTAAGTCTAATTTTCAATCACTAATGGAATTTTTCACTTTTTCACTTCCTTTATTCTTATTTTTGTATACGATTTTTTACACACGTGCGTGCAATTTTGTTACAGTTTAGTGCTGCTTCTATCACCAGTATTCTTACAATCGATTGAAACATCTCTATTTCATTGCGTTTGGTATAAATAAAATTTAAACCGCACCTAAAATATAATTTATGTAGCAATAAAGGAAAACAATTTTAGAGTCGTCTCTTACTAAGTGCATGTAGGTATATTTTTATATAACCATAATCAAATGAATTTTTCCGTACGTTCACAAGAAAAAAGGGACCGTAAATACATTTGTATTTCCTTATAAAATTCACTTTATCTCTTCAACTAAAATACTAGAAAACAACAGTGGACTAGGAGGAAGACATCTACGATATTTTTCAAAAATAAAGTTGTGAATTTTTGTTTAACCTAGGTAGGGTATACTACTTGATATAAAATAGGCTACATTGCTATTGGCGAGTAATTAGATAGATGACTAGATTTTCTACTAGGGAATATAGCTTAAAGTATCTAAAAGGATAAAAGCACCAGCTTTAAATCCTGACGCCCATCGCTTGAACACCAGTAAAAAAAAACGCATTGTAATTTCATTTATTATGTCGCATATGTGTACAAAAAAATAACATCCTAATGCCTTAGCTATTGAGCGAGTAGATGTCCTAGTGTATATTGTAGTTAACTGAGAATAACAGGAAATAGAAACCGTTGAGATCAACTTGAAAATTGCACCAGCTGTGAGAATATAATAGAAACAGATATGTTGTCACATAGATTAAAAAGAGAGACTGATATATAAAGAATTTCTATGAAAGCTCATAGTGACATCGAATGTTGATTGATATGGGCTGACATGATATGAATAATAAGCGATTTCAATATCTACCGTCTGCAGACTTGTTAATAATTTTGTAACAAAAGTGACGCTGAATAAATATCTTGCCGTTTTCAATCATTTTGTTAGACCTTTTGAGGGTAGGAATATAGTTTTAATTACAGGACGACGTTTTCACGTTTCGGGTGGATCATGATACAGAGGGAACGACTAGCAGCCAAGTTATAAGAACCAGGTTGCGAACCATTATAAATACGGCAATTTGGTTGATGCATGTAGGACACAAGCTTAATAACGCAACACTTGGATATATATGTTACTAATGGGTCACCGCTAATCAACGGTTGTGGGTCACTCGAGGATAAGGCTTTTTTAAGAGTTTTTTTTTTGTGTTCGTAGATGATCGCAACCACAAGAAAATTGGAAACAAAAAGTAGCAGAAGATGTCTAAATAACTATTTATTTACACTAGATGTTAAGACCGACACGTGGTAGTTAGTAGGTAAGCAGCTTCGTGATATTTTATTCTATAGGTTGGATCTTTTTGGAACTAAACACTTGTTCATGGATTTTTCGTTTAGTGTTCATACAGAGAAAGTAAGGAGTGTTCATTGTTGTGGTTGTATCTAGGCGCATTCGTGCTATGAATGTTTTACTTAAAAAAAACAAGGAATTGGAATTGGTCAGTGGAGCATGAATGTAACGACAGAGTGGAGAATAGCTATCAACATTTTTTCTGTAAATAAGGGACTGCCAGAAAGGAATAGATTATCTCCCACTAGATTGCAGTACACGGTTGTGTATACTGTCAAAGCAAGGAAAAAGTTATCCAAACGATACCCCCTCCCATTATATAACAGTTGTGCTTTATCTTAAGGCGAATCTGGATCTTATATATTAATAGAAAGAGCACTGCGCCAGGATGCATTCTTGAACAATATAATAATCCAACTATTTTCCCACGGCAATGAGGATCGGAGCGTTCATTGTGAAACGAGACAAACATGGTTTTAGAGGCGTTAAAAGTATTATAATGAACCAAATTTTCTTTTAGACAAGTGTCGCAAAAGAGAAGGAAAGATAGAAAGAGGAGAGGAATAAGAGAGACAGGGAGAGAGAGAGAAAGAGAGAGAGAGAATAAGAAAGACCTTAAATATCAATACAATGTGCTGTGAGGAATTGTGTCGTCTGCATAAATGTCAACGAATGGTCTCAGAATAAGTTTCTAAAGATCATTTATGAAGATCAGAAAGTGGGTGGTGTCCAGAACTAATCTTTAAGGCAAGCGGAAATTGATGTTATATGCTATAAATTAGTCCGGTCAATGACTACTTTTACAGATCTACCGAAGAAATGGCTACATAGATAAAAAGACATTTCCAGATATTAAATTGTTAAGAATATTGTGAAGAAATCATTCCTTTTAAACTTTATGTAAAGTTTTTAATATATCAAGACCTCCCATTCTATAAACAACTCCCCCATCGATAGATTCACTGATCCTATTCTATATGACGATATGTTAATCTTGAGGACGAAATCATATTGCATGTTACTAAGTAATTTTTTTGTTACTAATTTGTTTTGACTAACTAGAACTATTGCAGTTACCAAATAATATGTAATATATAAACAAGTAACAGATAATTATACCGAAAAGCCTTCAGAAATTGGTTTATGATGTTAAATTTAGTAGTGAAAAAAGAAAAAAATAGGAGCGGGATTCCTAAGCGTTTACTTTTATATAAGCTCGATTACGTAATCACTAAAAAGTAAAGGATTAGTTATAGATTTGGTCAATCTACGCACCCTGACCAATATATTGATGACTTGGAAATAGAAATTCACAAGAAATCGTAAAAAAAACAGGAAACGTATATCAAATGCTGTAAGAATTAATTATACAACGACATATATATTTTTAACGTCATCGGATAGACTTTTAAAATGTGTTTATGTAAAATGTTATTTTTAGCTCTTAGTATGACACGCGGAATGAAAGAATGACTTATTTGTTAACAAACTATTAAAGGGGGGATTAATGTGTGAAAAAGTAATAAAATAATTTCATTTATATTTTAGACATGATTCCTCAACTAAGCGACACACGATCATTGTTTATAGTTTAGCATGCCGTAAAACAGATGGGATAAATATAAAGTTTTGAAAAAAAAAATTCTTTGCTACATTCCAATGCATTAAAAATGTGCAGGTCGGTTGATCATTAGGTTATACTGTGTTTGTTATAAGTTTTTTGTTGTTGTTGTTGTTGTTATACGTTATTTGTTGACAATTTCTTTTTTATTGCGGACTATTATCTTCATCTTTTCTTAGTTGTTGTTTCACGACGTTTCGGCCGACTATTCCTCTGACCTTCGTCAGGTTGTAACCGCGACGGGATAGGAACTCTGAATCTTTTAACAGCATTCTCAACAATTGCTGCCATCCATAGTTGTTGTCATCTCATCACGTTTTTCGCTAAGTAAGCCTCCGGCCGGTTTTGGGTAGAATTGAAACCGGTATCGTCAGACAATTCTCACCTTGAACCGTAGAGATTCCACATCTCTATCCACTGTACCACGGCCCTCAAACGACGATAAGTGTTGGATTTTTTGGTCTTATAAATCCACGTTTATTCATTATCTGATCTTCCATGGTCGGGTCCTTACCGAATGACATATATAGTTATTGTTTCACAACGTTTCGGTCAATTATTCATCTAGCCTTCGTTAGGTGATAACCGCGACGGGATAGGATCTACCAATCTTCTAACTGCATTCTCAGCAATTACTGCCATCCATAGTTGTTGTCGTCTCACCACGTTTTTAGCCAAGTAAACCGATGGCCAGCTTTCAGTAGGATTGAAACCTCTATCTTCAGACAATTCTCACGTGAAGCAACAACTAAGAAAAGATGAGGATAATAATCCACAATAAAAATAAATTAATAAGTAATACTCATCTCAATAATGAATTCCAATTAAAATAATATTATTGTTGTTTTATGTTAATTTATTCAACAATATGAAATATATATTTCGACTACTATGTTCAAATAAAATTTTTGTCCCGATGGAAAATGCTTATTTACTTAGGTTACGTTTTCTTATGCCAACCTTGTGAGAATACTTACTGATTTTATCATGGCCTTTTTCTTATTCATTTATGAAATAAGAAAAATTAACGTCTGTGGCAAAAGTAAGTCAAGTATGAAAATAAACAATGACATATGTCCAAATATAATATAAAAGAGTTGTAACGAACCTTTAGGGGAAGGAGACTTTGATAGCAGATTTTTTTTATTACGTGTCATATATGAGATAGAAATAATGGATCACTGTAAACACATTTGCCGCAGGTGTTTCCACGAATATTCATTGCGCTTGAAATATCACGCGTGATTAACGTGAAGTTCTCGTCGCCCATGGTAATATTCCAACCGTCGTATTCTTTTCTTGTCTTGGCTATCAAGATTGGCTGCAATCGAGTCGCCGATATTTATGAACAATGCGCGTATGATTCAGAAACGCCCGTAACGAAAAATCTATTCCTAGCTACTCTCTCGTTATATCACATAAACGGATATTCTTACTACTACCAATAATAGCCCCCCCCATCCAGCTGCATATTTTTACTAGTATATGAGTTACCTCCAATAAGTTTCCAAACTTTCTTTGTACAACTACTTAAAATTGTCGTAGACCCTTTAAAGTTGAGATGAATGACCATTTTTTTATGATTACAGGTTTGAATAAACAGCTACAGCAGGAATGAAAATACACCCTACTAAAGCCTGATTGTCACCGCTGATGCATTTCAAAAATGCAACCTGGCCGTGAGGACACTTTAGAAGAATGATATGCAATAAAATTCAGTTTTAAACTTGGGAGAATGTCACAGAACGCACGGAATACTTTAGATTGCTTTTGGACCATCTTGCATAAATCGCGCATCAAATTTTGAGTGGCATAAGAGATTCATAGAAGGCAAAGATTCTGTGAGGGGTTATGAGAGGTGTGAGAGGAGTCAGGAAGTAAGGAAACCAGACGTAATTGTCCAAAAAACAATTTCACGGATAAGGATGGCCGTGTGTCTATAGAAACAATAAGTGAACAGTTTCATGGCAGTGTGGGGACTGTACACACAATTATTCGCAGGGAACCGAAAATGCGGAAGATTTGCGCGAAGTTTGTCCCTAGGGTAATCCATCCTTGTCGCAGACTATTTGACCAAGATAGGCATCAAGACAGTTCCTCACACTCACTATAGTCCATACCTTGCTCCCTGTGACTTTTGGTTATTCCCTAAGTTCAAATGAAACCTTAGAGGCTGTCGTTATGCGACAATTAAGGCGACGAAAGAGGCTTTGACGATTCATTGATATGCTTATATAGGAGTACTTCTATGGGGCCTTCCAGAAGTAGTTGGAACAATACAAAAATGTGTTGCAGCTGGAGGAGATTACTTTGAAGGTGACTAGAGTTTCACGTGTGTACTATTAATAAAAGTGCCCACAGGAAAAATGTCTAGAAATGTATTAAAGACACCTTCTATATAATGTAAGTGTTAAATTTGTTCATCAACAGCAGATTGTGACATTTTTTGTTGACATGCGTTACCCCATTCCACTAAAAGAAAACTTAATGTGCAGAAAGTAGACCCCATAACAACAAAACAAATATTAACTACTTCCCGAACTACAGATAGTACTTTTTACCATGACTCATGACAACAGAATATATACCGTGCCTCTAAATGGATCATTGAAATATAGCACTACTGTACTTCCTTATCAAAGTTTGCTTCAATGCTCTTTTAGTTGGATATGATCTATACACACGGATAAAACATAACGCAGATGTTATACAATCGAAACAGAACGAGATCATGCTACTTCTGTAAAGTGAGGTCGAAATTCCGTCCAAATCCCTTACTTTGACAGAAACATTAAGACGATCAAAGGTTACATCAACCGAAACGTTGTCAAAATAACACTCAGGATGAGAGCAGTAGTCCAATGAATCCAAATAATACAAACAAAGACTAGCATAGGGATTTTAGAATATCTTTGTATAACATTATGATTACCAGTGTGGATTTTTAATGGCGAATCACAACTTATCAAGACCAGAAGCCACTCGAGATTACGCTTGGATGAGTCGAAAGGAAAGCTAATTGAAAGATGAAGAGCTTAATAAAAGAATCAAATGAACTAAAGTGTCATTAGACCAGGTTATTCTAAGGGAGTACTGTAGAACGTTATAATTCTAAGGGAGTACTGTAGAACGTTATAATTCTAAGGGAGTACTGTAGAACGTTATAATTCTAAGGGAGTACTGTAGAACGTTATAATTCTAAGGGAGTACTGTAGAACGTTATAATTCTAAGGGAGTACTGTAGAACGTTATAATTCTAAGGGAGTACTGTAGAACGTTATAATTCTAAGGGAGTACTGTAGAACGTTATAATTCTAAGGGAGTACTGTAGAACGTTATAATTCTAAGGGAGTACTGTAGAACGTTATAATTCTAAGGGAGTACTGTAGAACGTTATAATTCTAAGGGAGTACTGTAGAACGTTATAATTCTAAGGGAGTACTGTAGAACGTTATAATTCTATAGATTATCGAGACATTGTATGACTTTGAAGAAGTCATATTTTCATAAACACATGCGTAGAGTTATAATTAGAACACTATAATAGAAATAAACATGACTTAAAAAATTTATGTTGCAAAATTTGGATTATTATTAGTACCAAACACTGCAAATTATATTTAATGCCCGATCGTATGTAAGATTATAAATATAATGTCTGTCGAGTGTAAGAGTGTAAAAAAGAAATCAATATTCCTGCTTATTTATATATTTTTCTTAGCATCTGACAGTTTAAGTGAGCTGTAATCATTAATAAGTACGTTGTCACCATTTTACCCGAGGATATAAGAGAAGCCATATTGACGCAATCTTAAAGTGCCTAGTTTATGAATAAATGATAGCATTACTGCGAATAAGCGACTCCAGAGACGTTGGACGGAGCGTTGTCGGACGGAGCTGTTCAGATGTGGAAACACCTTCGCATCTCTGGAACTAACTTTATCACGTGAGAAGCAGCCAAGATGGCGACCTAATACCTTCATTTGATTTTCTTTTATTTTCAGTACTGATACACTTGAGCCTGCGTTAAATACTCCTTTGGGGTGTCCTTGTAACTTTATTAATGAAAATATGGAATGATTAATTATTAAGATATCTAAAGTATTTATCACCCCAAAGTAGATATTTTAACAAGTTTATTATTTGTTTATTTAGATTGAATATGATGTAATTCTACACGTCATTACGACTAATGTGTAGGAATTTGTATAAAAAATAAATTTAAATCTCTTTCTGTCACAATGAGGTTTGTTAATTGAAACATGTTTTTTTTTCTGAACGAACCTACTGCAAATTGTGATGAAAATTGATACAGCTAATAGAAATTTGGGCAACCCCTTTCGCCTAAAATTAACTCGGAAATAAACCCGTCATTTTAAATAAATACCCAACTGTTGTTTTTGATATTTTTTATTATTTTTATTTTATTTATCTGATAAATTCAGACAAAATATAACTTGTATTCATAATTGTAAATACGAGGTTCATTAGTTTTTATTATATAAACCTATCAGACAAATATTAAATACAATACAATATTGAATTTATTGAGAACAATTTTACATTGCGAACATTTTCCTTTTTAAACCATACACATCTCCCAAAATAATATAGGATCACTCGGGGTATAGTTTCAAAATTACATCGGCATGTAAGATATAGTAATAGGGCATTATGAATCAAAGACAAACGTGTTTCAAACGTCACCGTTGACAAAATACTGTTTTTAAGCTTCAGAATTACACACAAAGCCATCATCATCTATGATATAAGTCTCACCTGTATGTTTAAATGTATGAATGTATGTACGTCTGCCTCAAACTTTCGACAAAGGTGACGGATTTTCACGAAATTGATATCGTTTTGAAGTTCGATCCTTCGGATGATAAATATAGAAAAATTGGCTAAAAACATCAATTCCTTCACACCAACTAGGTTCTTTGCTACATGGAAGGCTCGCATTTTGTCGCCGATATTTTCGAAAGTCATCCCCTCTTTTCGATTTATTAGCCTTAATTTAAACATTCGCCACTTCTGATTTGGAGATGGGCGCAACAGGAAAGATGTAACGTTTGTTTAGTAAAGCCTAGAGATTGCAACACTCGGTATCTTATGAAATAAGGTATATACGAAATACGGTATATATATATATATATGTATATATATATATATATATATATATATATATATATATATATATATATATATATATATATATATATATATATATATATATACAGGGTGTCCCCCAAAAAGCTGATGGTTAAAAAAATTCATAACATTCTTAATTTTTTATATTTTTCTTTTCTTTTTTCAGATCATCCAGAGTAACCCTTCCAAAGTCATCATGAGTCGTTACACTACCGGGAAGCGGATATTTATCGTAGAGTCGTATTTTGGGTTGAATGAGTTAATATCAGAAACTTAAAGCGAATTTAGAAGAAACTTCAACACAAGAAATTCCCCTACTCCCAATGCAATGGCTCGATTTCATGAGCGTTGGTCTGCATGTGACCCCCTTAAATCTGGTAGACTTCTTACGGCAAGAAGCGATGAGAATCGTCAGAGATTAGCAGAGAGTGTGGCCGAAGATCCATCCACATCGGTAAGAAGTCAAATTGGGGTCTCTCGATCATCTCTTCACAGAATGCTTCATGAAGAGGGCTGATTTCCATATAAAATTCAATTGGTGCAAGAGCTTCAGCCAAACGATACGGAACAAAGGCTGGAATACGCCATGCAATTCTAAGATTTGGCCAATGGGGATCCGATCTTTCTTTAAAACCTGATTATGTCACATGAAGACTATTTCAATCTGAATGGGTTCATAAATAAGCATAATTGCAGGATTTAGGGATCAGAAAATCCCCACGCAACAGCACAACGGCAATTACACCCCCAAAAGTGTACAGTATGGTGTGGAGTAACGGCAGATGAAGTAACCGGAATTGGTGGACATTTGAGTAACATCATTTTTCATAACTAAAATTAGACCTTGTGAAAAACATACCGTAGATTAAGTTGTGTAAATAAAATTAGAATAAGTAGACTATGATATCTTACTATATTTCGAAAATCACGGGGAGACTCATCTACCTACATAAAAAAATCGGTAAGCATAACTTAAATACTGTGGAAGTTAATCTGGTCACGTATAATTCTGGGGAAGTTAATCTGGTTACGTATAATTCAGTAAATTTTCATATACCAATGAATTTTTAAGCCAAAACGAGATGACTTTAAATGTAAGCTACAAAATTATCATATTTCATAATTGAGCATTCACATACTGTATTAACAAAACCAAGACTTCAAAAAAGGAATTGATAGCAATAAAAAGTGTATTTCATTGTAAGTTACAATTTTTTCAAGACTAGTTGAACAATTTCAAGCATTAAGGCGTTTGAAAATTTTCACATAACCAGCCTTTCTTCAGACTTCTTGAATAAAAAAAACCACTTTAACAATAGAACATTATTTAAAGAAATTTCCCTTAAAGGACAAGAAGCATGCAAAACATTTATCCTGGACGCATCCTTGTCAAGCTCTATAGTTATTTCGATAAAAATATGCGTCATGTTTTTAGTTGGTGTCTTTTGGTATTTGGTCCAGATATCTGGGAGCTGATAACATGCTCTCTGGATATGTTTTACAGTTGGAAGTTTGTCTTAAATAGTCCATATCCTCTCGATATGTATTGCTGTTACTAGATATTGCTTTACATTATATGGATGGTGGTAATTGAAGTTTCGATATTTTCCAGTGCAAGCTGGCTTTCGATATGCAGATGACTTACCCTTCTGAGCAGTTATCACCAGATGTCGGAAGGGTAATTTGCAATTATGTTCCTTTCCGCCATAAACTGTGTAGATGGATGAACATAGTTCACATTGTCTAATAATGTTTAAATGTTCACTTAATAAGACCAACGTACGACTATGGCATCCACATTGTTGAGTTCGGTGGTGGTGATCTTTATATCATATCTTCAAAGTAATTCATATATACATTTGCCAGTACAGAGGACAGTGATTTCGTCTCTAGACCTTCTTCCTGCCGAGATATACCAGATCCCATCACGAAGGTCAACATCTCGATTATATAGTCAATTGGTATGAAAGTGCGTTCCTTCAGTATCTGAAGTCAATTTATTCCATATTATATCAAAGTTGCGTCAGTGAGTACTCTCGTGAAAAGACTCACTACATTTAACCTCACCATCTGGTTGAAATAAATGTGAGCATTGTTTATTGTTTTTCCAGTAAATGAGCTGAATGAAATACGACGGAGATTTTTCTATGATTGGGTGATTGTATCTATCAGGAATCGACTATGGTGGCATGCTGAACTTCGGCCACTGGCAATGGCCTTAAGAGAATGCCGTCTTTGTAAACCTTAGAAAGGCCGAATACATGTGATATTTAAAAAAATTGTATTAGGTCCTTATTTTTACTAAGAATCTATGGCGGCTTCTTTTATGTTTTTAAAGTCGGATTTATTATAGTAACCGCCGATGTCCCAATATCTTGGGTCCTGGATATGACCTTAAACTATATCCGATGGTGAGGCCCCAACATGCGGGCTTTGAGGAGTGTGGAGCCACTGTTTAATTATTATTGCTCCCAGGTCCATTCTGACCCGGAGTGGTAATACATGTTAGGGTCTTAACTATGGGTTTAATAGAAACGTATATTAAAAAAATAAATATATTCTACTAAGATTTTTCTTAAAAATCACTGGATTCGGCATTAAATAACCTGAAAGGGTTGATATGCCGTCAAACAAAACCAAACCGAATATCTTAGAATCTTTCGCTCTATTTATTAAAATTGTAGTACTGGTCTTTTTCTACTAGTAGTTTTTTTATTATCATAACTAGCTTGTGGCTTCATAGTAAACACTTCTACCTTTGAGTAGTTAGGTTTGGAGGTTTGGAGTTCACAAGTGTATGTCTCATTTTTTATCTTAGCTCATTTCCTTGTGTAATATAAAACTGTAATGTTACACGCTCGTATCAAAATGTGTTTGTTATAATAAGATCGAGAACATATATTGTTTCTCGTCTCTCATAACCGTGTGTGCTCGAGTGCTTGCATATGTACAATTCGTCGTCCTCTGTAAGCAAATACCTTTCGTAACACGGTAATAACTGCGCGTAAATCTCTTGTACTCTCTATAGACAAAATAAAGTTTATTTCAGCATTCACTACGTCGAAGACTCGTTGCGATTCTCGCTAGTTTACCATCTTAAGGAATTGTATTGATTTCTTGCTACATCCACCGGCAATGTGACATCCCTGCTTTCTCCTGTAGATACCCCCATATCTAATCGTCGCGCTCGAGGCAAGTGTCTACCTTTGTCGCTACCCCCGAACGGCCTGCCTCGCTTCTATTCAAATCTCACGCTCCGAACGTAAATCTGGCTAATCTTGCTAAATCACGTACCTACGAAACGAAAACCTTTTGCAGGCGGATGAATGTCGTTGACTACTCTGACATAACCCCACGAGCCCTTTTCCAAAACAACCTGCAGCTATTTCGTGACGGAATTTTGAACTCGAAATAAATTAATATCTGAATAACAAACCCCGTTACTTAAATCGATCACTAGTACGGCTCTGTTGTAGAACACTCCTCCATTTCCCTAACAAAAATAATCTCAGGATTTTTTACACCCTACCAACAAAGGTCAGATACAATCAACACTTTTACAATTCGCCCAGTCCGCGACCGGTCTCCATTATTTCCATGCTGGAATCTCTACGACCGTACGAATGGCATCCCGGGATAAGAGTCAAATTATTACAGGATGAATGTTGGTTTTATTGTACAGTCATCTCTCATTAAATGACGTCAGATGCCCTTAGATCGTTTCTACCACAAATATCCAAACAGCTCTTCAGCTCTTGACGAACCATTGTCTTATCGACCATCTGGCCCCTCTCTTCAATGGGCGTCGACAAACTACTGTCGGAATACTGCTCACACCATACACATTTCCGATGTAATTACTCAATCGATCGTATATATCTTTCATATTTAAATCTCATAAGTGAATTAAAACAGAAGCACAATTTCTTGAAATGCTCAGCACCTAATTAGAGATGTTGATCACAGCACCTAAGGTCCATGTTCTATTATAGTTGCTCAGATAAACCGACTCTCTCGGCACAGACCTCGGATAAACACCTTTCACTTCACTTAGCTATACCCTAACTTCTCACGAAAGACGAGAGTCAACTAAGCATCAAAGCCCTACGCCAAACCAACAGCCCCCCCTACAGTTAAACCCCCAATGATATGATCCGTGGTCAGAGGCGCACGACTATTTCTAACATCCAAGTTGAAACGCTTCCGAATACACAACCTCGGGTTATTTCCATTAATACTACACAGTAACTTAATAACGGTAACGTATCAGCCTCACACTGCAACTGTCGAATTCTAACAGTGTGCGAAAATGTAATCCAAAAATTGGCCACATGGGAGAACAAAACAACTCCATCAATTAACTCATCCTCGATCCTTACGTATTCGCACCACTTCTCCTTGACCTCCGATTGACCTCCTAGTCAAAACACCTCCCATCAGCACGTGTAGAAATTCCATGACTTACCTCCTCTCTCAGTAACCACAAGCAAGATCACGCGCTTTGTGCTGGACAGAAAAAGATACTCGATAGTTCCATTGGGCTGTTCTTATGACTCCACGAGAAAAATGTACACACCCCTATTTGGGTCTCCATAAACCCACGCCGTTTCACAAAATGTCGTTCGGAAAAAAATTGCAGCACCGTAAGATCGAAACAGATCCTTAACTCTGCTATGTAATCGGTTAGCAACTTTAAAATTATTTCCAATATGTTGTTTTCTTCAATAAGGATTTCTCAAAGATTACGACCTGTATGAAAACGAATATCAAGTATACGAATCACAATACATTTCAATAAAAAAATAAAAATAAAAAGATATTAAAAAATCTTTCAAGTTAACATGAAAAGAGAAAAAAAAACGAAACCTTTTGCTGGCAAAATAAGTATCCTCTTCAGAGCATGGCCATCGTTCAAAATAAAAAAAAAATTATTTTCACTGCCTGAATTGTTCAAAACAATTTCTTTTTTAAAGTTTATTTTTTCCACCAGTATTACAACAAAAAAGAAAAACCTGCATGCTACATAAAACAAACAAAAAAAACTATATTCCTCTTGCAAACACTCGCGTGTATGCGAATTCATTCGCCCTCTTGGACGAAATATTTTCGTTTTTCTGCGTTTGTGTGTATGTGTGTATGCGTGTGTGTGTGCGCGCGCGCGTGTGTGTATGAGCGTATTTTTTTTTCTCTTTTTATCGTCACGCAATCGCTACGCTTTTCATTCATTTTTTCTTTGTTGTGTGTTTGTGTGCGCACGGTGTTTTTCTTTTTTTTCTTTTCATGCCTCATCTAAAAACAGTTTTCCTTTCATTCTTTCCAATAACAAAATTGCGACATTACGCGGAATACTCATCTCTATCTTTTTTGGGGGATTTTTTCATGGTTTCCTTTTTCTAATTGTACTATTTTTTGCATATTTTTTAAAATTTTTAACTTGATTCCAAAGCGGTGAAAAAAAAAATTTAAAACAATAAATAAAAATAAATAAATAAATAAACGACGCGCGTGTCCTCAATACACGGTCATTGCACGAACAACCACTTTTTCGATTCTGTTTTCACTTTTAAACAAAAAACGTTGTTTTTCTTTTCTTTTGTTTCCGAACCTGAACGCTTTTACTGTGGTATTCAACTTCAAACATCAAACACGCCGTTCTATCTAGTTTCCTTTTACCTTTTATCGCCAGGACACAACGTATCTTTGTGGCACTTCGGCTCGCAATATGGTCCCAAGTCAGTTTACATTAAATGATAATAATATCTCTCTACATTTTTAAAGTGAAATTGTCTGTCTAATTGTGTGTGTGCGCGCGTGTGTGTGTGTACAATTCCCTACCAAACTACTCTGTCAATTTTCAATGTACAGACTCGGGATTTGACATAAGAGGTATTGAAATTTGGGAAAATCTTTGTAATCGGCCAGAAATTTGGGTATCAAGTTTAACGACATGACCTTGGAAAACTTTACCAAACTCCTCCGCCAATTTTGGGTCTAAATACTTGAAATTTTAAATGTAGATTACTTGGACATCGATCAATTTTTTAAATTCGATTTGAGCCCAAAATAATAAAGAGTAAGGGGTAAAAATTGGGGTCAAAGTTACAAAAAATTACCTCTGCGGTCTCTACCAAATTACTCAGCCAATTTTTGGTCTAAACATTTGAAATTTTGCATGAAGTATATTCAGACATAGAGCAAGCGTTTTAATAGGTTTTTGGACGATGATTTTGCTGCCAAGGGGTAAAGTTAAAAGATTTTACTTTGCAAACCATTCAGCCAATTTTGTGTCTTAACATTTGACATTTTACATAAAGTGGATTCAGACATTAAGCAAGCTTTTTAATCAGTTTTTGGCCGAAAATATGGCTACCAAGAGGTCACAGTTGAAAGAGTTGACCTTTGCAGGCTCTACCAAACTTTTTCGCCAATTTTGGGTCTAAACATTTTAAATTTTAGATGTAGGTCACCTGGACACGAGTCGAACTTTTTAATATATATCTACATATGCCGATAAAGTTATGAACAGTTCCTAGGGCCCGAGCGAAGCCGGGATGAACTGTAAATATATCTATAGAAGTCAAATTGTCTCTCTGTGTCTGTCTGTTTGTGTATTTTTCTCTTTCAGTCAATTTTAAGCCTACAGACTCAAGGTTTGACATACGAGGTATTGAGATCTGTGAAAATCTTGTTAGTACATCTTCGGCCAAAAATTTGGGTGTCAAGGGTCAAAGTAAAAGAATATGACCTTTGAAACCCTACCAAACTCCTCTGCTAATTTTGGGTCTAAACATTGGAAATTTTGGATGTAGGTAACCTGAATATGGGTCAAACTATTGAATATAAACTGTTATAATATAAAGCTAAACGTCTGTGGGGAAGCGTGTGTGTGCGTGTGTGTGGTCACGAATAGGCTCCTATATGGTTGACTGGTTTAAAAAACTAATTTCATATAATGATAGAAGATGTATCGAGGATCAGGAATGGGTATGTTTGATCTGGCAGAATGGTGGCACATTAAAATTGTGGGGTCTGCGTTCGCGCCTGGCCCCAAAGTATGGAAATATAAAAATAAAAAAAAACGTTTAAAAGGGTTTTTGATATAGATGTGGATAAGAATACTTTGATAAGTATGTTTCCACTTAAATAGGGATGGTATAATAAAATTGTAGGGTCTGCCTCGCACCTGTACTCCATGGAAATATGGCACAAACTGTAACAAAGACTTTTCATATCTATTTGCGTAAGTATACTTTGATAATTATGTTTCTGTTTGAAGAAATATTGTATAATAAAATTATTGGGTGTTCGTTCGCGCCTGACCTCAATAGAATGTAAATATATCACAAAGTTTAACAAGGTTTTTTAAAAGAGGTGAGAGTCCACAATAACACCTTAACTTTAATCTTAATTCACGTTAGCTTTTATTTATTTTTTGAGTTGAATGATATTGTGTCGAATAAATTCACCTCATAAATTCACGTTCTTATTAAAGTGAAAGCCCCCCCCCAAAAAAAAATATTCGTAACTTTAGACAATTCTCGACACAATTTTTTCATAACTGTTTTTTTCCTTCTCCACTTGCACGTGTCACTCTTTCGAAAATAGATAAATAGATAAATAATAAAAAATAAGAACGTTAATTTTTATTGTGTCAAAAGAAGGAAAAAATCCTGCTCACGCGATTACTTGTCTTTTTAAAAACATTTACATAACCTTTTTATTATTATTTATATATCTGTTTAAGCTTTTCTTGTCAGTGTACTAGAAGGAATTCGGTTGATTACAACCCTTTCTGCGTGTTCTGCGTGTTCTGCGTGTTCAATAGTACAACCTTGAATCCGACGGCGCAATACTACACCGTTCAATACTGTAAAACTGAAACAAAGCTGTTCTGCTTGAAAAGGGCGCCATTTTCTTCTTATTCATATTTATATCGATTCTTTGCTTTAAAAAACTAAAGTAATTACGTGTTTACATTTTAACATCGCATTTTGCTGTTTCTGATTATTTTACTAAAGTAAGTAAAGCTTTATTATTTTTCAAAACTGTTTTTGTTTCTTTCTTTTTCGATATTTCGTCCATATTATTTAGTAAGAGTGTTTATTAGGAAAGCCAACAAACGACTACTCGAAAAGATAAATATACAAGAAATAAATGTTAGCATAGTCAATAAAAGTTCAGTTCATATTTTTTTTGTTTTGAAATAGGTTTTAATGCTCTTTACTTGAAATAATTTCAGTGAACCAAAATTAAAACGAAATTTGAGGCGATAACTACTTAAATGAATTTTTATATAAACTACACATCGAATATTCCTCAAGCATAAAATAACAGAAAACACTAAAATATAATTCGTGAATTAATTTTTTTTTGCAAACTACTTAAAAATACAAACCAATGAACTTTTCTACCATAAAAGTAACTTTTATTGACTATGGTAACATTTATTTCTTGTATATTCATATTATTATATATATAACATTTTTTCTTTGTAAGGAAACATCATTTTGTTGGTCACTCTTGGCTACGAATGGAAACAAAGTTGATATAAAAAAATATATTTTCGCGAAAATTCTTTACTTTCATCATATTTTGCTTAGGGTAAAATTTTTGAGTATCAAAACCTTTCTCTTTACAACCCCTTCCTTTTCATAACCTATCATACCTTCATCAATCACAGTGCATTTTCTGTAGGCTGGTTTTGAGCCCAGTCAAGGACGGGTACTTCTGCAAGTATATATATATATATATATATATATATATATATATATATATATATATATATATATATATATATAGTCAGATAAAGTTATGAACAGTACATAGGACCCGAGCAAATCTGGGCTAAACTGCAAGTATATCTATAAAAGTGAAACTGTCTCTGTGTCTTTCTGTGTATATTTCCTTACCAAATTACTCTGTCAATTTTCAGTGTACAGTTCCGAAATTTGACATAAGTGGGTTGAGATTTCGGAAAATATTTTCAATCGGTTTCCGGAGAGAAATTTGGCTGTCAACGAGTCAAAGTTTAACGATTTTGCCTTCTAAAACTCTACCAAACTCCTCCGCAAATTTGGAATCTAAACACTTGAAATTTTAGATGTTGGTTCCTTGGACATGGATCAAGTTGTTTAGTTTGATTTGAGCCCAGAACAATAAATGTTACGGGGTCATAATTGGGGTCAAAGTTTAAACAAAAATTTGACCTCCAGCCAATTTTTGATCTAAACATTTGAAATTTTACATGACGTATATTCAGACACAGAGCCACCTTTTAAATCGATTTTTGGCCGACAATTTAGCTGCCAAGGTGTCTAAGTAAAAAGATTTTACCTTTGCGGTCTCTAGCTAACTATTCAGCCAATTTTGGGTCTAAACATTAGAAATTTTACATGTTCAGACATGAGGCAAGCTTTTAAATTACTTTTGGGGCGAAAACTTGAAAGAGTTGATCAAAGTTGAAAGAGTTGATCTCTACAGACTCTCCCAACTTTCCGCCAATTTTGGGTCAAAACACTTGAAATTTTAGATGTAGGTTACCTGGATATGAGTCAAATATATATATATATATATATATATATATATATGCAGATAAAGTTATGAACAGTAGATAGGGTCCGAGCGCAGCCGGGCTGAAATGTTAGTATATAATATAAGTGTTGGGATCCATACAAATTCTTAAAACTGTTTCTCTGGTTCGTTTCTGCAAATGTTTATAGTGTATCTAATAGTTCTTTATGTTTAAAAATGGCTTCTACAGTATGTAAACCAAATCTTGATTTTGCTATCCATGGAACATTACACGCTCGTATCAATATTCGTATTCGTGATAATAAGACTGTGCACATACCTTTTTCTCTCGTCTCTCCAGGTCATGTGTCCTCGAGTTGTTAGTGTCGGTAGCAATGTTCGCTACCCTTTGGAAACAACTGTATGATATTAAATTGACTCAAACCTGTGGTGCCTTCTTTGGATAAAATGAGTTTACTTTAGCATTCCCTCGGTCAAAGACGCGTCACCAATTCTTGTCTTAAACAGGCTAGTCTCTTCAATTCTTGTTACATTTCAATCCTCTTGTATTCTTACTACTTCCATTAACAACTACATCAGTCATCTTTGCGCACAAGGTAAGTGTCTGCTTTCGTCTCTAATCAAAACCAGGCTCTCTCGCTAATCTTGCCAACTAATGTTTCCATGAAACGAAAATCTCACGCCGGCCCCCCTCCTCCGTGGACTTCTCTAACGTAACCCTTTTCCAAGCTGTGTTCGCGACAGATATTTGAATTCGATATAATTTCGAAACTAAATAGTAGGCCCTTTCTCTAGAACTAGCTAAAACTGTCAGTCTGTATATAAAGGGTTCCAATTATAGGATACTTATGTCGATGAATTATTTTTTATCTACTGAAATTATCATATAAAATATCCGCTTTTATGGTTATGAAGATGAACCATTTATTGAGCACGGATATTTCAGAGGAAGTTCTCTGTCTCTTACTTCTAGGGACAATATTTCTAATTGGAAAATAGAGGACATGAAGTTTTATGTGCTTAACTTTCATTTTAAATTTTCCAATTTCCTTATTTGGTGAAATAAGACACCCTTAAATTCTTATTAAATTTAATATATATCATATAAGCATATTATCATGCTTATAGTGTATATCCAGGTATTCTTGGTTACAGTTTTTTCATCAGTTAATGATATAATTTCTAGAAAAACGGATGTTTTATATTTTAGCTGTAATTAATGTTCTTTCAAACGGTTGTTTTGGATTCTATCTCAGTACAAATCAGCATACCACATATTTATATAAAAATCTATAGACATTATATTTTGCTATATTCCTAATTTAGATAATATGGCTCTCGGGCTCCGCCAAATTTCTCGTGGAAAGTGAGTGAGGAAGAGATGAACTGAGATATGTCCGTTGTTATTGAGATGTGAAATATTTTGATAACAGAAGAATATTTTAGGGATAGATATTTAAAACAATGAAATATTTACAGTTCAATATTTATTTGATAAGATACTTGGAATTTAGTAATACTAGTTAAATAGTTATATGATAAATGGTTTGAAATTTTAGTTCCAAAAACACCTTTACCAAAACAATAAAACTGGGCTGGTTGCATGACGTTAAATAATTAACAAGAAACCGAGTTATCATATATTCCTGAAAAAAATACCAGTCAAATTTTTATAGTCAGCCGACTAGCGAATGAGAATTGATTAAAACTGGGGTTGTCGACCCAGAGAAAGCATTGATAGACCAACAAAGATGTAGAAAATAACGAGGTGTGGAAAACACTGAGGGGAGTCACAAACATGTTACGTGAATTATTACTTGGTGTTATGATGTTTCTTTCAGAGAAAAAGCAACCGTTACAGGAATTAAAGAAAATGAGGAACTGTAGGACAACATCAGCTAATCATAGGGCATGTACTATTTCTCTGCGCTACATACACAGTAATAGTAATTAAAATACACTATACCGTTTGTGAACAGTATATGTGTACACACTCACACGTGCAAGCACACAGAAAATAAACAAACGCTATATATTAACAATACAGAAAAGAGAAGATTATACATAATTTAAAGAGACTTTAAACGTTACAGCCCGATAACACACCGATGTCAATATATACATACACGTATATAATATATACGTTTAAGATTATACACAAATCAAGGGCCACGTTTACATAAACACGGTAATATATACAAAGTGTATAAAATCTATACTTAACCATTCTGGGAGATACTCGAAAAACGAACTTGAAAATAAAAAAAAGCCTTATAGAAATAGAAAACAAAATACTGTCGTGGGGCATACACAATATAAGAATTTTTCTAACAATATGGATATACCGGGAATAACCACTCTAGATTAATTTAATACGTTATATTATCATTAATTACAACAACTCTCATTCTCTGTCTGCCCTGTTTTGTTGTAAATATAAATAATTTTCTTTACTATATCCGTGGTCGACTCTTTTAGTTACGTCTGTTGACCCACCAAATATGGTGACGAGGCACTCAAATTAATAAAAGGAATGGCTAAAAATTGCATTCACCCAACAACACACCAATTTAAAGCAAAAAAAAAAAAGAATAAATATAAATTGATATTTACACACTGAAACTATCTGATAGCGAAGTGTCGTAGTAAACTAATCTTTCAACAAGTACAATGACAATACTTCACATAAGTCCTTAAGCAAATGATATGAAAAAAGGAAAAATCTCAAAACTGTACTTGAAGAATATTTCGATTAAAAGTAAGAAGTTTTATCTGTAAATTAGAGTTTCTCTAATTAGATGTTTGTTTTTTATTTCCATCTAAGTATAAAAACGTAAATTTGTTCAACTGTAATTAGTTAAATTACAGCTACTATTAGACAATAAAGTGAACAAAATTCAAGTAAATACACTTCGTTCTCGTACAATAGAGTCTAAGGATGGAGAATATAAAGCGTATTATCGTTCAGATGATGAAATCCCAGATAAGCCACCAGCGGAAACTATGAGAAAATTGTTATAACAAGTACATCAATATCTAAAATGAAACACCGTCAGTAAGAACAACACGATACATAAAAAGAACAACAAGAGAAATTAAAAGAAAAACAAAAGAAATTAAAAGAACAAGAAGAGAAATTAAAAGAACGCAAAAGAAATAAAAAGTACAAGAGAAATAAAAAGCAACAAGAGAAATAAAATGAACAACAAAAAATTAAAATAACAACGAGAGAAATTTAAAGAACAACAGGAGCAATTAAAAGAACAACAAGAGAAATTAAAAGAACAGCAAAAGAAATTAAAAGAACAACAAAAGAAATTAAAATAACAAGAGAAATTAAAAGAAGAACAAAAGAAATTAAAAGAACAACAAAACATATTAAAATAACAAGAGAAATTAAAAGAACAACAAAAGAAATAAAAAGAACAACAAAAGAAATTAACAGAACAACGAAATGAATAAAAAGAACAACAAGAGAAATTAAAAGAACAACAAAAGAAATTAAAAGAACAACAAAAGAAATTAAAAGAACAACAAGAGAAATTAAAAGAAAAACAAAAGAAATTAAAAGAACAACTAGAGAAATTAAAAGAACAACAAGAGAAATTAAAAGAGCAACAAAAGTAATTAAAAGAACAACAAAAGAAATCAAAAGAACAACAAGAGAAATTAAAAGAACAACAAAAGAAATTAAAAGAACAACAAAAGAAATTAAAAGAACAACAAGAGAAATTAAAAGAGCAACAAAAGTAATTAAAAGAACAACAAAAGAAATCAAAAGAACAACAAAAGAAATTAAAAGAACAACAAAAGAAATTAAAAGAACAACAAGAGAAATTAAAAGAACAACAAAAGAAATTAAAAGAACAACAAGAGAAATTAAAAGAACAACAAGAGAAATTAAAAGAACAACAAAAGAAATTAAAAGAACAACAAGAGAAATTAAAAGAACAACAAGAGAAATTAAAAGAACAACAAAAGAAATTAAAAGAACAACAAGAGAAATTAAAAGAACAACAAGAGAAATTAAAAGAACAACAAAAGAAATTAAAAGAACAACAAGAGAAATTAAAAGAACAACAAGAGAAATTAAAAAAACAAAAAAGAAATTAACAGAACAACAAAAGAAATTAAAAGAACAACAAGAGAAATTAAAAGAACAACAAGAGAAATTATAAGTACAACAAAAGAAATTAAAAGAACGACAAGAGAAATTAAATGAAATACAAGAAAAATTAAAAGAACAACAAAAGATATTAAAAGAACAACACTAGAAAATAAAAGAACAACAAGAAAAATAAAAAGAACAACAAGAGAAATTAAGATAACGACAGGAGAAATTAAAAGAACGCAAGAGAAATTAAAAGAACAAGGGAAATATAAAAAAACAAGAAGAGAAATAAAAAGAACAACAAGAGAAATTAAAAGAACAAGAGAAATTAAAAGAACAACAAGAGAAATAAAAAACAACAAAAGAAATTAAAAGAACAACAAGAGAAATTAAAAGAATAACAAAAGAAATTAAAAGAAAAACAAAAGAAATTAAAAGAAAAAGAGAAATTAAAAGAACAACAAAAGAAATTAAATAAAACAACAAAAGAAATTAAAAGAACAACAAAAGAAATTAAAAGAACAACAAGAGAAATTAAAAGAACAACAAAAGAAATAAAAAGAACAACAAGAGAAATTAACAGAACAATCAAAGAAATTAAAAGAACAACAAAAGAAATTAAAAGAACAACAAAAGAAATTAAAAGAACAACGAAAGAAATTAAAAGAACAACAAGAGAAATTAAAAGAACAACAAAAGAAATTAAAAGACCAACAAAAGAAATTAAAAGAACAACAAGAGAAATTAAAAGAAAAACAAAAGAAATTAAAGAACAACAAAAGAATTTAAAAGAACAACAAGAGAAACTAAAAGAACAACAAAAGAAATTAAAAGAACAACAAAATAAATTAAAAGAACAACAAGAGAAATATAAAAAAACAACTCGAGAAATTAAAAGAACAACAAAAGAAATTTAAAGAACAACAAAAGAAATTAAAAGAACAAGAAGAGAAATTAAAAGAACAACAAAAGAAATTAAAAGAATAACAAGAGGAATTAAAAGAACAACAAGAGAAATTAAAATAACAACAAAAGAAATTAAAAGAACAACAAGAGAAATTAAAAGAACAACAAAAGAAATGAAAAGAACAACAAGAGAAATTTAAGAACAACAAGAGAAATTAAAAGAACAACAAAAGAAATTAAAAGAACAACAAGAGAAATTAAAAGAATAACAAGAGAAATTAAAAGAACAACAAGAGAAATTAAAAGAACAACAAGAGAAATTAAAAGAACAAAAAAGAAATTAACAGAACAACAAAAGAAATTAAAAGAACAACAAGAGAAATTAAAAGAACAACAAGAGAAATTATAAGAACAACAAAAGAAATTAAAAGAACGACAAGAGAAATTAAATGAAATACAAGAAAAATTAAAAGAACAACAAAAGATATTAAAAGAACAACACGAGAAAATAAAAGAACAACTAAAAAAATAAAAAGAACAACAAGAGAAATTAAGATAACGACAGGAGAAATTAAAAGAACAACAAAAGAAATTAAAAGAACAAGGGAAATTAAAAAAAACAAGAAGAGAAATGAAAAGAACAACAAGAGAAATTAAAAGAACAAGAGAAATTAAAAGAACAACAAGAGAAATAAAAAACAACAAAAGAAATTAAAAGAACAACAAGAGAAATTAAAAGAATAACAAAAGAAATTAAAAGAAAAACAAAAGAAATTAAAAGAAAAAGAGAAATTAAAAGAACAACAAAAGAAATTAAATAAAACAACAAAAGAAATTAAAAGAACAACAAAAGAAATTTAAAGAACAACAAAAGAAATTAAAAGAACAACAAGAGAAATTAAAAGAACAACAAAAGAAATAAAAAGAACAACAAGAGAAATTAAAAGAACAACAAAAGAAATTAGAAGAACGACAAGAGAAATTAAATGAAATACAAGAAAAATTAAAAGAACAACAAAAGAAATTAAAAGAACAACAAAAGAAATTAACAGAACAACAAGAGAAATTAAAAGAACAACAAGAGAAAATAAAAGAACAACAAAAGAAATAAAAAGAACAACAAGAGAAATTTAAATAACGACAGGAGAAATATAAAGAACGCAAGAGAAATAAAAAGAACAAGAGAAATTAAAAAACAACAAGAGAAATAAAAAGAACAACAAGAGAAATTAAAAGAACAACAAAAGAAATTAAAAGAATAACAAGAGAAAATAAAAGAACAACAAGAGAAATTAAAAGAACAAGAGAAATTAAAAGAATAAGAAGAGAAATTAAAAAAAACAACAAAAGAAATTAAAAGAACAACAAAAGAAATTAAAAGAACAACAAGAGAAATTTAAAGAACAACAAAAGAAATTAAAAGAACAACAAGAGAAACTAAAAGAACAGCAAGAGAAATTAAAAGAACACCAAAAGAAATTAAAAGAACAACAAAAGAAATTAAAAGAACAACAAGAGAAACTAAAAGAACAACAAAAGAAATTAAAAGAATGACAAAAGAAATTAAAAGAACAACAAAAGAAATTAAAAGAACAACAGCAGAAATTAAAAGAACAAGAGAAATTAATGTTATATTTACATTTGTATTATTATTGTTTTTGTTGTTATTATTCGTTGTTATTGTTGTTTGTTAAAAGTGCATGTTGAGAGAGTCTTAGAGAGTCTTAGTGAGAGTTTTTTTGTTGTGTCTTAGGGGGATGTTGTGAGAGATTGTTAGTTGTATTAAGATATTCATATATATTAAAATGTTCATACTTAGAAGTGTAGATATGTACTATAGAGTTCACATTGTAGATATGAGATGTGTATGTCAAGACATTTTATAACACATGATATACAAGACATAAAATAACAATTTTCACTTTACCTTTTCTCAAGTTTCTAACTATATCTAGAACTTCCCATTTTCCATGACGTCATACACATGTTAAAACATGTGTCTTCTTTCACGTGTTCTGGACTGCGTGTCCAAAACTTTTCCTTTGTTCACAAAAGGAATTTTAACCTATATTCCCAGTAACCTATATTTCCAATATGTTAAAAACATGTTTATTAAATTATCTTGTATAGTTGTATTCCTCAATTGAATTTTTCATAACCAAATTGACAACGCACATTCTTTTCTTGAAACTATTTTATCTCTAAGCTAAACAATGGTTTGTTTTACATTCCATTTTCTAATTCTCTCTTGTAATCTATTTCTAACCCTAATTTACGAGGTTCGAATTTCGTCTATTCTATTTCATTTTCATTTTAACTAAATCTCTCTATTTTTATACTTACATGAAAAGGGGACAGCCTCTATCATGTAACATCCCTCCCTTCCATATTTCACAAAAAAATGTATGCATTTTTAAATTTAGTACATTTTTTTCTACATTTACACCAACACAGCTAGGAAAGATCAGGCTAAAAAAATCTCTTTCAGTCATCCCTCTTCGGCCGACTTCACAATTATTATATTTTTATAAGATCAGAACCTTTCTGATCTTCTTGGCATTTACTTTCACATCAGCTACTTTCCAGCTACCCATATGCCGCAGACTAGAGGTTTCCACCTCCCTCGAAATGGACGACTCCCTTCGTCCCGAAAGTGTCCTGATCGTCTCTTTCCGCATGGTTAGTCTTATCAAGTATGTCTTTGTTTTTTATTCTATAACTATCTTATACGGGACGTACCAAAGCTCATAACCAATCTTCTTGGTTGGCTTTAACTATCAAGATATACCTTTTTTTCACTCATACGGATTCACTCGGATTTCCTTGCTTGGATTCTTGAAACTTCGACGAGGATTTCTTTTGCGCCACAACACCTTAATTGCGCCTAAATTCTATCTAATTGCCCGATTTTTTGTGATTTTTTTCTCTCACCAGAGCTTCCAAGATCCAGCAGATATATCCCACATTCATGCGTCTCCGAAAAAAAAATACAAGGTTATATCTTTCTTACGTACTCTACGGTATATTTTTCCTGTCTCTCACTTCATTAAGCTATATGTGATTGCCTCGGGACTACCTATCATCGGTTTACTGTTCCCCTTAAGAATTTTCGTATTCTTTCCAACGCCTGTTTATTAATTAAGCCAAGTCTTACCACTTGCTTGGAGTCGTTACGTGCAACCAGCTTATTTTAAGCACTTAATTAACCAGGTTCCCAAATTTTTCGAATAGGGGCACATCTTGTGCTTATCAATCCCTACCAAGTCACTTTTCTTGGAAAAATATCATAGAATCTCTAAACAAACAAAAAACAAAAACCAAATGCTAAAATAAAACATCTTTCTTACGGCTTATCACGTCTAAACACTCTCTAAATACCCGTTTACGTAATTTTAATTCTTGTCCCCCTTCTAAAATTCTAACTGAATCTGTAAGCCAACCTTACGTTTTAACTAGTTTTATTTTCTCCTAGACTGTTTAAATCTAATGTATATTTACTGATAACTTTGAATTCTTGCTGTGAAAATCAATGACATTTACATTAAGTATACATTTACAATATTGTTTAAAACACATTTTCAAAAGAAAATTCCTTAATACATTTAAACATTTTGCAACAAAACACAAAAAAATAATAAAAATCCGTTACATTATACATTTCAAAAGTCCGTTGACACAAAACAAAAAATTGTCCCTTTTTCAAAGACCAGAACAATTAAAACACACTAAAAAGCCGAAAATTATACACAATGCATAAATTTGATTTTCATTTCTGCATCTTTCCTTTTTCTATAGTGTATTTTATTGTATTTATTTATTTATTCATTCTTTCTTTTAATACTCGAGAATTTTAAATGTACTTTCGACTTTTGACACTAAATTGTTATTTATTATGATTGACAGTTTCTCTTAACAATTCAGACATTAACACACATTTTTATGAATGACACTGCCCTATTTTCTATTTGTTTTTATTTTATTTATGAATGAAATATTCGTGGGCAGATTTTTTGAACTGACCGTATCTCTTTTATCATTCATTACGGCATATCGGCCTTTTTTCTTTTTTATATTTTCTTGTAAACTTTAGTTTTCTGTGTGCGTGTATGTTCAATTTTTTTCTTTTTGTTCGCATTTCTGTGATCGTTTGCTGCTTTTTTCCGTGGTATTATTTATTTATTTTTTTAAATTATCTTGCTCCCTTTTAAAACGTTGTGTTTCTTTTTTTTCCGTGGTTCCGAAGTTTTTTTTTTTTTTAACTCACCCTTGCTGTGTGGTTTGGTCGCTACGGCTCCAAATTGTATTTATTGTATTTACCCCAGGTTCGGTTTTGCATCGTTGATGCAAATTGGTCGACGGGCACCAAATCGCGTTTGTTACGTTGCACCAAATTGTGTTTGTTATATAGGGGTTTCATTATTATTATTATTATTATTATTATGATTATTATTATTATTATTATTATTATTATTATCATTATTATTATTATTATTCTGTTTCTTGTTGTTGTTATATCGTTATTGTTCGTTGTTTTTGTTCTTTGTTAAAAGTGCATGTTAGAGAGTCTTATCATTCTTGTTGTTATTGTTCGTTTTGTCGTTCGTTGTTACTGTTATTGTTAGGTCTTATTAAAAGTGATAGTCTTAGAGAGAGTTTTATTAAGAGGGATGTTGTTGTAAGAGATTGTTCGTTTTATAATGATATTCATATATATTACAAATGTTCATACTTAGAAGTGTAGATACGAGATGTGCATGTCAAGACATTTTATAACACATGATATACAAGACATATAATAACAATTTTCACTTTACCTTTTGGTAGAATTACAACACATAGACGACGTTTATAAAAACACATGATGGGTTTATTTCTTCTCACGACCGGCCGTGGATTTCTGAGTCAAGAATTCAAAGCTTCACATAGTAAGTTTCAAAAGTGACCGTCTCGCTTCTAGACGTTCGAATTCCAACTGGACTGTCGTCTCCGTCCCCAAACTCCCTCTGAGTTTCTCTCAAGTTTCTAACTATATCTAGAACTTCTCATTTTCCATGACGTCATACACATGTTAAAAATGTGTCTTCTTTCACGTGTTCTGGACTGCGTGTCCAAAACTTTTCCTTTGTTCACAAAAGGAATTTTAACCTATATTCCCAGTAACCTATATTTCCAATATGTTAAAAACATGTTTATTAAATTATCTTGTATATTTGCATTCCTCAATTGAATTTTTCATAACAAAATTGACAACGCACATTCTTTTCTTGAAACTATTTTATCTCAAGTGTTTTACATTCCATTTTCTAATTCTCTCTCGTAATCTATTTCTAAACCTAATTTACGAGGTTCGAATTTCGTCTATTCTATTCCATTTTCATTTTAACTAAATCTCTCTATTTTTATACTTACATGAAAAGGGGACAACCCTTATCATGTAACATTAAGAGAACAACAAGAGAAATTAAAAGAACAACAAAAGAAATTAAAAGAACAACAAGAGAAATTAAAAGAACAGCAAAAGAAATTAAAAGAACAACAAGAGAAATTAAAAGAACAACAAAAGAAATTAAAAGAACAACAAGAGAAATCAAAAGAACAACAAAAGAAATTAAAAGAACAACAAAAGAAATTAAAAGAACAACATAAGAAATTAAAAGAACAACTAGAGAAATTAAAAGAACAACAAAAGAAATTAAAAGAACAACAAAAGAAATTAAAAGAACAACAAAAGAAATTAAAAGAACGACTACAGAAAAATCAAGATTTTCTTCGCAGACATCTAAAAAAATAAACGATCTGTCAAGTGCAAGACTACGTTTTCGCAGAGCACTATAAGGAGCACTATGGAGACCTTTCCCGACATTTGTGAGAGAAAACAAAACGTTCGACTCTTTCTTTACAATGTATAGAAAACTTTTGAATGTTAATTGCGAAGACTGACCTGATGCAAAAGAAATTCCACTAAATTTATTAAAGTTAGGTGCAACTGAACACAGCAGATTTGTAGACTGTACCCTACTTAAAGAACTCACATAGTTTGAGTTTGCGGAAATCGTGAGGTTACTATCAGACCCTTTGAATTTTCATTCTATAAAAGCTTCACTTCGCACTTCGAAATAAACCAATGATATTGAACATCATTGGCGACCTCCCGGTTACATTTCCAGAAACCAAAATCGAAGCACAAACGGGTGACATTAAAAGTAAGATTACTATGAAGGAAATAAATGTTTCTGGCGTATTCTAATTTTGTGAGGAGGTCTTGCTATACAATGAAACAGTAGTAATTCCTAAACCTTGATAAACACATTTTTCGAAATTTCAACAAAGGAAAAATTCGAATAAAAAGCTTTATGAGAAGCTACATGTACTGGCCGAACATGGGTGAAGATTTCACGGAGAAGATTGGCTCTTGAAAAAGTAGCACTGTAGCTTAAAAAGTAAAAACAAAAAAAAGCGGCAAAAGGCGGTAAAAAGCGGCGAAAAGTGGCGAAAGTGATAAAAGCGGTAAAAACACCTTCTATCACATTCAAGCCTTGTCCAAAACTAACCAACCCTAGTCAGTGATCTACATCAATGTTTTAGCTCCCGTCATAAACCATTACTACTTAATCCTAGTTAATAGAATGAACATCAATCGATTTTATACACGAAATATTGATTCGTTTCGGTGTGGTAGACTGAATTATAAGTAATAACGGAACACAGTTATAATCTGCAAAAATCAAGATATTTTATAGTATTTTCTAAATTAAGCATATGACTAATACTCATTATATCCCTAAGTGAAACGGACAGGCCGAGAGATTTTTTACAGCCTTAAAAGAGCTCTAAAAATAGTACACGTTATCATAACAGATAAAGTCTTACAAAAATTCTTGCAAGCGTATAGACTTCCGCCAGATAAGAATACTTTGACGGCAGTCTCACCTACTGACACTATATTCGCACAGAAGGTGTGGCAAGTTTTTGATAAACTCCTTTTGAAAAAAATAAAATTTACGTAAGATCACATAGGTACCTAAAAGATAGTGGGAATAAGTATTTAAAAAACTAATAAAACAATACTTCATAAACACGAACAAAATTTAATAAAACAACACTTCATAAACATGAACAAACAAGGTTTGAGACATAATCATAAAAGCTATCAAACCAGTAAAAAGGTCGCTCAGATGACACTACCGATACATTATCCGTAGAAGAAAAGCCAGTCGAGGCTATCTTTGAGACGTTCGATAAATCGAACACCAAAAGCAGCGATTACCGGATAGAAAGACAATGCATTGACCCATTAATTACACTGGGCTGCATTTGGAAAAATAAATTTGCAACAGAAATGTTATTAACATTTTTCATTGCAGTTTCGCATAGTAAACGCATAAAGCATACCCATTTTTTTAAGGAGGTTCTCATTTTTTTGTAACAGTTGGCACAATATTTATCAGATTCATTGTAAAGAATGCATCCAATTTGAAGTTAGAAAGCAGCTATTCCCTCTTGAAATGCACGCTTTCGCGACATTCTCTTGTGTGCTGGCCTTGCAGGAGATGTTGTCCAGCTTCTTTGAAGAGACCAGCATCAATCAGCCATCATGGTCACACTCCAATTGCCTTGATAGCGGCGCTCCATATCGGATATATCCTGATGGAACCTCTCTCCCTGTTCCTCACTGTATTCACCCAAATTAGCAGGAAAGTAGTCAAGGTGACTGTGCAGGAAATGTATTTTTGATGCTCATGCGTGTGCCAGCAGTCTCGTATGCTTGAAGCATATTCTCAACCCGTTCCTGGTAGTCATCAGATTTTCTGTTGCCTAAAAACCCTGTCACAACTAACATTCCCAAGCTCTTCTTTCACGAGGTGTCAGTGCTTCATTAAATCCGGTATCAGACATAAGTTCACGAATCTGTGGTCCAACAAATATGCCAGCTTGTACTTTAGCATCACTGACAAGAGGGAATATATTGGAAAGGTATTTAAACCCTTCTCCATCTTTCGCAAGTGATTTCACAAAATTTTTCATCAACCCCAGCTTTATGTGAAGGGGAGGCAGAAGCACCTTCTCTGGTGGTACAAGTGGTAGTGTTTTGACGTTATGGCGGCCAGGAACAAATTCCGTCCGTTGTGGCCATTCCCTTTGTCGGTAATGTACGGAATCTGCACGGCTGTCCCACAAGCACAAAAAGCATGGATATTTTGTGTAGCCCCCTGCATTCCTAACAAAATGGTCAGAACTTTTAGGTCACCACAGAGAAGCCAGTTGTGATCTTGATATTGTATGTTGTTAAGAAGAAGTGACATGGTATCATAGGTTTCTTTCAGGGTAACAGAATGAGCAATGGGCAATGATGCTACGTTTTTACCATAAAAAAGTAGCACAACTTTTAGACTTCTGGTGGAGGAATCTATAAAGAGCCTTCATTCTTCACGATGGTATTCTTTACCCATGTGTTCTACAAGACCTGAAACATCGTGGCAATATACCATGTCATCGGACTTGGTAAAGTACTGCACGAATTCCTGCTCTCGATGCCGATACTGTGCAAAGTGTGTATTACGTACCAAAAGATTTGTCTCTTTTAACCTTGAACCTAACAACTGTGCAGATTCTTTTGACAGACCAAGATCTCGTACAAGGTCATCTAGCTCACTCTGTTCAAATAACTGAGTGCTTTTCTCAGAGATCCCACTGATATCTTCATAAACATCCTGATTTTCACTGTCATCACATGTAGAGTCACTTTCACTGGTACGTTCTAGAATCTCAGGAGGTCTTGGCACAGGAACAACATCACTATGTGGTACTGGTTGCGTAACTGACGGAATGTTTGGGTATTTAATGTATTTCAAACTTATACCATTCCTTCCCAGTGGTTTCACCATACAAAAATAGCAGTCATCATGGTGATTCGTAGGTTCCCGCCAAACCACTGGTATTCCAAATGGCATTGATTTTCGGTTTCCTTTATTCCAGTGGCATAAACCAGCGAAACACTTCACACAAGCAATGTGTGGCGCCCATGGTTTATCCTGATGTCCAAGTTCGATGCCAAAGTAGGCACGATAAAGTTGTTTCACTGTAGAAGTGATTTTGCGCTTCTGTCTTGAAAGTGTGTAATTTCCGCAGATGTAGCAAAATGAGTTGGGGTGGTTTTTGCAAGTCCGTGCCATTGATCTGCAACAAAAAAGGTATATTAATATACGACGCAGTATATGACGCTGTAACACATAAACTAAAACCTGACGAGCAAAATGACTACTACCATCGTGATCAGCACGAAAAATTGGTCTAGAAGAGGATATTGTCATGGATGTTGCATTTTTGATGCAGCCCAGTGTTATCGATCCGAAGCGGAAAATATATCAACCGCTTTTTACGGCACAAAAAGGTTGGTTGGGGTGTTATAAGGGCCTGCCCATACACCATACATGACACTACTAGCAGTATAAATATACTGTAAGGTACAACGCTAGAAAGCCATTCGTAGTATTCCATATTCGCATTAAGTCTTACAAATCTCGTTTTCTATATATGTTGTTTTGTTCTAAAAATAATTTTTTTAAAAACTATATACGTGTCTGAGTCTTTCTTAGTGAACTTTCGGGATAACAACGGATATTCAGCACTAGTTCGTAGAAAGATAGTTTGTAATATCATATATATACAGTATTACCTGGGCTACCCAATGTTGCCCGGGACAATGAAATAAAATGGAGTGTGTGGAGTTTAAAAGTGTCTGCAACATATTTATAGTAAGTTTTTATCTACTACCTGTTTCAATCTCTATTTTTCCTCTTCTTCTCCTTCTTTTTCTCCTTCTTCTCCTTCTTCTTCTAATAATAATAATAATAACAATAATAATAATAATAATAATAATAATAATAAGAATAATAATAAGAAGAAGAAGAAGAAGAAGGCGAACAAGAAGAAGATGAAGAAGAAGGTAATAATCTACTGGTGCTTTCAGTTTTAAAATTATTACTTCCGGTAAACACAGAGTTCCGAATCTCTATTTATCAAAACTATTGTGGCATCTAAATTTGTTTCAATGTAATCCATAGCAACGTCGAATTTTGTTACATTTTTCTCCTTGTCTTAAAATATAATAAAAATCATATTAATTGTGATGTATTCTCGACAAATGCTGAGTTTCTTGTCCTCCCTTTCACCATCAACCATATGTCACATTTAAATGTGGTCGCTAGAAAAGCGGGAACTTTGAATGTCAGCTTAGATCATAAATAAAACGCGTGATATCTATTGATTGGTTGTTTTGTTGTCGAATAGGTGTGCACGGACGACATTTTGAATATCTATTAGTATAATATAACATTAGTCTTTGAAAAACTTTGTAAAAATTATTCTTTGTAAAAATAAATCATTGTTTGACAAATTTCCCGCTTTTCTAGCGACCACCACGTATTATATTAGAGCACAAGACTTCTCTGTCTTGATTATTGAGAACTGATTTCCGGCCAATGTCGAATACTTTTTCGGTAGACAGTTATATAACAAAATAATATGAAAAGGTTCGCAAGTAGCTATGGCGTAACGGATAAAGTACTAAGTCATTCAGTTGTACACTGCAATCTTCTGGAGGTTAAAAGTTCAACTCTCAATGTAGGTAATATTAAAAATATAAATGCGAATTAATCAAGATTTCTACTTCAACATTGCTGAGGGGACGAAAGCATGCTAACACAGTGAATTAAAAAAGAGCTCCTATAAACAGCATGCATATTACAGATTATAAGAACTGTATATTTTGTTCTCTGTTTATTCTCTTTATTTTTGTAAATAATAGTTTCTGACAGTAGGCAAAATCTGGTAAATATTTTCCGTGATGTACCTATAACGCAGGGATAGATATATAAGCAAACCATTAGCTAATTAGACTCATATGTATGTTGACAGATGAGGTAATCAAAAGCACTTTTATACGTCTTCGTAATTAAGCAACGTTAGTGGAACAGCAAAACTGTCATGGCAGCCAGCGCCAATTTTCTTTGTAATTGTATCGTAATAGTGTATTGTTTATTGCATAGCCACAATTCTTTTGTTACAGCCCAGAAAGAAAGAAAACAACATCCTCTCTGCGAATCCACTGTTTTATAGAAGAACGTTCACATGAAATTTTAACAATGAGACTTTTGTTTGTTTGGTTTCTAGAACCTCTTCCATCAGTGTCGAATGTCTTTTTTCTCCAGAGAAAAAAAATAACATTTTTTCGAAGCAGCTGATTTATTACCAAATGAGACCGAAGATGATGAATTACTTTATACCCACTGTCATCTTGCTTGCACCGTCTGTCTTTCGTTTTATTTCAACACAGATTTCTTCCCAAGATTTTACACAAGATAAAAATAAAGTAATCGGGGCTGAGCTTGGTGTGTGCTGGGTTTCGATGGAAGATTGATAAACGATTTATATTATAATATAAAATGATAATTGTGGGGGTATAGTAATCTAATCGGAACTTTTTACAAACTTCCATATGTTTTGGTTTGTACATCATGTTTTAATGTCGTTCAGAAATTAGTACTAGGGAAAGAACGATGAATACTAATTAAGTAATGAGAGGAACGTCACTCTCCTGAAACGAATTCGCATATTCATGTGCTTTTGCAATGCATAGAAGTGTTGCAGAAAACGAACGTAAAGGTGAATTTGTTTCATGAGAAATGTTTATACAGATAGAGGAATATAGTCTGTTGGTTCGAATTACAATAAAAAGCTTTCATCATTTTCCAACGCATCGCGGAAACTTAGAGAAAGCATAGACAAGACAGAAAACGACTTGGTTTAAATAGCTAAAAAGTGGATGATTAACACAAAGACTGGAGATGGCTGTAGACCTTAATCTTGAAAAGACCAGAACTAGAGATATATAAAAAAAGGCCCACAATCGTACAGTTCTAATAAAATGAGATATATTATAAAGAACCTGAAGAGCGAAGTGATGAAGAACATTAAACCCTAGCGTCAAAGAAGCTGGGATAAAAGACCCAGGGAATCAATAATACAATTTTGAAGACCATGCAATAATAATAATAGTTAGACAAGAGTTTGAGATTAATAACATCACATGGTGGGTGAAGAACACACACAAAAAAGGTTCGGGTATTTTTTATTTTATTTAAACTATTAAATGGTAAAAATATAAAGAAATTGAGCTTATATTTATACAACATTCTCCAAATTCAAAACTATCTGTAAGCGACATGACTTCATTCGTTTTAAAGACTGAGCTACGTCATCTGGGTGTGTCTATTGGACCATTTAGTTCCTTCATTATTTCAATAAATTTTAAAATCCATATTTTGGTTGTTGGCTGGCTGCGTTCTTCGAGCGTGTGTTATCATCTTTTTTTCCGGGACCACACACACACACACACACACACACACACACACACATATATATATATATATATATATATATATATATATAGTCTTCTATTATTTGATATATATATATATAACAAATAATAGAAGACTATATATATATATATATACCAGCAAAAGTACCCGTCGTTGACTGGGTTCAAAAACAATCTCCAGAAAATGGACTCTGATTTATGAAAGTATGATAGGTTATGAAAAGGAAGGGTTGTAAATTTGCGTTGAAAAATGAAAGTAAAAATAAAATAGATAAACCCCATAATTTATTATACCATACCTGTTCACACCGAAACATTTATCACAATATTCTGTTGATCTATATTAAAAAACCTTGTTAAACTTTGTGACATATTTCCATTCTATGGAGGTCAGGTGCGAACGAACACCCAATAATTTTATCATACCATATTTCTACAAACTGAAACATAATTACCAAAGTATACTTACGCAGATAGATATGAAAAGTCTTTATTAAAGTGTGTACCTATTTTCATTCTATGGAGACCAGGCGCGAATGCAGCTTCCACAATTTTATCATACCTATTTAAGTTAAAACATACTAATCTAAGTATTATTATGTACATCTATATCAAAAACATGTGTAAACGTTTTATTTTTTTCATTTTTAAATTTTTCATTTCCATACTTTGTGGACCAGGAGCAAACGCAGACCCCACAATTTTAATGAACCACCGCTCTGCCAGATCAAGCATATCCATTCCTGTGTCTCGATAATCTTCTTTCATTATATGTAATCAGTTTCTTTTTAAATAGTCAACCAGATAGGAGCCTATTCGTTACCACACACACACACACACACACACGCACACACACACATTCAGCTTTATATTATAGACATATAATCTTCTGTTATGATATTGTGACACAGGCGAAAGAATAAAACAATGCAAGATGTAGACGGCCAAGAACAATGAAGCTGTCTTCTGTTCCACTAATTATGTTAGCATGCTTACGTATGTTATGCGACCAGAAATAAATAACTAATTAAGTGAAGGTCAAGTATAAACAGAGAACCAATGTAACGCGTACGTATGTCCTTGTACGTCACCTGCCAAGCTTAGTCAAAGACAATCGTTGCTTAATTTGTTGATTAAAAGGCACCTTCATTATAACTTATTAAACCAGCTTTTCTTTAATTAAAAATAAAATCGCACTCGTCTAAATGTTAAATTTTAAGAAAGTCCTCTAAAACTTTTTTTTGCTTTTTCTTCCTTTTCTTCTTTTTTCTATGAGATTTTTCATTTTCCTTAAATGATTGACCTCCAGTAAGACTATAATTTTTATCACCTAACGATGTATTTTAAGACTGAAACAGTAAATTTATTATATAGTAATTTTGTTTACGTAAATTGAATACATATATATATATATATATATATATATATATATATATATACATACATATATACATATAAATATATATAGGGGGGAGAGAGAGTAAAAGAGACGAAACAAAACTATATGGTTTGTATTTCTCACGGAAGTTACAGCCGAGGCGTAATTGCTATTTACTTTAACTTTGTTGAAATTTTACATTTGAAATTACAACATTAAACGAACTTTTCCATGTTTTATGGTACTTTATAAATCCTGGACGATGCCAGCTATTACTGGTCCTACTCTATAAAGAAACGGTTGTTGTCACACTCTATGTAGTGCAATACTGCAGATCGTGCATGCTGTACTCCAACGTTTCACATCCAATCGAAAACGCCGCATGGCATTGAGAATAATCCAATGTTCATTCTAATAATTCAGAAATACATTATATGTTAAAACCTGGTATTACTGTTGCTATTGAAATTCGAATCAAGTGCCATACAAATGTCAAAATCTCTTCCTGACCAGTACCGTCGCAAAAATCATCGGTTAAGATGAAAGAAAAGGGTTTTATTCTTATGCTTTTAGCTTGTTTAAGTGTATGGAAAACATTGCTTTTTATGTTCTCAAACCGATCTTTACCTTTCCCCTTTTCTTTTGTCTTTATTTCTCTAATATCATACTTTAGTTTTTCTTTTTATATAACTACTTATTTACCGATTTTTTCTTTGCATTTACATGGATGTCAAAATTTTCAATTCTTAAAAAAAAGGAAATCGCACCTGCTACAGTCCTGCAGCACCCACGTACAGAATAACCTGCTACTCGAAAAGACAGCAGTTATTTCTTTAGTCTCGTCCAAGCTAGGCTAAATTTAATCCGCTTTTATGATGTTTTTTTTCATAGCATATCACTTATCACAGATTGTTAACGAACCAATCTGGGTAGCCGGTGCTAGCGGACAATAAGTCTTTTAGGTCTTTTTCTATCATGGCTTGAACTGTGCTAATTCTTAGTTCTCTCTCCGCGACGATTTTCTGATCATTCGGTTGCCACAAAAAAAATATAAGAAAAACAATAAATATTCCCCTCTATCAAGCAGTGTATTGATACTCAATGGCTGAATGGGATAGTTTCTGACAATTACATACTCTCAAAGAAATTCCAACAGAAATCAAACAGCCAGCCTTGGTAGACACCTGAATTTACTGTCGCCATTGCTCATACAACCCCCTATTTTAATTGATTTAAACGTAATGTTTTTAAACTAAGGTTTCTTTAGTACTGCCAGCAAGCACTGTAAAAAGATGATAGGAAACGCGAAACAGTCATATGCTCAGTCCATCCAGTCCAAAACAGACGAACAAAAGCGTGTCTTCCATGAGTTTTGACGAAAAATTAATAAGGTTCTGAACAGATGTGCTTCCGCTATTTCGACCATTATCGAGGGAACAGAGGTGATTTCACCAGCATTTGACAAAGTCAAGCCTTTTGACAAGAACTTTGTATTAAACTCAACCCTATGCGATTTAGGCTATTTACCTTCGAAAGAAAAGAAAAAAAAGACCGAATATAATCTAAGCGACATTTACATATCTGTTCGAGATGTTGCCACACTCACCAAAAAACATTGGTGCTAGGAAAGCAACTACTCCTGACAATATTCCAGTTGTAGTACTCAAAAAGCTACAACCGAAACTATCACCCTTTCTTGCAAAGTTGCTCAATCAATGCCTAAATGAAACTTGTTTCTTAACAACTTTCTAAACATTGTTAATCTGCCCAGCATTAAAAAAAAATCACCGGAGATCGGTCTTCTGCATCCCAGTACAGACAAATATGTCTTCTGTGCGACACGAGGAAGTTTCTTTAATTTAATTTAATCTGGGTTTGACTTTTACTCTTGATCTAAAATGGAACACATACATAAAATTCGTTGGCAATCCGCTGGAAAAATTGTAAGATCCTTTTACCGAGCCAGCATCTCATTATGTAATTCTCTACATATATAAAAGCCAGATACGGCCAATGATGGAGTACGTTTGCCACATCTGGTCAGGAGCTACGAGAAGCAACTTGTCCTGCCTTGACAGAGTTTAAAATAGACGTTTTAGCTTAGTGGAGGCTGCCCTTTTCTCTTCCCTGTAACCTCTTTCCAACAAAAGAGACGTTGCGAGCCTGTCCTTGCTTTATCGTTGTTTTCATTACAAGTGCTCGTCTGAGCTTCAATCTATGGTCCCACACCGCCAAACTTTTACGAAAAACAATCGTCTAGCCAAAAGTACTATCAATAATTTCCCACACTCTTTATCTGTGCCTAAACCTAAACGTAAATTCCATGAACAACGCTTCTTTCTTAGAACTGCACGCTCGTGGACCTCTCTTCCGATTGCCTGCTTTCCAGCTGATTACAATTTGATTGTCTTCAAGTCGAAGGTAAACAAACGAACCGTTCCCCTAAGTAATCCAATTTACAAAATTTTCACTACTTTGATTACTACACTATAATCCCATTGACTAATGTATACCCATGAACCTTTATCCTCGAGTGGCCTCCGAGCCTTGATAAGTGGTGACTCCTTTGTAAAAAGACCCACGTTAAATAGAGAAATTGTCAACCGCCTTAGCAAAACCAACTTATTCAGCGACAAGCAATATAATTTCCGTCCTGCGACATCTACAGCTGATATACTGACTCCAAAATCACATTCTCGGATAATTTTTCGACATATATTAAAACAACACTAAGACCACCAACGATAAAAATATCTCGGAATCCCTCTCCTCTAACTTGAAGCATGTGGTGCAAAAGGGGAGAAGTGGTTGGTAAATGTTAACGCAAAACCAAGCTCTTATCTATTAACCACTAACGATCTGATCAATACGTGGCCCCAAGTTAAACCGTTTCAAAGAAAACCCTGCTTCGACAAGTTTCTGGGACTTGCCTTCACGCGTGACGTGAAATACAAGATGTACATCAAATCTATTACCAAGGCCGATGGAAAAATCGTTGCGTCATTCTACCGCTATGGAGAGTTTCTCACTCCTGACGCAATCTCTCACTAGTATAACAGCCAAATACGCCCTAAAATGGAGTACTGTTGCTGCAAAGTCTTTCCTAAAAAATGAGGTTTTAAGCGTTCTCTTTTCCACCATTATTTTCCGGCAATTCCCCTCCCCCCGAGCTTCAATCGATGGACCCTCTACGCCAAGTTTTCTCAAAAAGCACTTATCTTGCTGCAATCACTACTAACAATTTCCCGTACGCTGTATCTGTACGTAAATCTGAACGCAGACTCTATGAACAAGGCTAGAACTGTCCGCCAGTTGAACTCTGCTCCGTTGGTATACTTTTCAGCTGACTACAACATGGTCGTCTTCAAGGCTAATGTAAACAAATCTTTGATGTCTCGTACACTTAAATAATCAAATTCTACCTAACTTTCACCACTATTAATCACTAAGCTGTTTCCTCAGTGACCACGTTACACTCATTAACCTTTATCCTCAAATGATCATCGGGCCTTGATAAGCAGTGACTTCCTTGTAAATAAAAAGAGAACAAAGGTTTGAGAACGTGTTGGTATGTGTGTGTGTACTGATGCAAATTGTTACTGCTGGCGCCATCACGAGCAACACCGTCTCGAGAGTAATCAATATACAAGACAGAATTCATTTAATATACGCCATTAAAATAAATGCCTCCTAAAACTGATAAGTAATTATTGAAATCGCCAGCGCCTGATGTCTATTAAAACCCGTAAAGCACTTACGAAAGACTTAAGTGAATAAAACTACACCTGGAAAACGACACAATTATCTCTATTACTTCGCAAAGGAAAATGTGCGTAATGTGCGAATACATTTAAAATTTTTCATTAAAAAAAGAGAAAAAACAATTACAGTTAGAAGATATTCCACAATGTTTTATGGAAATGTCTAATGAGTTTCGATGCCAAAGGAAATAACTCATTTTGGTTGAATAATATTTGACTAACTTTTAATTTTTTTAATAGTAGTAGTTATAGTAGTTGTAGTAGAAGTAATATGTTTAACACCAAGAAAACATCCGGCTAGTATGTGGTGACGTGGCCTTATAACTATTCTATGGATTAGTTTCGAGACATATAAGCATTGTGTTAAGTATTACCAGTAATAGAAACAGACACTCTCGGTTTACTTGGATTTGTCTTGATTTATTTTTTAAATATGCTTTACATCCTTGGCAGAAGATTAGACATAAGTTTTTTTTTTTAGTTATGTTAACATCATTTGTTTTCCATTTCAAGTCACATCCGTTTAACCAGTTTTACTTGGTTGTGTAATTTATTTTCTCGCGCAAGGCCATTTCTTATCATTTTAACTATTTTTATCAATACCAAGTTTTGTATACTGTCAACCTTTTTTTTTATTTCAGTTTCTTCTAGTCTTTTTTCTTCATGTTTATCGAAACTATTTCAAGACTTATAAAACTATCAGTATTACCGTAGTATTCTTCATGTTTTATTTTCCTCTGAAATCTTTGGCAAACACTCATGCATTATCCTTGCGTTTCATCGTCTTGATATATCGCAGGGACAGCAAAACCTACTATTTAACAGTTTTCTCTGTTTCAGAATACATATCTGCATAATTCCTATTAGATTACCTTCCCAACAAGATCATGCCTTTTTATAAAAGCTTATTTTGACTAGTTCTCTGCATTTATAAATATATTTGAGTTATTGTTTCTTGGTCCAAGGAGGTTATATTTAATGTTTGTCTGTCTTTGTCGTTTTTGACTTTTATGTACTTTGATCTAACAGTGTTCTTCTGTTCTTTTGTCAGTAACGATTTAATTTGTGTTTTTTATTCTGTCCTTTCCTTAGCCCATTCGATATATTTTAGTGCGCTATTTCTTTAATCAATCTTATAAATAGTTCTTGTAGCTTCTTTACTCCCATTTTATTATTATTATTATTATTATTATTATTATTATTATTATTATTTTTTACTTACTTACTTACTTACTTACTTAGAATTTTCGCACAAGCCATAACCAAAGATTTCTCTTCGAGAACAAAGTATGGTGTTCCATGATGGTGGAGTGACAACATTTCTCCCAAGATTTTCAGTACTCTCCACTCCTTTTGATAACTTTTGTAAATTAATTTGCGCTATCAAAACATCAATCTACCATTCAGTTTTCGTTGCGTGCCTCCATTGGTCTTCACTGGAATTTTGGTAGCAGTACGCCCCCCCCCAAGGTGCCAGTTTTCTTCGCACTCATTCAGTGCTCTTCTTCTTTTGTCTTTTGATATTGATCGCTCTGGTTTATTTGGTATGATATAGATTGATTTTGAAAGATTATTATTATTATTATTATTATTATTATTATTATTATTATTATAATCTACTTACACATGTCTAAACCAGGATTCCGTCACTGACAATAACCCTCAGTGTTTCCTAGATTCAGAGTGATAAGTTTTCTCAGATTTCTAATGCTCTTCGTTGCTTTTTAAAAATCTTAACAAATTACTTTGCTTAATCACAAAAGCCACGTGCAATTGATTTTTATCTGGTAATAGCCACTTGTATTCCTTGAAATTTACGTGCAAAAATGTCTCTCCAATGTGTCAATGTTCTTTGCACGCAATTGTAAACTGGTTTAATAAGTTATAATGCAGGTGCCTTTTTATCAACATTGTTAGCATAATTTCCAGTGTGATGCCTTCCCTACTTGATCGTGTATATTTTCACATTCTTTTTTGGCTTCTTTGCCGCATTCACTTATGTGGTTTATTGTTTCGTCTCTTAGTCCACATTTGCTGTTTTCTTGTATCTTATCAATCTTTGCTTTTATGTGGGTGGTTCTAATTGCGTTATCTTGTACGGCTTTTCTTGGTGATTCAGTTTCTCTGTTAAGGTTAAGTGACGTTAAGTGATGTCGTTAGTCTCTTCTTTCGTAATCCTCATGAATCATCCATGTAACTATTTCCCTTCCCATTTTTATTTCCATCCCTGTCTCTTTTTCTATCTTGTTATTATTATTATTATTATTATTATTAGTAGTAGTAGTAGTAGTAGTAGTAGTAGTAGTAATAGTAGCAACACCTATTTAATATGGTCGTATATTTTTGCTAGTATATATGACGAACGAACACCTACTAGACTGTACACGCAAAAGGTAATGACCGAAAGAATTCTGTCCAGCCAACAAAACAGATAAGACACTGCGCGCTCCAAGAAAAGTTATAAGGTCAACAGAAAAAAAAAATCCACACCACTAAATTAAAAAATGGGGGAGGTAATGCGTGCAAGTTAATTTCATGACAATGTAAAAGAAGTTACACTATCATCCCTTGTAATGGTATAGTTCGGCTTCAGGTACAGAAGTAATGATTTACTTTCAGGGTTACAGAGACAGATACGAAATCTCCATCTATATATTAATACGACAGCGTGTGTGTTATTTTCTGTGTCATGCATACACCCGAGTCGTTTAATTGTTATTGACTTCCATATCTTGTAATGCATAATTTTGCTAAAATTTCTTCATAACTTTTGATTACGATTTGGTTACGGTTTCGATGATAGTTGATGGGACTCCAGTAGTCTATACTTGTTAAAAATGATTTTATCAAGAATTCCTTATAATTTTGGTTTCAGTTTCGATTTTAGCTGATAGCTCTTAAGTTATATATATATATATATATATATATATATATATATATACATATATATATATTAAGTAATGTGATTTATAATTTAAAAGTTTTAAAATTTTTAAAATTTAAAAATCAAAATTTAATTAAATTAAAAATCAGTTTCATAAGAAGGAACAACAACAAAGTCAATTATCTGTACGATCGTTTCGGAAATCCGTGCTTTTTATTTGTGGTATACATGAAGTCACGTAGAATAATTATACATAGTTTTTTTGGTAAGCACGGTCTCCTCATCAGCAAATTTAGGAGGATTTCTATTGAATTGAAAAGACACCAAAAATAAACCTAGCATTAAAAGTAAGGCAGATGAATCTGAAAAACTGAAGTAAAAGGTTTGGATATAAAATTTATAAGAAAATTAATAAGGAAATTGGTATAGGTTAGAGATAGAAATGAGTAGAAAAAAAAATATATTTTTGAATTTACATAATAAATTTGATTTAAAAATATATAGATATATAATTACCTTTTGGTTTTTCTTTTTTTGAAATCAGGAACTGTATTTAAAGTAGTCATTTAGATGTTTGCTATAGCTTTTTATTTTATTGAATGATGAATTTTAAAAGGGCGACGCTCGTGCAGTAAATTGTTTCCGTTAGCGTATTTTGATTTAGAGACGCTACAGTTAATATCTATAGAGAGAGAGTTTTTTTTTTTTTTTTTTTTTTTTTTTGCAAGTTTTTAAGGGGAGATAATTGTCATGGCTTTATTTATTATTTGATTTACGAGTCTAAGGGCGGTAATTGGTTTAACTTAATTTATTATAAAAAAAAAAAAAAAAAATCTATTTTTACTAATGAGTAATTTTTAATGATTTAAGGTGGTTTATATTTATTAAATTTAAACCAACGTTTATGATTACACGATAGAAGCTCGTGTCTTGAATTTACTAGTTTGGTTGTGCTTTTTATATCTTCATATTTTAAAATTTTTACGGTTTCTTTTGTACATAATGTACAAAATTTATCTCCTGGTTTATATGATTTGCAAGTCTCAATTATTTGCCATTTTAAGTTGAAAGAAATATTGCTATTTTTTAGTTGCCAAATATAGTTGGATAGAGTAGTTTGGTTTGATAGAGAGTTATTTTTAAAAGAATGTTTGTGCGTTGAAATTCTATGTTTTATTGGGCCAGATGTGGAACCAATATATATTACCTCTTGATTATTATGATTATTTTCCGTTAGGTCTATTGTTGGATTATAATGTGGTGGGTTGGTTAATAATTGATCGGTAGATTGATTTAAGTTGGTGTTATTATTTAATTCGGTAGTTGAGTTATGGCTGTTGATAGGTTCTTGTATATTTGGAGTTTTTGATACTGTGCAGCTATAGATAACATTTTTAATTTTACATGAGCCTTGTAGGGGACATTTATTTTTTCTTCTACAGTTACAGTCCGATGTATTTTGTATAGTTGCATTTTGTAGTTTATTAATTTTATTATTATTAGAGCTAATTATTTTCTGATGAAGGTTAGGCATAGTAGAGTAAGAGACTTTAATTGTGTTTTTATTGAAAATCTTATTATATCTATGGGGGGCTTTAAAGTTCTTATCTAATATTTTAAAAAATTCTCTAGCTATGTTTGTTTCTAGGTTTTTGGAATACGGGGGGTTGAACTATAGGATCTCCTTGTGTCTATTCTTACGTTTGCGGGTTTTAGTTTGTTGTTTATTTATATTATTATCTAATATTTGTAGTTTGGTTTTATCTTTTTTTGTCTCCTGGTTATTTTTCTTAACTCGTATACGGGAAGACATTGCCATATTATATGTTATTACGCTCTTAATAGGTTTATTTTTAATGCAGTTTATGTTTCTATCATTTTCATTTATGAATTTAATTTGTGAATTATATCCAGAGTTTTTAAGGGCTTCATTATAGTATTTTTCATTTTTGGTAAATATTGATTTAGTAGAAGACAGTCTAGAAATTCTTAGAGCGATATTGGGAACTATTGATTTTAATATTGATTTAGGGTGGTTTGATTGATTGTGGACATATAGAAGTGATTGGTTAGGTTTATGGTATGGTTCAAAGGTAGAATTTTCAAGATTTAAGGTTATGTCTAAGAAATTAACAATTTTTTTATTAGGATCGATTTTTATACTAAGTCCATAATTTTTAAATAATTTATGTAGAGCTTTAATTGCATTTTCATAATTTTTATTAGTAGAATTCGTTATGAAAAGTGCATCATCTCTATATAGCCCTCCTTCAAGTTTGAATTGTTTATGGAGTATACAATGTATTTCATTTAAAAGGAAAAGGCCAACTAGATCAGTGACCTGAGTCGAGTCCGTCGATCCCATTAAAATGTTGAAGTGGTTAGGGGTATTTTTCCTGGTCCAATATTTATTATCAAATGTTATTAAAGACTGTCTAGCTATAAGTATTAGTTTAGTTTCGTCTTGAGTTATATTAGTTAATTTTCGTGCCATTAATAGAGATTTATTAAGTAGGATAGGTGATATAGATTGGTAATATGATTCAATGTCAAAAGAAAGAAATTTAATATTATTTTTATTTTGAATATTAGAAAACCAGTCGATTACTTGGTTTGAAGATTGCCATAGTGGGTATTTTATTATGGATTTAATTTTGGGGATAATTCTATCTAATATGTTTTTACTAACCAGTCCTATATCTGATTTCGAGGGGCAAATGAGTCTAATAGTAGGGTTGATATTGAAGCTGTGTTTGTGGTCTTTTAAAGTAAATCTCGGGGTACCTGGTACTGTTATTTCTGTGTATTTATCTATTTTAAGTTTAGTTAAAATGTTTTTTGCATCATTATTTATTTTATTTAGTGCTGATTTATTAGTAGTTTTATAATTTTTATTAAGTTCTTTATATATTAGATTTTTATATTGTATATAGTCCATTGTGTAGAAATTTCCAGTTTTATCTGCCGGTACTATGAGTTTATTTTGGTGGCTTGTAGAAATAGATTTTGAAAATTTATTTATTTTTTTAAGTGTTGGAGTGATATATTTTTTATTTTTCTTAAACTTAATATTTTTAATCAGGTTGATTAAGTCATTTTCAAAATTTTCAGTGTCTATGTTTCTCTTAGGGTTTTTGTATGTTTTTAGTCTGTAGTATTTCGCTGCTTTTCTTTCTTCATTGTCTTGTCTGAGGATGGTTTCTTTTATTTCTCCAGGTTGGTGGTGTATTGGTTCTGTGGTTTCACTTTGGTAATTATCAAAATGGTAGGCTTTCCATCTCAAGTTCCTTATAAATGTATTTATACTTGTAATTAAGCTGGTTATAAAGGTGTCTTTAGGGGGTATGGGGATGCATTTAGTTGATAATTGTATGTTCTTCTTATGAAACATATCTACAATTACGTATATAAACTCAACCTGTTATAGGGAGCTGATAATTTAAAGGAGATTAGAATAATAGTCTAAAGAGCTAAGTGTATTTTAATGTAATAGTGAAATTACTAGTTTAATTAAAATACAGGAAATGCTCGTTGTAATTTAGATATATAATAAGCTCGATAGTTAAATGTCCTAGAGCTAATTCAATATTAAGTAATGTGATTTATAATTTAAAAGTTTTAAAATTTAAAAAATTTAAAAATCAAAATTTAATTAAATTAAAAATCAGTTTCATAAGAAGGAACAACAACAAAGTCAATTATCTGTACGATCGTTTCGGAAATCCGTGCTTTTTATTTGTGGTATACATGAAGTCACGTAGAATAATTATACATAGTTTTTTTGGTAAGCACGGTCTCCTCATCAGCAAATTTAGGAGGATTTCTATTGAATTGAAAAGACACCAAAAATAAACCTAGCATTAAAAGTAAGGCAGATGAATCTGAAAAATTGAAGTAAAAGGTTTGGATATAAAATTTATAAGAAAATTAATAAGGTAATTATATATCTATATATTTTTAAATCAAATTTATTATGTAAATTCAAAAATATATATTTTTTTTCTACTCATTTCTATCTCTAACCTATACCAATTTCCTTATTAATTTTCTTTTAAAGCTGATGCACCCAAGTCATATGCGTATATACTTTTTGGAAATCACAACTTTATAATATATAAAAATCGAAAGAACATTAACTCTATAATAATAATAGCATGGGTGCCCGGCGTTGCCCGGGTATTTGGAGGTGTATGCTGAGCAAAAAAACGATCAATGTTTTAACTTTGACCCCGATTATAACCGCTTAACAGTTATTGTTTTGGACTCAATTAAAGTTATTAAGTTATATCCCTGTCCAAGGAACCTATATCTAAAATTTCAAGTGTTTAGACCCAAAATTGTCGCAGGAGTTTGATAGAGTTCTCAAAAGTCAAATCGTTGAACTTTGACCCCTTAACAGCCAAATTTCTGACCGAAAACCGATCATATCGATTTTCCTAAATCTCAGTACGCTATATATGAAATTTCGAGTCTGTAGACTAAAAATTGACAGAATTATTGCGTAGGGAAATGTACACAGACAGACACAAAGACAGACACACAGGCGCGTTCACTTTTATAGATATACTATCATTTTAGCCCGGTGTTGCCCGGGTGTTTGGAGGTGTGTGTCGAGCAAAAAACAAAGCGGTCAATTTAAACTTTGACCTCTATTATGACTCTTTAAAATTTATTGTTTTGGACTCACATCAAGTTATTAAGATAGATCCACGTCCAAGGAACCGATATCTAAAATTTCAAGTGTTTAGACCCAAAATATAGAGTTTTGTAGAGTTCTCAAAATATAGAGTTTTGTAGAGTTCTCAAAAATCAAATCGTTGAACTTTGACCACTTAATAGTCAAATTTCTGGCCGAAAATCAATTACTAAGATTTTCCCAAATCTCAGTACCCGGTATATCAAATTTCGTGCCTGTAGATTAAAAATTGACAAATCATTGCGTATGGAAATGTACACAGACAGACACACATACACGTTCATATTTATAGATATGTAGGTAGATAGGTTAATAGATTAAACAAAAATATATACGTATGCATAAATATAGATGGAAACAATTTTTTTGTTTACTGTAAAGATTTTACGCAAATATTATGCAAGTATAAATCATGTAGAATATCTGCATGAATATAATTACACGTAATAGTTAACACTAGATGATCATCCTATAAGAAAACCGAAAAACCTTACAGAAAATTAATTAAAATGAATGTTTAAAAGAATATGCAAATTAGCTAGATCTTTTTCTAGTGAATGAAATTTCACAACCCATATATAAGAAAATTGTACTTTCTTTTTAAATAAATTGAAAAAAGGGGTTTTAATATGAATATCAATACACACAAAAGAAAAATGAATTTATAGGAGTATAGATAGATTGATATACGAAATCTGCAAAAATTAAAATATCATATTTAACCTTACTTTACAACCCGGGAATCCCTGCTTGCTTAGATAAATACTTTTACCGTTTTAACAAAAGAGCTACAATAATATCAGAGCGTCTCTATTTACACTGAACATAAACAGAATGCTGACATCAATATATTACATATGGATGAATTTGCTGTGGAATTTCCACAGGTCCCATTAAAAATGAAAACGTTAAGAATTAATGGTAGTGGGAGTAGATTTTTTGTTTTAGGCAGAAAGAAACAAAATCTCGATGAAAAATGGATTTTCTTTTGTATTTGTGCATAGAAAGTAACTAAATCCCTCATATAATATTATTTTATGTCTGTCTGCAGTTCCACAACAAAAATGTTGTTTTTCTTCTCTTCCAATGTTTTTGAGCCCTGTCGGTGGGGCATTAGAATACGCCGACTGCCCCCCTGCAGAGGGTAAAAGTCCCTCAATGGCGGTCCTGGATATGACCTTAAACTATATCCAGTGGTGAGGCCCCAGCTTGTGGGCTGTGGGGAGTGTGGAGCCACCCTTTAATTACCATTGCTCCCAGGTCCACTCTGACCCGGAGTGGTAGTACCTGTTAGGATCCCAACTATGGGTTGAATAGAAACCGACTTGAAAACAACAAAAATTTTCTTCAAAATCTTTGGATTCGACATTAAATAACCCGAAAAGGGTTGATATGCCGTAAAACAAAAACAACCAACCAACCAATGTTTTTGATACAACTCGAAAATATATCAAACTCTTAAAAAGTTACTTACGTTTTTGTGTAACTTCTATTCCGCCCTCCCCATTTTCTCTACTGCTTTATTAAATAACTGTCTGCAACATACATTTTAACATACAGGTGAAGTCTCATGGCAGGCACACTATTTTTAACTCCAACGCAACTCGACGAAATCTAATTATACGTGCGTAAACATATTCTTACTTATTAATTTCAGGTGTGGTGAATATAAACATGTACATAATAGAAATAAAGCGACACCGAAGAAAATATAACTTATATATGCCGCTATTAACGTGTGCAACACGAAATGCTACGCTTTCGCAAAATTAAAATATGAATCAATAGTTTTTCGCATTGTTTTGATTCATCGGACAATGTTTCGGTCGATGTAATCTCCGACCTTCTTCAGGTGTATCTTGTCGAACTCGGAAATGATCTCGTTCTGTCAGTCATGTGTGGATAAATTCCTAGGTAATTTGCTATTGTATGTTTTTATTTAAGCAAATAAAGGTTTTGTTCGAAATTTCGTCCATATTCGCAGGTTCGACAGTAACATTCTCGTGTTTGAGAAGATGCACCTGAAGAAGATCTAAGCTTACGTCGACCAGAACGTTGTAAAAATGACACATGATAAACATATAAATAATCAATGGGTTCTTTAATATTACAGGGGCGTGTTCTAAATGAATGTTTCTCTTTAAAAGCACACGAGACTTGACTTTTGCCTTTTAAATTTTTATATACAAAATTACTGTCATAAAATGAATAGTAGATTCTCTACAGTGCAATGTAGACTACAATGCATTGCGGACTTAGTAACTACTGGGAGGGATGTGAAGCTTTTTCTAGGTGCACTGAGATTGGACCCCAACTAGAGCGCGTAATCAATCGATTCGATTGAAAATCGGTAATTTCATTGATTTCGATGCCAATTAAAATATAAAAGTGTGACACATCCATTGATGATTATTCAATCCCAAGCAATGTAGGGTCTACCTGCTAGTTTATATATAATGTGAACAAGCATCTCTCCACAAAACTTGCGCTTAAGAAAGTTTTATAAATTTAGTCCCTAACCAACAGAATCAGCAGCAGCAGTTTAAATTGTAGTATGGCTTGTCTGGTTTAATTGGGGGTGAAATATATAATGTACCAGATGAGTTTGCTTATAAAATCGCATAAGTGGAAGATAAACAATTAACTTGAGATACAAAGCTAGATAAAAAAGTAAAACCTCCTATTTTTTTAACTCTACGTCGACGGAAGTGATGTCATTAAAGCGATGTAGCTTCTGTTCTCTAGAATTTATTTTCTACATAACCATTACCATTCTTAATGCTCTTCTGCAAGAAATGTAATGCCGCATCTATGCTTTTGAAGCTCCTCTATAACAGCGGATGCTCATTACGTAAACATCTTCAACAAACAGATTCAACCTTCAGATCATGGATGCATCCACTCCAACTCAATCTGCACTCTTCTCTGCTCTATTCTAGTGGAATAAAAATGTGGCATTATTTGTGGAATTCCTTTTGTAGAAAAGAAAAAGCACGTGAAAAGAAAATAGAACTCACAATTATTTATATTTGCTCAGCTTTAATTATAATTCCGAAATGATTATAAATAGAAATAAGGCTTAGCACCGGCGTACAAGTAGTTAACTGGAAAACTATCAACTATGATCGGGTATGTAGATTTTTAGATGATCTATGTAAATAATGTTTGAGTGAAAAACTAGATACCTTAAGGTTTAAATACATGCTAATACAAATAAGCGAAATAGCAATAAATTGCCGACCATGATCTAATTAAACATTGAAAAATTCACATAAAAACTGACACAATCAATACACTTAAAACTATTAACACATAGTAAAAAACACGGAATAAATTACTATTGAATAGACATGTTGGATTCAAGTCTAAACTAAATACTTTATGATGTAGGATTAAAACTTCATGTAAAATAAAAAGTATTGTAAAAAGTAATGACGACATTAAATATCATTGTAGCGTTTGTGCTTTTACTGAGTGGAATAGAAAAAAAATCGATGCAACTTCGAATACGTACATTCTCTCTCTCTCTCTCTCTGTGTCTCTTCTTCTGTCTCTCGATATATATATATATATATATATATATATATATATATATATATATATATATATATCATGGAAATATATTCATAATAATAAAGCTATAATTTACTCACCGCAGAAACTAATCATGTAGATTCCCAGTGAAGATCCAACCTGGACGCATTAATGTACTTTAATTGCCATAACTATATTTATATATTTTATTATCAAGCTCCACTAACGGATTAAGTACCGTTAACATAAATACTAAATATCTAAGTACCATATATTATATTGCATGGCAATAGTGTACGTTTATTTATGTAATAATATGTATTTATATATAGGTATATATGTGTAATATAGTGCATATACCTGCGTGAAAAGATGTCGGAGGCAACGAAGAATGGCTGGCTTTAAGGGAGATTAGCAGCGGCAGCAACGGTAGTCGAAAAACTTGGATATGCAAATTGGAAAATATGTGCGAGAAGAAGGAAGCAAGAAAAAATGCAACACGTATTCGAGAAAGAAAGTCGGTGTCGAAGGAAATAGACGTGTAAAGCAAAGGCGACTAATGGGCTATGATAGGGTCGAAGAGGAAAAGTGTATACGGAGCGAGATTGATGATGGCGGGAGATTTTTAACTGATGTCGAAACAATAATAACGGCCATAAAAAAAATGCCGACCCGAAGTTTATTTATTTATATTCCTGTTTATTTGTTTGTCCATTTGCGACGTAACAGCTACGTTAAATATATTTGCATGTACGTGTGTGTGTTGTAGATAGGCATACACATGGTTTAGACAAAATAATTGAAACGCCTTTTGAAATTTGCGTCAATTGTAAAACATTTATAAAAATTGAAAAAAAATTAATTTATGATTATTGTTTCTCCGTAGTAATAATTAAACGTTCATCATTTTGTGTGTGTGGGGGGTGTGTGCAAATAATTCGTATTAGTGAGAAAAATGAACACGACAGACCTATCAGATTTCGAAAAACAGATTGTTGGTACCCGAATGACAGATGCTGTTGTATCTTTGGGGCGTATATATTATGCACGGGTGTCTCAACTTGTGCATCGTCTGGTGGTATAAAATGTTCGTCAAATGGGTGTGTGTAGACAGGGTATATATGTTTGTGTATATATCTCACAGTCATCTATTTGACGCGTGTATATGCGTGTGTTCGTCTATCTAGTTTTTCTATATTTCGTTGAATTGATTCGTGTATAAAACTTACGACTGAGTTGATATATTAACAGATACAGTTTGACAATATTTATGCAATATTTACAACAGAAAGGGACAAATAGCAGTTCGCTGGGATTGTAACACCGACCAATCGGTAAAACATACCTGGTCCGTCTTTGATCCTGTTTGACGGATCCTCAGAAAAAAAACTGCCCAATGAATAAACAAATCTCAGAGTATCTTTTATACAACTTTATTACCGATGTTTCCCCATAAGAAAGCTGAAACGCTGGTCCTAGACTAACACATGCTGATCCCCTCTATCACCGCCACTGGACCGTCTTTATGCCTCTGTCGACTCCGACTAGATCTGCTCTTTCATGCTCCTGACTCTTGACTAAAAACCATGCATGTCTTTTTGTAGTTCTACCCCAAGTTATTATCATTTTAAGTGATTTCTACATAAGACTGCTCCAAACTCTCGAGGTCAACCTATTTTAAATTACTATGAGTTCTAATATTTTTTTCTATTAAAAATCCTTAACATAGGTAATTTAACCTGCAAATATTTATTTCGCTATGATAATATTTATAGGACTATACGGAGACACTACTCATAGGATATGAGATCGATAGAATAACCAATTTATAATCGGGATTTATCAATTTTTTTTGGGCCATAGTAACGTGTCTCGCAATCTATTATAGTCGAAAGTCGGAGTGTATCCGCGGAATCATTGCAGGTAAATTTAACGGGATTAATAGAAATGTTTCCCTAATCCAGACCCTTACATAAAATTATAAAAATAAATGCCGGAAAATAACGACACTTGACAAAGAACACAAAATCACTATATTAAGATGAACTCGATGCCTCCGATCAGCCTCGAAAGACAAAGGTAGCTGCTTATGTAATTTTGTGGAAACAATGCCGAGATAAACGGAGAATACATACAACACCTGGAAGTCCCAAACGGTCGCCCATTTGGTACTGATCAGGCTCATCGTTGCTTAACTTCGGTGATCTGACGCGAACCGGTGTGTCAAACGTGATTATGACGTATGATGAAACATTTATTTACGTGTTAGGAATATTTGTTTAGATTGTTCCAACATAAGTGTTTTCTTGTGTTGACTGTTTGTAATGAAAGATTAATGAAATGAACATTTTTTTGTGTGAGTAGTATGATTACTGATTGTTTATGATCAGAGTGTCACACGTAGCTTCAAGTAAATGTGACTATTTTCTGACAAAAACAGTCCATAAATCATGTAAGCGAATGCGAGTGTGTGAGTTCATTTCGTAAGAAAAGTAGTTCGAAATAAAATGCTTTAAAAGAAGATTTAAATTCTTGTTCAATGTGGTAACTTTCCATGATGGGAATTAAAGTACACGTGCATAACGCGTAAACTCAGGTCGGGGGATTTTAACGTCTCCCACTGACGGATTTATTCTAAACATGTGGAGAAATCAAGAAGAAAAACTAATTTAATTTTTCGCAGGCAAATCTTTATACTTTTAAGCCCTCTCGAACGTTCCAGCCTGTTTATTGTTTACGCGAGGAAGCGTAAATACGTCATTTTGTTTCATGTATGCAGTGGTCGTATCACAACGTTCTTCATCCGCGTGGACGTTAAAGCGGTGATCGCTATGAAATGTTCCTGCTGGGAATTAATTGTGGCCGGGCGTAGTGGTTGCTACACACTATTTTTTTACAAATCTTAAAACGATTTTAATAATTGTCGACAAGTTCATCTTTCGGAATTATGTCACGAATATTTAACAGTGCTCCTGTAACAGAAGTGACTAAGATGATTATTGTATCAAAAGGAACGCTCGAAGGTGATGGCAGCCTTTGATAAAGAACGAAAAACATTCTCTTCTAAGCAGGTTTCTTGAAGAAAGCTGAAGATGTCTGAAAGAGATTGTAAGGCATTTAAGAACTCTGAGAAAATAGCACAAAACAACGGCACTCAACATTAAAGCATGGCTTAAAAATCATCTGGATATATATGCATATTGATATGAAAATGCAACTCCCATTACACCATCTATATTTACATTTATATACAAATTCTTATATGCATGCCACACGTTGTTGATTTGATTATATAGACACATGTGATAAAAGAATCACTTTTTATTGAAAATATAAAGAAATAAATAAGGCGTCAAAGTAAATATATTAACACATGAAATGGACATAAAGTCTGCAATAAACTGCAGAGATGAGAATAAAACGACGACATTAGAACCACGTCGGATCAAAGTATATACAGTATGTCCTAAAACTAAAATATAGCCATAATTCCCACACTGAGATACTTTGACCAGACTGAAATGGATTCCCCCTTCTTCCACCCCTTTCGCTTCCTATTCCTTTTTCATCACATTTTTTCTCCCAAACCCCACTGGCCCTGTCGGTGGGGCATTAGAATACGCCGACTGCCCCCCTTCCCTGCAAAGGGTAAAAGCCCCTCAATGGGGGTCCTGGATATGACCTTAAACTATATCCAGTGGTGAGGGCCCCAGCTTGTGGGCTTTGGGGAGTGTGGAGCCACCCTTTAATTACCATTGCTCCCAGGTCCACTCTGACCCAGAGTGGTAGTACCTGTTAGGGTCCCAACTATGGGTTAAATAGAAACCGACGTGAAAACAAATATATTCTATTAAAAAAAAAATCTTCAAAATCTTTGGATTCGGCATTAAATAACCCGAAAAGGGTTGATATGCCGTAAAACAAAAACAACCAACCAACCAACCCAAACCCCACATACCCGTCCTCACGAACTAAACTCCACCTTTTCCACGGTTTAAATCACACCAGATATTGTTTTTCTGTATAATGAATGAATCCTTACTTTGGATTCAGTATTGCTTCTTCTTTCGGTCTGATGAGGTAGGGGTCTTAACAGCGATTCCACTGAAACATGTATTCAGTTATGTAACGACTAATGTTTAATATATATATATATATATATATATATATATATATATATATATATATACAGAGTGCACAAAAAGATGTGCCCACAGCTTAACTAATTACTAAGTATAGATGTTTTAAAATTTAGACGCAATCAGCCTTGTACAGTACCAAATGCAGAACTAACGTGTAAATAAAACCACCCACATTTGTAACAAAGTGTTTCTGAAAGTACGAGAATGTCTGATAAATGTATTAATAGTTTAATAAACTGTTTCAGAAGATATTCCCAACACGACGGGAGGAGACTTTGTTTTTTTTTTACATGGGGGTCACCACTTATCAAGGCCTGAAGGCCACTCAGGGATAAGGGTTATTGCGTGTACAGTAATCAATGAGATAGTATTGTAGTAATAATTAGTATTGGGGGTTTCGATAGTGTCTTACGGTTTGTCAGGAGTTTGTTTATGTTGGACTTGAAGACGTCCAAGTTGTAGTCAGGTGGGAAACAGGCAAACGGCAGAGAGTTCCAATGGCGTGCAGTTCTAAGAAATAATCTTTGCCCATGGAATCTACGTTTGGATTTAGGCACAGATAAAGAGTGGGGAAAATTTGTGACAGTAGTTTCAGCCAGACGGGTGTTTCTCGTAAAGGATTGGAGAGGGGGGACGAGGGATTGGAGCTCAGACGAGCACCTGCCATGGAAATAACGATAAAACAAAGACAGGCTCGCAACGTCTCTTCTGTGGGAGAGAGATTGCAGGGTAGTTCATGCAAGATGGTGCTCCTCCTCACTAGCACACGAACTATATATATATATATATATATATATATATATATATATATATATATATACATCGAAACCCACTTTGGGTCTGGCGTTGTCCGTTCTCGATGCAATTGCTCGATTCTATATAATTCTGGGTTCTAGCTTTATCGTGAAAGGTGTATGTGAACGGGTATTTATATATCTATCTATAATCTCCTCTTAATGTCTAATATATATATATATATACATATATATACATACATATATATGTGTGCGTGTGTGTGCATGTGTATGGTAGATAGAGAGAGATTGAGAGAGAGAGAAAGAGAGTTTGCAAATATTTGCAACACACGCAAACAGATATATTGGGAAGAGATATAGTGTTGAGTTTACTGCACGTTCTCTGGCTCTCACGTTATTTCTTTTTATACATCTTAAAGATATGGTCTATGACGAAAAAATAGTGACGCTGGAGGATTTTAAAAATGGAATTCGAATGTAATGTTTTGCAATTACAATGCAATATCATGTTCTGATGTCGAATCCATTGTAGTTAAGTTATCTATTTATTTTTAAACCGTTAGAAGGCAGTTCTCAATCTTGGAGATGACGTTGTATCATTCGTATTATTTGGATTCTTCGGATCGTTGTATTCTTTGGAGCGTTATTTTCACAAACTTCGGCGACCCACTCTGTTCTGCAGATGTGTCTTGTTTAACTTGCGAACATTTTCATTGGACGCGGAAATATCAACGAAATTTTGAACGGAACCTTTTATTTTGTTCTCAGGGCTAGCATGCTTTCCTTAAGTCGTGAGCAATTTACATTTGTACTGTGGGTGTCGTCCGTACGGAAGATTGAACCTTGGACCTCCAGAAGACTTTACAACTGAATTTTACCACTACTCCACAAATCACAGGTTACATCAATCGACACGTTGTGGCAATAACATTCAAGAGGAGAGCAGTAGTTCGAAGAAGCCAAACTTTATCAGAAGACAAATTGAACAATTTCGACCAAATAAGAATGAGAGACAAATGCTAATAATACTAAATGGCAATAAATTATTATTTCTGCAAGACTTTATTTTCATGAAATTAATGCTATATATATATATATATATATATATATATATATATATATATATATATATATATATATATATGCATATATATATGGGCAATATATATATGCAATATATATATATTATAAATATATGCAATATATATATATATATATATATATATATATATATATATATATATATATTGAACACGAAATTCATGAGTGGTCCGAAGTAAAATAGAAGACACTTTGTATATGGATTCCTGCTACAGGTAATTGCTTTTATATCCTTACTGGATAACTACAATAAAAAAACAAACATTTTCTCTGTGAATTACTAAAATTACTTTCTTTTGTTGAGCCATTGAGGAAGTAAAATCGCCAATTACCACCAGCTAGTAATGCATTACTTTTTGTGCAATTGACAGTGTTCCTAATTGAGACTAAATTGCACTTAGCAAGATTACTTACTGCAGGGATAAAACATGGACGCCTTTGTCTGATTTTATAGCAAAGGAGTATTTTGTACTATAAGAATTAATACATACGCACCTATTAAGCATTTTTGAAGTAAATATTGAAAATCTATATACAATACATTACATCACCTTATAATATCATATGCACATACTGTACATAGGACATTAAACCATGTGATATATATATGCATATATATATATATATATATATATATATATATATATATATATATATTATATAAAAACAAACGCAGTTGTAATTCAAGGAGACAGTTTTCTCATACACTCCTGACTCCTTATTCTTTGGGTTAGTGGATGGTTAGTTCCGTGAAACTATATTATAACTTCATATTTCTTTTTATATAAAATAAAGAACATATCCAATAACAATATTAACCAAAACAAGAAGGAATTTCACATTATTTTGTATAAAGAAATATTTATTTATTAACATGTCATATGCTTCAAAATCACTTTGAATTGCCTCTTGTCAACTGATGGATTTGAGATGATATGATGCTATAGGAAACTTCCAAAATCTTCCTCAAAAAGTTCATCCTTCGATTAAAATTGAACACATCCTTCATAAACTTTTATCTTTATTACTGACCAGAGCTGCTCACTTTGATTTATGACTAGAGAACAAGATGGACATGTCATTAAAATTTCTCCACTAGTGCCTAATGACTTAAGGTAGCATGCCGTAGCTTTGGCTGACTGGGATGGGTTAGGGTTAGGGTTATTATTTATTGTCGTGCTAATGGAAAGTCATAGAGCCATGGTGACAAATTATGATTTAAAAATAAAATATAAGACTGGCTTGTCAGTTTGACACTTTCTGGCACTCGAAATGGTCTATCGCAGATGATTCTAGCCCAAAAGATGATACCTCTACATCCCCGTTTATGACAGAATCGTCGAGGAGTACGGAATTCAAGAGGACTCCACTCTCACCCATCTTGTCTATCAAACGTTGCTCTATTCTCATCGGTGAAATGAACATTTTCAAAGCTGGTTTTTATGTATTTTGGAGGCCAAGCCAAACGTTTTTCTTTATGAGTTTGGGTTAAAACAAGTCTTGCTACGGTCTTAATGGTTCTTGCAATATTGTTGCAGACATTGCAGCATCTTTTTCTTGACAGGAAAGATATTCCAGCCTTGTCAAATATAGCAGCACTGTTGCTGCGAAATTTTCTAACACAACGATCAGGAACCGATTTTCTTGCGTATTTTTCCTTTCTTAGTTTAATGTTTGGATTTTCAACAAATGAAGAAAATGTTATTCGTTTTTTCCAAGCTCCTTGGTAGGCCTGCAACAACACCGTTTCTTTATACTGGCTGTTAATTGACCTTTCTAAGCATTTTGAGAGACATTCAATAAAGCGATACACACTTAAAATTGCCAGAAAATAGAAAAATTAGCATAATTTTCAAAATATTTGTTCAAATTGCACAAAAATCAGGGAAATAAGGCACCTTGTTGTGCTCTTCCAGTATCGAATTTCATTTCTCTGCGTTTGATATGAATTTCAAATTAAAAAAAATATATTGACGTGAAATAAAGCGATGCACACAGGGGTTATATATATATATATATATATATATATATATATATATATATAATATGTATATATACATTTATATATATATATATATATATATATATATATATATATATGTATGTATATGCCCTTATCCTATGTGCAATTTCTGTAAGAGGGGGAACGGAATTTATTCCACATTAAAAGCGACATTGTCTCTAACTCTACCCTCCTGGGGAGGTTCATTATTTTTATTTAAAACCATCCCCTTTGTTATTAATACTTTGCTATACTATCATTATGATAACTATTAATAACAATTATTTACCGTTCAACAATTTTGTTTCAATTTCATTATACATATTGAAATCAACTGCGTCTCTTTTTTGCCGTTTGAATTAAACGATGTTACCTTGCAACATTTTAAAAATAAAAAAAATAAATAAAAAATACATTCTTCTTCCACAAACGGCTAAAATAATTCACGTGAACTCTATCGAACACGGTTACTATGTCCATACTACAAGTTTCCAGTTTTTTCAACGGCTTTCATTTTCATTTCGATACTTTTTTTGTGATTAAAAGCGGAGGTCCGCTTGAAATATAAAAAATAAAATAAAATATTAAATACAAAAAGCAACATCGTTTTCCTGATTCAAAAAAATCTCATAACCTTTAAATAATTATATATATATATACTATTATATATATATAATTTAAAGGAGATTAGAATAATAGTCTAAAGAGCTAAGTGTATTTTAATGTAATAGTGAAATTACTAGTTTAATTAAAATACAGGAAATGCTCGTTGTAATTTAGATATATAATAAGCTCGATAGTTAAATGTCCTAGAGCTAATTCAATATTAAGTAATGTGATTTATAATTTAAAAATTAAAAAAATTTTTTTCAAATTTAAAAATCAAATTTTAATTAAATTAAAAATCAGTTTCATAAGAAGGAACAACAACAAAGTCAATTGACTTTGTTGTTGTTCCTATATATATATATATATATACTTCATTGCATTAAAACAATGCCTCAGATGTACCGTCAATAGATTTTATAAATTTCCCTCGATTTGTGATAAATTGGTTCTGAGGTGTGAGATAAAGAATTTGCGTGATAATCAAAATATCCACATATATTTATATAATCCATTCGAAACGTTTCCATGAATAAACCTAAGCTGATTGTGCCCGTTTATATATCGTAAATATAGGGGAAATAAGAATAGAAATTATTGAACGAGAATTTTCGTTCAATGCATTCGAACATATTGCAATACATACATATATACATACACACATATTTTCTGACTTCGAAGCAGAATCACCCTCCGGATCGAGTTAAGATTGTTTCGTTTTTGTTTGTTTGAAAAAAAGAGCTATACATCGAAACTGAAAAAATATGAAAAAATGTCATATCACCATGATTTCACGCCCTACATTAATATATACATACATCTTTATTTCTACATCTACAGGGTGGGGCATAAATGCTATTACAAAATAATACTCAGATTTATCTTAATAAAATAATTTATTACAAAACCCAATTACAGAAAATTACTAGCAAATACTGAAGAAACATAAGTATTATTCAAAATGTTTCCCCTTCAGTGCTCTTCAAGTGTTTTGGGGAATTATCTTGATAAAGGCTTAGAAAACATGACCCTTAACTAAATAACCCGCTTCCCTTGCGCCAAAATTCTTATTTGCGCACTGAATTTTAACTATGGCCCAGATTTCTATGATTTTCCTCTTTTTTTATCAGAGCGTCCAAGATTCCAGCAGAGATATCCCGCATTCATACATCTCTAAAATATAAGGTTATATCTTTTCTTCCTACGTACTTACGGTATATATTACTTTTTTTCTCCCTTCTTAATGCTATATGTGATTTGCCCATGGAAGGAATTCTTGTATCCTTCAAGCCTGCCTTTTAAATTTATTATGCATAGACTTATAATTCTGCTTGTTGCTGTCATGTGCAGCATACTTTAAAAGCACAGAAGATCGCAGGACCCATATATATATTTTCTAACAGGAACATCTTTAATGCTGTTTCCCGGCAAGCTACACTTCTTGCGAAAAATGTTTATGGGCATCAAAAAAAAAAAAAAAGAAAGAAAAATCAAAAAGAAAATTCTCTCTTTTGGCTTATCACATCCGAAAAACTCTCAAAATACCCGTTTACGTAATTTTCTATTGTCCCCTCTCTAAAATTCTAACTAATTTGTAGGTCAACCATTTGTCTCAATAATCGTTTCATCTTATTTTCCTATGAATGTTTCTTTCCATTTGAATGTATTTACTAAATTATGACTGAATTCCTCACGTTAAAATACAATAGCATTATACATACATTTAAAACAATTTACAATATTTCTTCAAACATTCTCAAAAAATACATTCTTACATTTAGCTATAATTACACATTTAACGCTAAAATTATAACTTTTTCTCAAGAAAACATTTTTCTGTAACAACAACAATAACAAAATCTGTCAAAAATTGTCCCTTTTTTCTAAAAAAACAAAACAAAAAAAACACTGAAAGCTGAAAAGTTCACCTATTAACACAAAAATTCCTTTTTCACAAAAGTATTTACACATGTTATTTCAAAGTGTAAGCGACTTTGACTCTTGAGAAAAATTCTTGTTTCATTGACAATTATGCAAAATAATTTTCAACAATTATGACTGACCCAATTTCTTACTTGTGTTTATCCCTGTATATAATTTTTAAAACAAAACAATTCATTTATCAATGAATTACCCGTGGGGACTTGTTTTTACAATCTTCTTTTTTCATTCATGTTTACCACTGTTCTTTTTATTTTGTTGCGCCATATCGACATTTCTTTTCGTATGAGTATATGTTTTACTTTTTTTCATTGTGTGTATTTGTGTATTTCGTCTAGCTTTTTTTCTTTGTTATTTTTTTCGGGTTGTGTCTGTTTTTTTTCAATGAACCCTTTGTTATGTTTTTGTAGTATAGTTCGTTTTTTAATCTTGCAGAATAAAATGGTCACGACACTCAAATCGCTAGATGTTGAATAGTGGGGTTTCATATTAAAGGAGAGACGGGGATTCATACTAGGCAAATATAATACACGAATATAACGATGATGAGAGGGAGACATTTATACATATTACAGTTCTGGAGATGCTTGAGACTTCATATATATACTGAGGGTGATAGGGTGATAGATGCACATTATATATTTCTTATAACACATATAGAGACGATGAGAGAGATATATTGTTGGCAGAGTTACGCAATGTTCATAATAAGATGATTAACACATTACCTTCTGGGTGTTGAAAGATGACAAAACACATTACCTTTCAGTTGGGGGAATGACGACACGAAGAAAAAGAGTTACAAAATATCGATGGTTATTCTTTATTCATTGGACTGGTCGAATGATGATGACGTCAGGAATTCAAATTCGGGATCTACATTGTTAACCTTCACCTGTAAGGGGAACCTCCTCTGACCATGTCAACTCTTGGCCGATCAAATCTCTCCGACCGACTCTGGTGACTGTTCTGCCTCAACTCCCTGTTCTGACTAAGTATGGCTCCTATATTGAGAATCCCCCTTGTGCTATGACGTCAGAAGTGTGTGTCCCAAACGTGACCAGTTCACGTGGCTATGCACACGTTTTTCCAAAACACACTGCTGCAAACAAATAATCCTCTCCTGACCTATTTTTAACCTAAGCTATTTTTTAACAATGTATTTTTAATTTGTATTGTTCATTCATTTTATTTTACATTTTAATATTCAGCTTTATAAAATAATGAACAATCAATTATTTTTACAAAATAAACAATATCTAACTATTTATAATAGTATTTAACAATAAATCTTTTTAACATTCCGATTTCTAACATACTATTTCTTAACCTTGCTTACAAGGTTCGAGTCTCGGCTTATCCTAAGCTCATTTCACTTATATAATGTTCTTCTTGTTTACATTGAAAGGCACATACCTTTTTCCTGTAACACCATCACTGCCCATTGAACTTGCTTTCGTCGCTAAAAAGCACTTTTGACTACTATGAACGGTCGTGATCTTCATTGCACCTGACGAAGTCCAGACGGCGCTTTCTGTTCTTCATTGGCTTGAGTATTGCAACATACCCTCGCAAATTAAATTCCTTTAATCTGTTCTTGACAGTTGGAAGAGAGCACTTTTCAACAAGATTGCACTGTTGTTAGATTCGAGGAGCCGTTTCAAATCTGTTTCTTATGCTGCGGATCTACAGAGCAGTGTTTTCCCTGTTAGAAGTAACTCTAGTATGACTAGATTTAGAAGCATCACGAACACTGCCGGTGTTGTGGTGCTTTTGCACAGTCTTTTGTACCGTTTCTCATCACATTTCAACCTACGGGCCGATTTTTCGATTGGATAAACCAGAAAGGTGGAAATTAATGAGCTCTTGACGATCAATAAGAGAAAATCGTGACATATGGACTAAATGTTAGGTTGTATAACCTGGAACAACAAGCATTACGATTAGAGATGTTCTGTTTCCTGCTGGTGGATATTTTAAACTGATTTAGGAGCGATAAACTGATTTTAATGACGTTGTTGCGGACTTTCTTTTTGCCTCCTAAATTTGAAGTTATTTTTTTAAAATGTACGTGAACACTAGAATATTTCAATTAAAAGTTTAATATGAACAGATAAAATTATAGATGAATAAAAGGCAAATCAAATGTGGTATAGTTTGCTTAAGCAGTTACATGAAATTTAGCTTAAATTTGCAGTTTTGGAAAAAAATACAACTTGGGATTTTCTGTGTGCCGCCACTGTGTATATAGTTTTTAAAAAATTGCGTAAAAACAAATGTCAAAATAAAAATAACGAATGCAGTTTAAATTCCCGGAAAAAAGTTAATGTAACTCATCGCAGACTTAGCAACTACATAAGCCGACGTCAAAACAGTTTACAATTGCAAAATAGAATTCAGCTATATAACGATGAAATAAAAAAACACACACAACATTACCTAATTTAGTTTAATATGAGTAGACTTAGCACTTGTATAAGCCTACTTCTCAAAAGTCTTCAATTCGAAAATAGAATTCAATATATAACGTTGAAAGAAAAAAATAGAACATTAACTAATCTTGTTAAATAGAAATATACCTAGCACTTGCATAAGCCGACTTCTCAAAAGTCTTCAATTATAAAAGAGAATTTAACTATATGAGGATGAAAAAAAAACCTTGACTAAAATTTTTGCCAATAGAAAAACGGGTACTCTACTATGAAGTTGTTTCAGAGATTTAAAAACAGGACAGCTGTTAAATACGTGGTTCATCAGTGGAAAACACGACTTCTCCAATAACAAAACGTAGAACAATACGGTAACTATTTATACTGATATATATACAAGTTAGAAAAGCATTCCATCCAAGGCATGAAAATTGTTAAACAAAATATTTTTACTATAGGCTTTAAAAATAAAGCTACAACATTCAATTTTAAATTTATTTATCTTCAAAGTGCACTTTTATAAATTTTACAAAGTAAGGTATAAAAATTTAATTTAAATTGAATCAAACAATTACTTGGATTTATTTTATGTAATGTACATTTGGTTGCACTTTAAAAAATCATTGAAAATTTTATATCTATATCATTAATTGCTAGATGAAAGATAATGTTTTTTTAAAGTGCACCAAAATGTACATTACATAAAATAAATCCAAGGTATTTTTTGATACAATTTAAATAAAATTTTTATACTTTACTTTGTAAAATTTATAAAAGTGCTCTTTAAAGATGAATACATTTCAAATTGAATCTTGTACTTTATTTTTAAAGCCTATAGTAAAAAATTTTTGTTTAACAATTTTCATGCCTTTGATGTAATACTTTTCTAACTTGTATCTTATCTTTTTACGATTATATTTTAAAACTATCCTTCTCTATATTTCAGTTTGTATTTCTCCTCACACTACAACTCATTTTTTGCAATCCCCTTTTTGTATTATTGCAGGTCTGAATATTCTCTCTGTTTCAGTTTGTATTTCCCCTGACACCACAACTCATTTTTAGCAACCCCCTCTTTGTATTATTACAGGTCTGAATATTCTCTATGTTTCGGTTTGTATTTCTCCTTACACAACAACTCATTTTTTGCAAACCCCTCTTTGTAATACAGGTCTGGATAATGAGAAAATCTGATTTTTTTTAAAGAAAAATTTAAAAAACTT
>NC_136499.1:67827408-67877408 GCF_053919585.1 Euprymna scolopes
TCAACATAATTTGCATTAAGTGATCTAAGAACAGTGTGGTTGGTTGGTAACCGTTTGTTTTCTAGAATTTTTTCTAGACCAGATGTATTCTCTGATTCTTTTAATTAAGATGCCTTTGGAGATGGGCATAATTTCCCCCAATGCGTTTGATAATGTGCTTGCTCGAACTTGATTCAATGCATTTGCGAGAGAAAATATGGCATCTTTGATAGTAAAATGGCGCTGAAAATCGCTTATACTCACGGTACTAGCATATTCATCATAAAATCATTTCTGATGAAACATTTTAAGTTCCAAATAAACCCTTGATCCATAGGTTGGATGAGAAAAGTCACATTAGGTGGTAAGTAGAACACAAAAATATTCCCCCAAGATGACACTAGTTCTGACTCAGGAGGATGTGCTCTACAATTGTCCAACAGAAGCAAGCACTTTGAATCAGGTTTACCTAATTCAAGAAAACGCCTCTGGACAACTGGCACAAATTCTTGCAAAAACCATTTTTTAAACAACTGTTGATTCATCAGTCCATTTCGTGAAGAATAATAGGATACTGGCAAAGGCGATACTCCCTTCAATGCTCGGGGACACTTTGATTCGCCGATGACAAGAAACTAAAGTTTATGAGTTCCAGAAGCATAGTCAATAAAAGTTACTTTTATAGTAGAAAAGTTCATTGGTTTGTATTTTTAAGTAATTTGTAAAAGTTTTTTTTTTAATTCACGAACCGGTTTGAAAAAAAAATCAAAATAGCAGCGACTTGTAAATGGAGAGCCCCGTTTTCAATTTGAAGGAGGGGCACCTGAGCATTCTGTGTTAACAATTTAAGAGAGTTCCGTCAACGTAAGGAATATTTATAAACATATTTTAATGGTTTCCGTTATTTTGTGCCTGAGGAATATTCGATTATGGCATGCGTTGTTTATATAAAAATTCATTTAAGTAGATATCGCCTCAAATTTCGTTTTAATCTCGGTTCGCTGAAATTATTTCAAGTAAAGAGCATTAAAAACTATTTCAAAACAAAAAAAAACATGAACTGAACTTTTATTGACTATGGTAACATTTATTTCTTGTATATTTATTTTTTCAGGTAGTCGTTTGTTGTCTTTTCTGCTAAACACTCTTACTAAATAATATGGACGAAATATCGAAAAACAAAGAAACAAAAACAGTTTTAAAAAATAATGAAGCTTTACTTACCTCAGTAAAGTAATCCGAAAAAGTAAAATGGGACATTAAAAAAGTAAACACGTAATTACTTTAGTTTTTTAAAGCAAAGAATCGATATAAATGTGAATAAGAAGAAAATAGCGCCCCATTAAAGCAGCTCGGCATTTTTTCAATTTACAGTATTGAACGGTGTAGTATTGCGCCGTCGTATTCAAGGGTTGTACTATTGTAATGTAAAGAACACGCAGAAAGGGTTGTAATCAACTGAATTTCTTCTAGTACACTGACAAAAAAAGCTTACACAGATATATAAATAAAAATAAAAAAAGGTTATGTAAATGTTTTTAAAAAGACACGTAATCACGTGAGGAGGATTTTTCCTTCTTTTGACACGATAACAAGTAAGGTTCTTATTTTTTTTATTAATTATCTATTTATCTATTTTTGAAAGAGTGCCACGTATAAGTAGAGAAGGGAAAAACAGAGTAATGCACAATTTGTGTCGAGAATAAATTTAATCAGAACGTGAATTTATGAGATGAATTTATTCGACACATTATGATTCAACTCAAAAAAATAAATAAAAGCTAACGTGAATTAAGATTAAAGTTAAGGTGTTATTGTAGGCCCTCACCCCTTTAAAAATCTTGTTAAACTTTGTGACATATTTACATTCTATGGAGGTCAGGACCGAACGAACACCCAATAATTTTATTATACAATATTTCTTCAAACTGAAACATAATTATCAAAGTATACTTACGCAATAGATATGAAAAGTCTTTGTTAAAGTTTGTGCCATATTTCCCTGGAGTACAGGCGCGAAGCAGACCCCATAATTTTATTATACCATCCCTATTTAAGTTGCAACATACTTATCAAAGTATTCTTATGTACATCTATTTTCATTTTTTATTTCCATACTTTGAGGGCCAGGCTCGAACGCAGACCCCACAATTTTAATGAATCACTGTTCTGCCAGATCAAAAAAAAAACCATTCCTGTGTCTCGATACATCTTCTATCATTATATGTAATCACTTTTTAAAAATAGTCAAGCATATAGGAGCCTACAACTTGGATGTCTTCAAGTCAAACGTTAAACAAATTCCTAATGAACCGCCCCCTTAAGTAAACACTTCATCAAATCTCCACACTAACGTAACGTACTTGCAGTAACCCTCATCCCTCAGTGGCTTCCGGACTTTGATAAGTGGTGATCACTGTGTAAAAAAAGAAAGACACACACACATACATTCAGCTTTATATATATATATATATATATATATATATATATATATATATATAAACAAAGATATAGGCATTTCAATTCACCTACGAGTATATATATATATATATATATATATATATATATATATATATATATATATATATATATATATACTCGTAGTGGAATTGAAATGCCCATCTATGGGACGAAACTACATTAAAATTTCCAGGCATTTTGAAGATTATAATCCTATTCTATTCTTAACATTTTATGACAATTGGTAAAAAACTATGTTTTCAAACCAGTAAAATATGCCTATATTTTTCTACATTTGTATATATAGTGTTCTGGCAGGCATTGTTTTGCTGCATTGGGATTTCCTTTGCTTGATTGTCTCTTCTGTGACATTACCAGACCACTACTATATATATATATATATATATATATATATATATATATATATATATATATATATATATATATATATATATCTGTGTGTGCGCGTGCGCGTGTGTTTTTATATATATGTATATATATATATGTATGTATGTATGTATGTATGTATGTATGATTGTATGCATGTATGCATGTTTGTATGTATGTATGTGTGTCTATGTCTGTGTCTGTTTACTACTATCTCCTCAGGAAAAAGTTAAGGCGTAAAACATGTGTCATCAAATAGAAAATCAGTCAACCACGTCATATATATTCCAATATGAATTCAAAACAAATCATAAACTCTATCACAAAACGTAGAGAGTTAGTATATTTTAAGCAGGCCTTTGTAAATAATAATAATACTGATTTTTACATAATAAAATATTTGACTAGCGGCAAGATATACGTTTATGTAAACATATAGATAAATAGCGAATGCAAACACAACTGAAGCATTCTGAATTCCGCGATAAATGATGGACAGTGCACTGTATCATATATATCTATATACGTACACACATATATCACACGATTATAAATACATATATACCTATATATCGTACATATATATATATATAATATATACATGCATATATATGCATATATATATGTGTATATGCAGAGAAGAAACAGAGAGAGAGAGAGAGAGAGGGAGAGAGAACTAAGAGAAAGAGAGAGACTGTGTGTACGAGTGCGATTTGTAAAAGACTTAGTTATTAACGAAAAATCAAACTGTGGCCGGTAACAAGAATTAGGAAGTTCTTTGAAGATTTCGAAACATCAACTATATTCGCAATAATAAATTGTAAAGATGGACAGGAAAAGTCGTCGTTTCGTATTAATTGAACTGTAATAAAACGATATCGAAAACCAATATAGACACTAATCATAAATGGACCAAAGGGAAATTTAATAAGAAACCTTTCAATAGACGACCACGTATCCAAACCAATTCAGCGGCATCTGCATTAATATCAGGGTGAGGGGGATGTGTTCCACTATCAATTGAACATATCTGCCTTATTTAATTTCTATATGAGAAGTTTGCATTTTAAAAGTACAGACACAAGGTACTGTTACGGTAAACCTCATTATAACTTTTTCTGCTGCATTATACGCTATTGGATCTTTGATAATGAATTTTGTTAATAACTATAATTAACGATTTTCATAATTTATAACAATCCACGTATGAACATATCAATGGTTCGAAACATTACCAAAAACGGTCGTCCGTTCATCTTGTTACCCTTACGACAAAGAGTGGCCAGAACTTCTTGTTACCCCTAAAAAGAGTGACGCCGTGAACGTTATCGTGACTTGCTGGGTCCACGCCAAGAAATATAATGCTTGTTCGTAGAGGGACGAGTTGTTACATGCTTAGCACGGCATGACCCCCTCCCTCGTTGTAAAGGATATGTGCATTACTTTGGGTTGATTTTTCACTTTTCATTTTAAAAATATCAAGTTCGCTACGAGTTGTGTATTAGATTAAATACTCATATCAAAATTAGATACGTTACTTGCACCGTTATTTGGCAAAATGACATAAGAGATCAACTACATAAATAAACCGAAAAATCCATGTTTTTTAAAGCATTTAACACATGAACCGGTTAGTAAAATTATCAATTTCTATATTTAAACCTAAACAATTGCCCTTTTCCATTCATTAAAACAAAATGAACCGGATAAAACTGTTATGTAATTGGCGGACAACACCGTGCAGAAAGCATTTATCCAGTTATAGGTTTATCTATTTATCTATCTATCCATCTATCTAGATATCTATCATTCATGCAAAGTAAACGATGGATTGAATTAAGAGAATCGAGATACAGGTGCAGAAAGTGTCAAAGGGCCATGCTGTAACGTGAATCAATCTCTGTGGCCGATCAAGTTGCACCGGAAGGGATGCAAACGGGGACCGGATCTGACGTGTCAAGGGTTACGGTTTAAAGAAACTAAGTTTATTTTCGTTGTGTTCGTTCGAAGATACCGAAGATACATATTTTTACGTATTTTCTTCCCCAATCCAAAAACTAACTTGACTGAACAAAAAGTCTTTAAAAAAAACTTGTACTTACACCTAAGAATTTACGGTGAAAAAAGTAAAACTTTTATTTTTTCTTTATGGAAAAAAAAACAAACTTTTTGTTAGTAAATATTTTGCAAAAAAAAACAAAAAACAAAAAAAAAAAAAAAATATATATATATATATATATATAAAGTAAAATAAATAAAAATATTTTCAGTCCTTTAAAGGTAGATTTTTGTTATTTTGGATTATTTACATTTGTATTTTTTCCGGGATGCTTGTTTTTAAAGCGTCTGTTATAACGCTCGGTTTAAACCGATAGTTGTAGGTCTCGCCCGGTCCATGCTTGACGGAAATTCACGAGAATCCGGGTCAAATTATGCAAGAGTACCGAATATTTAAAAACAAAGCAAAACATCTTTCTGTCTACACGAAATTATTTTTCCACGCTAGTTGTGATTACCAAATTAATAAAAAAAAAATTTTATCTTTCGAATTTCGGAACATATAAAAGAAACTAATCAGGGGAAATAACTCTACTGGTTTCATAAAAAAATCGATGTCGGAAGTAATAATTCCAAATAAATTTAATTCAATATATTATTAATATAATTATCATTTAGAGTTGATGAAATAAAAATCTTAAATAGAACAATTAAAACAACTCTTTCGCTAGAACCTTAAACTAACATACACTTATTTAGTACAATTGTTTTTAATTAATATAATAAACAAATGAGGTTAACTCTTAATTGTATATTTTTTAAAGAATCATACTATATATAGAAATAAATGAAATACTAAACTAACGGACCTTTTGTATATATTAATCAAATTGTAAACAAACAAACAAAAAAAACAGACAGGAATACGAATTTATATATATATATATATATATATATTTAAACAAACATTATTTCATGCAACAGCTCACAGCGTAACATTCGCATTGGTATCCTTGCCTCACTCAGAAACGTTGAAAATCTTAGAATTGCTGAAGCGCTCCTCATTTCCAAATACAAACCTTCCATGAATAACAGACTGGAACTGAGCTCTCACTTTATCCTGTTACCCCTAATAACAAGAGGACCCACAGTAACAACAATATACAAATTATAAAATATAAAAAAATATATAAATAAAAGTATATATAATCTAAAAAAAATATAAATAAATATAAAAAGAAAAAAATGACCGCACACAGTTACATACGCATAGACTATGAGGCATATAGAAAAAAAAAACTCCACATGATACATTACGTAAACTTAGAGATTGGATCATATTCCGAACATATCAATAGATACAGACCAAAGAGCACACGATATGTTAGAAGGTAAATAATAAGATACATATATTAATACACACACATTGACAAAATGCATATATATATATATATATATATATATACACATTTTAGTTTTCATATATATAGACACCAGAACATATTACCCTATGCATTAATAACAACAAACACATTCATATTTAAGAACCAGTTTTTAGATCACATCATATGAGAAAAAACAGTAAGAATTTTGACAAGCTTCTAGGCCTGACCTTTACTCTTGATCTGAAATGAAACACTATATCAAATCCGTTGCCAAGGCTGCTGGAAAAAATGTTGGGATAGTTCTAACGCTTCAGTAGATATTTCACTGCTGGTGCAATTCTCTATCTGTATAAAAGCCAAGTGGGGGTGCCCTTTTCTCTTCCCTGCGACCTCTTTCCCACAGAAGAGACATTGTGAGCCTGTCTCTGCTTTATCGTTATTTTCATGGCAAGTGCTCGTCTGAGTTCCAATCCATCCCCCTGCATTACTTTCACGAAAAACACTCGTCTATCTGAAAGCACTATCAATAATTTCCACTAATCTTTATCTGTACCTAAACCTAAATGTAGATTCCTGAACAAAGCTTCTTTCTTATAACTGCACGCCTGTGAAACTTTGTTCTGTTTTCCTGATTTCCAACTGACTACAATATGGTCATCTTCAAGTCGAACGTGCACAAGTACTTGAGTCCACTCCTTAAGTAATCCAAATTACCAAAAAGATAAATAAAACTTAATAGAATACGGAAAATAAATAAAAAATAATGGAAACATGAAAATGAATGAGTGACGATTGATTGTATTAAACATGACATACACATATGTAATAACAATGTACGGTACTCGTCTGCTTTCAATAAACTCCCCCAGTAATTTTCCTTTAATTCTTTCCTTCTCTCTGGTTTCACTTGTTACTTCTCTTTCCACGAGAGCGGTGAATTGGTAGCAGGGTAGTCGCTGAAGCGACGTGGTTGCTATGAAACCAGTCATAAAAAACGTCGTCAACTCCTTACGCTTTTTTCAGACTTTTGAAAACCAGTAAATTCATCATAACATTTGTTTGACGGAACGAACATTGAAAATTATTTTTTACGATATAGTTGAGAAGGTGATCTATTAACTGTAATAGTTGTTTGAAATTTGGTCGGAAAATGAGTGAGCGGTAAAGCTTTAAAGCAGTTTTAAATGACTAAAACTTCCACTTACCCATGTATTCAAACACGGTAGTGTTTGAATGATTAAATACGACATATGCTTTGTTATAATTGTTACTCTATTTTTATTAATTTCGGTTGTAATCATAGGAATTTATGCCTACTTTATACGAAGTTCATTGCTTTAAAATATTTTATTATTTGTTAAACTTGTAAATAAACAGTACTGTTGTTGTATTTCGCCTTTTAACAACTAAACTTAAATAAGTTTACATAAGAAAACGTGTGCAGTTTTCGCGACCATTTTCAGTAAAGAATGAGCTAAATCTATCTTAGCATTATTATTTGATTTCTATCGCTATGCTATCGAATTGCTATAAATATGTAACCTTTTATATTTCTACTATCTGTATTTTTAAATTTTGACATCGGAACAATGATAGCACAAATAATTGAACAAATTTAATAGTAATACGATTTGAGCACAGTCGTTCTTGCTTTGAAACTTTAAAGATGGCGACGGTGGTCAATTAATACTGATTAAAAAAAGTGACTGCCATTTTAAATAGGGTATAGAAAAAATAATCAAATCAATCATTGAAATATAAAAATAAAATTTTAAAATTAATTAATGAAATATCCTTTTTCAAAACTAATATTCAAATTGTAAAAATTAATTAAACTTGAAGTCTTGTTCAATAAATATAACTTTAGTTATGTCACGCAGACAAATAAGACGATTGTTTTCCTATAAAATATTATATATTACAGGTCTCCATAATACACGCATATACCGCTCTCGAAATTAAGTTGACTGGTTTAGAATAAAATACAATCAGAGGTTAGATATTATAACCTAGTAGAATTTAACATTGATTGGTGAGTAAATAATTTGTAATAAAGGTATATATATATATATATATATATATATATATATATATATATATATATATATATATATATATATAAGAGTGTTCATGGTGTGTGTGTGTGAATACATATAATTCCTGGTTCTCTTTGAGTCTATAAACACTAAGAGAGTTGGGTTATTTAATGAACGGCCCCATCTTTATATAATAATGATAATAGGACAGAATTGCCTCTATGATGCAACTGACTTCATTTATGGTAAGTTCCACAGATCGCACGATGGTAAGCAACAACGGTAGATTACAATTAACACTTCAAAGAGCACTTTATTTCCTTGAATACGCGCTACTCTCTAACGTCAAACCCAAAGCATCATGCTGTATTGACTTGTTTTAATGTCATATCTTCTTCTTCTTCTTCTTCTTCTTCTTCTTCTTATTATTATTATTATTATTATCATTATTATTATTATTACTTTTTATTTTTTCTGCTTTTTAAGAGCAGCTCTACACAAGGTTATATTAAAGAAACACAACAAATACAATTGTTTTTCAAAATATCTTTGTTTTTTGTTTTCTTTTTAATACACGTGCATATACATGAAACATTCATCAACTGCTTTCTGTGATAATTCAGAAGAAAAAAGATCTGTTGCAGAGAAGCGTGATGAGATCAATCGACCGTAAAACTAATATAGGCATAAGTCTAAACTGTAACGGCAACAACAAAGAAAGATGATAAACAGACGTTCGGTTTAAGACAGTGAGGTATCGTGATTTATTGTATACCAAGAAAAGGTTTAAATGTATGACAATGGCTTCAGAATCATCTGGAGCAAGAACGGACATCTCGCGAAGTTGGGATTTTTGGATCCTTGAGGTAGTAACTAGTAGCCGAAGGTTAGTGAGCACTGAAGCTGGTAACTGGACATCAGTGTGCAATAGAACAAGTAGTTGGACGTCACAGGACACTGGAACATGTAGCTAAACGTCAGTGACACTGGAGAAAGAAGCAAGATGGCAGTGGGCACTGGAACAGGTCAGTGGGTACTGAAAATGGCTAGAAGGACGTCAGTTGGCACTAAAAACCGCTAGTTGGTAGCTGTATGTGTTGGAACTGCAGGAGTGTGCTAGGGGTTTCATGAGTGTTCTAGAGAGCAACTAGAGTGAATTTAAAGCGGCGGTCACAGCAGAAGTAAGCTGCAGTCGCTGAGAGCAGTTTGCCTATCCTCCCTCTTTTTTCACGCTGAAAAAGATCATCAATCTGGGTGTGCTTAAAGAAGCACACCCAGTTTGAGGATAGGCAAACTGCCGCACACAGCGTCATATTTACCCTGTCCTCATGAAATCGACTGGGACTGTGTCGCAAGACTTTAGTGAATGTCTGCGCTAAACCATATAGGACTACACTTGTAACTGTGTCAACACATAGGAATAGCATTGAGTTTAGTTCTGTCTGCTGCACTACAGTTCACTTGCAAGGAATAATAATAATAATAATAATAATAATAATAATAATAATAATAATAATAATAATAATAATTTAAGACTGGAGCCCACAGTGGATAGGTATTAATACAGTCGTGACAGAAAACTATTCTAAAGAACCCAACGAAATGTGAGTTATATCCTTTTTTGTTTAAAAAAAAAGGTAAATGTTACTTCGAATTCACTTCAGAAAACAGTTTTTGTTTCGATATAAACGTATAATTCTGTTTGTCAATTCCAACTTAATGCAAATCCTCTAAAAATTGATGCAAATATACCCAGACGGGCGACAGGCGAACTATCTAGTTAAATGTTTGTCCGAATTTCTAACAGAAACCAGACTTTTTCCGATATTGACTTAGAAATTTGCCCCGCCTTTGAACGAGGGAATTAAATACTAACAAAGCGGCGGGGAAAATTGCCCTCCTCCTCTTTTCCCATACATTTCCAGCGCCTAAACCGTATGGTGTAAGGTAGACCTATCTTCAAACGCCCTCTTTCAGAGCATGGCTTGCGACTTTTACTAAGTAGAATACTTAGTTAATTACTTTATCTATCTATTTTTAAAATTTTTTTATTTATTTATTTATTTTTTATTTTCTTATTTATTTACTTTTCTTTGTCCCATATGTATGTGTGATAGTGCACGATACCTCTTTGATACACTATCCCTGCATCAGAACCACAGGTAAAACAATTCTGGGCTCGGTGTTGCAACAAACACCAAATTATGAAAAATGTCAATTACAAATAATCCAAACCTTGCGACCCAGAAGAAAGATCAGGGTGTCATTATTGGCAGGTGCTCCTTCGGTGGCCAGCATGGGGGACCCGGTCGTCGAATGTTGGCCAACTTTCTTGTTTCAGAAACTCAAATGACATGGACGCTGAACAGGTAAGTATAACCTCTAATTTCAGGGAACAAAATGATACCTACCAAACACAACACAGCCATGATAACCATCAAAAGAAAAACAACCGACGAAAGAAGTGGACAACAAAAGAGAACAGACTCGTAATGGAATGCTACGATAGAAGTTATCCTAAATATAGATATGGAGGTTACCGAAAACGAATTAAAGAACTATGGGACCTATCCAGTGACTACCATACGACAGAACAAAGAATTGCGCACCAAGCAAGACTGATACTCAAGAAAGGCTGGCTCTCTAAACTAGAACTAACAGAAATTCAGCGAAAAATAAATGATGAAACTGAACAAGAAGCATCCCCCAAGGGAACCACACGTAGAGCAACCCCACAAGTTGAAGCCTCACAAGTAAAAACACCAAAGGCCGAGGACCAACAAAGAACGAAGCCTACAAACGTAGAAATCGAGAACAATGAAACAGAACTAACAGAGAATGAAGCAAATGAAATAAACAACACAATGCAGCTGATGAACGAAGAAAAAACAAAGCTCCCATCGTTAAAGAACCAAGAGCAGAAGAAATTAAAAACTGAAACAGAGAATGTTAACAAACTCCTCCCACATATCCCAACAAATACAATCACAGACTTAAACAACCTGATTTACGCAGGCACCAAAATGGTAAGTATGAAACTTAAATCAGAAAAACAACCGGGGACAAGCGGACCAACAAAATCTGGATGGGAAATAAGACTAGAAACCCAAATACACAAACATAAAAAAGAAGCCAAAATGGTCAACAGGAAGAAAGCAATGTGGAGAAAACGGAATATTGGAAATGTAACTGACAGGAAGAAACATGACGAACTGGACCAAAAAATAAAAGAAAAAGAAGCGAGATTGAGACGATATAGATATAAATCTGAACAATGCAAACAAAACAGAACATTTGAAACTAATGAAAGCCGATTCTACCAAAATGTGAACGGAGGAAAAACAAAAACAGAACGACCAAATCCGACAGAAACAAAACTCTACTGGAGTAAAATATGGAAAGAGCGACGAGATCACAATAGAAATGCCGAGTGGCTGAAAGACATGAAAGAAGTTACAACCAATAGAAGAAGGAACAGTGAATGAAATCAGCAAGAAAACCCTAAAGAAAACCATAAGAAAAATGGCTAACTGGAGAGCACCAGAGCACGACGGGATACATGCATACTGATTCAAAAAATTCACAACCTTACACGAAAGGCTAGCCCAAAACCTGAGAAGATGTATACAGGAAGCAAGCGTACCAGACTGGATGACAAAAGGTAGAACCACACTGCTACAGAAGGACACGGAGAAAGGAACCGTCCCTAGCAACTATAGGCCAATCACGTGCTTACCAACTATGTGGAAGATACTGACAGCACAGCTGAGGAAACAACTCTACCGCTCCCTGAATAACCGTGGACTCATCCCCGAGGAGCAGAAAGGATGCCAAAAAGGAAAAAGAGGAACACATGACCTGTTATATATAGATCAAAAGATCCTAAAGGAGGTAAAAAGGGAGGAGAAAGAATTTAGCCATGGCATGGATCGACTACAAAAAAGCGTACGACAGGATCCCCCAAGTATGGATAATAGAATGCCTAAAAATGTACAAAATACCAAGCATATCACCAACGTAATATAAAATGCAATGAAAACATGGAGACTGGAATTGACAGCTGATGGACAACACATAACAGAAATTAACATACAAAGAGGCATCTTCCAAGGAACTACCCAACCAAACAGAAATGAGGGCACTAGGGAAACAAGACGACTATAAATACTTGGGGATTCTGGAAGCGGACACCATCAGAGCAACAGAAATGAAAGAGAAAGTTGGAAAGGAATACCTCAGAAAAACAAGAAAACTCATGGAAACTAAATTATATAGTAGAAACCTAATAAAAGGTATTAATGCATGGGCAGTGTCACTAGTAAGATACTCTGGACCGTTTATAGGGTGGACAAAAGAAGAACTGAGACAACTCGACCAGAAAACCAGGAAACTCATGACCATGCATAATGCACTATACCCAAAGGACGATATTGACAGACTCTACGTGAAAAGGAAAGACGGTGGGAGGGGACTGATCTGTATAGAAGGCTGTGTGAAGGACACGACAAAAGAACTAGAAAAAATACATAATGCAAAACACTGAAAGGATAACTATGGCAGCGAGAGACACTAAAAAAAAACAGAAAACAGAGAGACAAACGACAAAACGAGAAAAGAGAAATGGGAAGAGAAACAACTTCACGGAAGATTCATAAGCATGACAAAAGATGAGAATAACGAAAACACCTGGACATGGATGCGAAAAGAACATATAAACCGAGAAACTGAATCTCTAATAACTGCAGCACAAGATAACTCGATAAGAACCAATCATATCAAAGCAAGGATCGATAAAACACAAGAAAACAGCAAATGTAGACTCTGTGGACAAAGAGAGGAAACAATAAACAATATAGTAAGCGAATGCAGCAAACTTGCCCAAAAGGAATACAAAAAACGGCCTGACCAAGTGGGGAGGGTGGTACACTGGGAATTGTGTAAACGACTGCATTTTGAGCGTGCAGACAAATGGTACAAACATAAACCTGCAACAACACTCAAAAACGAGAACCACAAAATCCTATGGGACATGGACATACAGACAGACAAACCCATCCAAGCAAGAAGACCAGATGTCGTAATAATTAACAAGAAAGAAAAATCCTGTCTAATCGTGGACTTTGCGGTCCCAGCTGACCACAGGGGGAGTATGAAAGAAAAGGAGAGACGAAGCAAATACACAGAGCTAGCCAGAGAGTTAAAAGGGATTTGGATGATGAAGAAAGTCCAAATATTACCGATAATAGTAGGAGCACTAGGAAGAATTCCGAAAAACTTCGAAAAAAGAATGTCAGAAATTGGAATCAGAGGAATAACGGCAAAAGTACAACGCCTAATATAATGAAAACGACTGAAATATTAAGGAAAACCCTTGAATGCGGAGAATAATACAAGACAATATAACGAATAAGCGTTACAGGGAATGAAGAACAGCGAAACTGCATATTTACAAGTTCTACACCCCCCATCGTGCATCTCCCCATTGTTTCATCACCGACCCCCCCAAAAAAAAATGATACCAGAGGGCCGAGAAGGGTCAATAAGGACTGAAAGACCGAGGAACGAGCGCCAACCAGACCTCGGCTGGACAAGCGCAAAGAGAACTGGGACTTTGGGGAGCCTGAGTGCCACTCAAATTCCAGTATAAACCAATAGCTACTACCAGCGAGAAATCCATTGTAAGCGGCTGTTGCGATGATGCAAATTCATTTGCAAATGCTATCGAAGGAGGTGGAGAGGGCTGGACCTCTGGGGAGACTTGTTGTCACTCAGCTTCCAGAGAATTCCACAGGTTTCCAATCAGATCGTTTTTTGACTTATGTGAAAGCACCATGTGAGCCAATAATAATAATAATAATAATAATAATAATAATAATAATAATAATAATAATAATAATAATAATTGGAAAGGAATACCCCAGGAGAACTCTGGACCGTTTATAGCGTGGACAAAAGAAGAACTGAGACAACTCGACCAGAAAACCAGGAAACTCATGACCATGCATAATACACTATACCCAAAGGACGATACTGACAGACTCTACGTGAAAAGGAAAGACGGCGGGATAGGACTGATCTGTATAGAAGACTGTGTGAAGAACAAAACACAAAACAGAGAGACAAACGACAAAACGAGAAACTGCATTTTGACCCTAACCCGCAACAGCACTCGAACACGAGAACCACAAAATCCTAGGAGCACTAGGAAGAATTCCGAAAAACCTGGAAAAAAGAATGTCAGAAATTGGAATCAGAGGAATAGCTGCAAAATATACAACGCCTAACGATAATGAAAACGGCTAAAATATTAAGGAAAACCCTTGAATGCAGAGCATAACACAAGAAAATATAACGAAGAAGCGTTACAGGAAATGAAGAACACCGAAGCCGCAGAACTACATGTTCTACACTCCCATCATGTATGCCCTCCATTGTTTCACCACCGTTCCCCCAAGAGAAACGTGATACCGAAGAGCCGATAAGGGTCAAGGAGGATGGAAAAATCGAGGAGTGAGCACTGGCCAGACCTCCGCTGGACAAGTGTGAAGATAACTGGGATTTTGGGGAGGCAAATTCCAGCATAAACCAATGGCCACTGCCAGCGAGAAAACAATGCCAAGAGGCTGTTACAATGATGCAAATTGATTTGCAAATGCTATCGAAGGAGGAGGAGAGAGATGGACGTCTGGGGAGACTTGTTGTCACTCAGCTTCCAGAGAACACCACAGGTCTCCAATCAGATCTTTTGTTTACTTGTGTGAAAGTTCCATGTAAGCCAATAATAATAATAATAATAATAATAATAATAATAATGATAATAATAATAATTATAATAATTATAATAATAATCTATATATATAGAAGTGAACGTGTCCGTGTGTGTGTGTGAGAGAGTCTGTGTGTGTGTCTGTGTACATTTCCCTACGCAATAACCCTGTCAATTTTTAGTCTACAGACTCAAAATTTGATATACAGGGTACTGAGATTTGGGAAAATCGCTATGATAGGTTTTTAGCTAGAAATTTGGCGATTAAGGGGTCAAAGTTCAACGATTTGACTTTTGAGAACTCTACCAAACTCCTCCGATAATTTTGGGTCTACGCACTTGAACTTTTAGATATAGGTTTCTTGGACATGGATCTAACTTAATAACTTTATTTGAGCCCAAAACAATAAATTTAAGGGGTCATAATAGAGATTAAAGTTTAAAAATTTTTACCTCTGCGGTCTCTTCCAAATTACTCAGACAATTTCTGGTCTAAATATTTGAAATTTTACATAAAGATATTCAGAGATAGGGCAAGCTTTTTCATCAGTGTGGGTCGAAAATTTTTAGTTACCAATATATAAATGTATGTATGTATGTATGTTTGCATGTCTGCTTTAAACTTTCAATAAAGGGGACGGATTTTACCTAGATCAGTATCATTTTAAAGTTCGACCTTTCATACGACAAATATCGAAAAATTGGCTAAAAACTTTAATATCTTCCCCTTCAACTAGGCACTTATCTACAGAGGGGGGCACTTTTTTCGCCGATATTTTTGAAAGTTTTCCTCTCTTTTAGATTGTCTAGCCTTAATTTTTAAAAATGTCGCTTCCGGTTTGGCGGTGATCGAACAGCATGAACGTTAGGTTTTATTCCGTTCTTTTCCTCCTCTGCGGTACGGGTTCGAGCCTGTCTTTCTACTACCACTTTTTTTTTGCTCAACATACACATCCAAACACCCGGGCAACGCCGGGCTGAAATGCTATTAATAATAATAATCGATGCTGACGCTGGTACTAGTTTTCGTATAAAATTAATTATTCACAAGAACAGAACATAAAAATAATTGTGCACAGTTTTTCACAGGAGAAACAAAACAAAATGAATAAAAATGTCGATTATAATTTCTATTTTGGGAAGTTCGATAGTATTCAAACGAAGCTATTTTCTCCTATTTTTACAGTAGATTCCTTGCTTATCTGATTATCGGATGGGTGCTTTTGAGGGTAGTATGCAGCGGTGGATAGTCTCCCTCCGAGTTCAAACAGACTCCAAAACTTGAGCTTAACTCCAGATTCCTGACTGATTTTATTCCAGTCTGTAGTGCCTTATGTATGGATGGGTGGTGTAGGTCGCAGCAGATATGGGGGTTCCTTACAACCCTTACTCCTTACCCTCATACTCGTGTTCGCCTATGGAACAAAGGTTCTCATCGGTGATTTTCTCTTTTCGGCCTTGACCCCAGATCGACCTCGGCCTAAACAATCTGCTAAATATGTCCAAATAATCATTTTTACAGCAATATTGTTTCTAATTTTCGACTTTGTTTGTTTTCATTACAAAGAAAATATATTTCACATTGGCGACCACGGCATCGTCCTTTCTAGCTGGCATAGTTACCTCCGGGATTTACTATTAAAATAAAAAGTTGGATTGACAGCAGTGGACACTAGAACTGGTAGCAAGACATCAGTTGTCATTAAAACAGAGAGCTGGACGCCAGTGGTCACTGAAAACTGTTTTCTGGATACTAGTGGGCACTAGAAGAAGTCGCTGGAAGATGTAGGAATAGGCTAGTGTCATTGAAACGGAACTGGAGTAGCAGGCTATGAGGCGTGTTTCAGAGGGCAGGTAGTAGGAGAGAGTACAGTGTGCATCGCATTCTACCGACCCTTGTTCTCATGGAAACGGGGAATGTCGAATTGATGTAATCCTGGCGTGTTTTAAGAAATTTCACTTTCAGCTGACGATCCTTTTTTTACATGGAGTTCACCACTTATTTATTTATTTGGGGGTCAGATTTAGATATTAAGTTTGAGTATCCTTTAATTATGAACTTATCTAGGGAGGTGATCGGCCCTATTCCAGTTTCGCTTTGAAAGAATATGTCAGGTTTTGTCTCCTGTAATTGCGTTTCAGCCTCTGGAAGGATAGAACGTAGACCCCTGATGTTGGAGAAGGAGGCATGGTAGTAGGGGTCTACGTTGGAGGATGGGGGTTCTAGGTTTATTCGTGTTTTCGCTTTTGAGATATTTCATGTTGAGGATTTTGGGATTTGTGGAACAGGTCAGCATACTTCGTGAGAGCAGAACAGAGAGAGAAAGTAAGAGAGGAAAGACGGGATTTTTTTGTAGCACATGATAAGTTAAAGCCGTAACAATTACCCACTAGTATGGCATCGAGAGGCCCCACCAGAGACTACTGTATGATCCAGAATCCATTCACCAAATGGCAATACAACAGTCCCAGTACTTTTCACCTGCTGTTTTTTGTGTACAAACATAGAAGTAGTTAGCAGGCCCACCACGACAGATCTTCCCCACTCATTCACCAAGGACGTAAGCGGTTTAATGTTTATATGATGTTACAACCGGGACACATAGTTCGCACTCGATTTGTAATTGGAACATTCAACATCATCCAATGTTTAACCTTATGTGGATATTTACCATGCTAAGTATATTTTGACGCACCATAATCTAAATATTATTACGCAACTGTTAACACCAACTCGGATATTTCTTGCAGATGAAGACGCACATCATAGAAGCGATTGTATATATAGATACGGTGCACCCTTAAACAATACAGAGTTTCTTCCTGTTCGGTAAGAGGAGACTACCCTTTTAAGCTGGCATCAATTTAAATGAATGACTCTCATCTTGGGGAGGCCTCAAGTTTTGACAGGCTTCTGGGCTTGACCATTACTCCTGATCTTAAATGGAATACGTACATCAAATCTGTTGCCAAGGCCGCTGGAAAAATAGTCGGATCCTTCAATCGATCCAGTAGATATCTCACTGCTGATGCAATTCTCTATCTATATAAGAGCCAGATACGTCCAAGGATGGAATACTGTTGCCACATATGGGCAGGAGCTGCTAGAAAAAGACTTTTCCTGCCTTGATAGGGTTCAAAATAGACTTCGTGGCCTGGTGGGAAATGTCCTTTTCTCTTCGCTGGAACCTCTATCTCACAGAAGAGATGTTGCGAGTTTGTCTCTGTTTTATCGTTATTTTCATGGAAAGTGTTCGACTGAGCTTCAATCTATGGTCCCCCCTCGCCAAACTTTCACAAGAAACACTAGACTAGCTGAAAACATTATCAATAATTTTCCCCACTCTTTATCTGTGCCTAAACCTAAACATAGATTCCATGGTCAAAGCTTCTTTCTTAGAACTGCACGCCTGTGGAATTGTCTTCCGTTTTCCTGCTTTCCAGCTGTCTATAATATGGTTGTCTTCAAGTTTAACGTGAACAAGTTTCTGATGAGCCGTTCCACTTAAGTTAACAAATTTACCGAACTTCCATTACTATTGATTACTATATTGTCCTTTTGACTACTCCACACTCTTTAACCCTTATCCTTGAGTGGCCGATCGGCCTTAATAAGTGATGACGCCTATGTAAAAAAACAAAAAAAAACAAAAGCATTAATATTTTTTTCTGATCCCTGAAGCAATCCTGAAGAAGACGCTGATAAGTTCAATCAGTGCAAAATTTGCGACTATCAAATTATCTCGATTTTAGAAAAATAATTAATGAATGTTAAAAACTAAAGACATATTTCGCCTTGCTACAATGAAAAGCGGAGAATAAACAAAATACACAATTAATATACGTTAAAATTTAAAAGGCATAGAATTCACAAAATACACAATTAATATACGTTACAACAGGTTATCACGTCAGTTTCACATATATTAAAAATAATGAGCCGTACGTTTAGCAAAGTTAGTGATTCGTATTTAATCTCATTTTGTTGAGGTAAAAAATACTGATTTCATTGATTGTTCTTAAATTGATTCTTGTATTTACGTTAGATAAAAAGTATGATTTAAAATAAATACATTTAAAATTATATTTATTTAATTGATTTGTTAATTATTTTTTATTGTTTTAAGGGAATTAATTTTTTACAATTACAAAAAAAAATAAATAAAAGAAACAGTTTGTTTGTTTTTTTAGTTAAAGACTAATTACTTGACAATGATAATAATTATTACGGGAGGATGTAAGAAAAAAAATGTAAGGAAAAATTAAAGATGGCGCCCGACTCTCTCTTTAACACGGTAAGATATCCTCAACACGGCACAAGAAGCAACAGCCACACGATTCCCCTGCCAACTCAATCGTCACTCCCCCACGTCTTTCCCCTCACCCGCTTTTATCGTCGTTCTAGGCCGGCTAAATTTGCATATTCCGAGAATTCGTGTGACTTTGCGAGACATAATACTTTACAAAAGACGGCGGTCGCCATCTTGGTCCCTCTTTTCTATTTTTGGTCGGTAACGCTGAGCTGGTCTCGAGGTAAGTCTTTTTCCCCTCATCCGTCTCTCCCACGTACCCACACAACACGCAAACACGCGGGCGCTTATCTCCTGGATGCACGTTACACTCCCCCCTGATCTGATGATCACATAGAAAGCATTGGGGGGTGGCCTTTTAGTGCGTGTGCTTCTGCGAAGAGGTACATTCACTGTTTCAGATTCGGGCTCTGGATCTGGTTCCGCCTCATCAGATGAAGTATCGCTATCAGTCTCTGGAAGGGGCTTACTGAATCCGTGCATCGGCAGCTCATCGCTAGACGCTTCACTGCTTTCTTCTGTAGTTGTATGACGCACCTCGGTAGCTGGGAGAAGATCTCGCACATGTCGTGGGGTTCCATCGACCAAAACAGACTGCTGGCTAATCACTCCAGATATGTGTCCTCGCTTAAACTTGTCAGTGCACCGATTTCCTGGAGGCCGCACCCACACTGGATCTCCCACTTCATATCTGTTATATGTTCCCTTGTCGGTTGGCTGCGTAGTGTTGATTCCCTTCACTCCGACTCGGTACGTGTAAATAGCATTCGCAGGTGCGGTTGAAGGGGACGTCCCGTCCTTTGGCGTAATGTTGTACCAATATGTTGCTTCCGCAATAGTACATCGCTTCCTGGCAGCAATTCTCTTGATGCTGCGATGGCTTCTTTCAGCAATGCCATTTCCTGATGGCACATGCGCACATCGCAACCGTAGACGGACGCCCCACTCATCTAACAACTGCCGGACTTGCTGGCTACAAAACGCTGCATCATTGTCAGTCAGGAGCTCTTCCGGCGCACCTCGTTCAAAAATAATGGATGATAGGTGGTGAACAACATTTGCTGAATCCTGTCTGGTCATCTGCCGCCACACCGCAAATCTCGTAGGCCCGCAATCAATGAGAGTTAGAAAGGGCTTGCCACTGTAATGGGTAATATCCATGGCCAGCCGCTGCCACACACTCTCAACTTCCAAGCGACCATTCTGCCATCGCTCTGGTGCAGGATCAATAGACTGGCAAGCCTCACAATTTCTGAGGATCTATCTGACATCCATCTTGGTCACTGCTGGGTATGCACGCCTCACAAAATAAAGGGTCCTCTTGATACCCGGATGTCCGCTCTGTGCATGAATTTTTTGTATTTGACATGGGTCGATTGCAACTGCACAAGATCGAGCAGTAATCTCCATTCCCATCTTCGCGGATTCATACCATTTGTGAGGTACACAGGTCAGTTGGTCAGAACGATTACAATGTGATGGCACCAGAGTGACGCTCAGTGATAGCCCATACTCAGATACCAGGTTTTTTAGCGTGTCTAGCCTTCTCCGTATTAACATTTCGCTTGCTGCCTTGGTACGGATTCGTGTCCGTCCTGAAAGTGTGTCAGACACCCAGTGGTAGACACAGAGAGAATCTGTGTACAAGGTCAACTTCTTAGACTGCCACTGCAGGGCCAGATTTACCCCCTTTACAACAGCGTCCAGCTCTGCCAGGTTGATATGCTGAGAATCTGTTACGGGCCGCAGCCAACACGCATCCTCGAACTCGTTTCCTCCTTGCTCCAACGATACTCCCAACGCCAAAGAACTGGCATCAACCCACACACCTACGTTGTCTCCGTTAACACACCACCGCCCACAGGCAGGGTCCTTCTTGTTCACTCTCTCCAGTGTCTCTTTAATCATCAGAGTTAGTAGGACATCATCGGATATGTCATCCCAACCCGTGGTTGTTAAATTTGCTCTGCGTTTAATCACACCAACAGCTGCGCGGAGCCAGCCACAGACCGGTAAGTGACCAACAAGTTTTCCACACCAAGAAAAAACGGTCCGCCTTGTAACGAGGTTGGGGATGCTTGGAATTTCACTGCCACGCCTCCATTGTAGGGTGCCATCCTCTTCATAAACATCCAATCCCAATACACGTGCTCCTTCCCTTAAACGTTCGGGATTCTTGCATTCCAGACCAAACTGAGCCAACTTTTCTTTGACACACGACGCAGACTGTACATCTTCATTGACGTATACGTCATCAATGTAAGCTGACGTTGAGTCCCTCATGGGATTTTCTTGGGACAATACTGTGTTGACAATAGTCTTCATGATCTGTGGTGCCACATTTAGGCCGAAGCCAAGGCGTGTAAGGCAGTACCTCTGTCCCTGGAACCAAACTGTCTGGAACGGCCACAACGTCTCATCAACTCGCACCTGTAAATAGGCTTTTCGTAAATCCAATATTGAGACATTAGTGCCTTTCTGACGCCATTCCCTCAACTTACTGGCGCATACGTCAGCATCGGCAGTGTAGGCTTCAATATGCTTGTTAAGCTCCCTATAGTCCAGCACGGGCCGTACTTTCGACTTGTTATGCTGGACTACCCTTCGGAGGCCCAAGCTTGTCCTCAGGGTAGGGGATTAACCAGCCATCTTGGATCCACGCCTTTAGTTCCCTTTCGTATTCTGCTCGGGCCTCACTGGGTATAGGGTACTCTGCAACCCCATTCTTGAGTTTAGTCGGTGCCATTCCCTCGGTCCACTTCCAAGATGCAATCCAGGCCCTCTTGCGCGAGTCGTAGTCCACTGTAAAATCCGGCCGATCGATATGGAGCGCTGCACACACTGGGGCCTCTAAGAATCGCACCTTTCCATCCCGATGAATTGCGACTCCCCCCAGCGCCTTGATGGCATCGTATCCGAGCAACAGGTCAAACCCCAGGAGATTTCCTTGGGTCACGAGCACATTGATCTTAGTGGCTGCACCGGTGTCCGTGTAGATCTTGACAGTTCCAGCTCCACAGCATGTCTGGGTCTCGCCTCCTATCGTGGTGACTTTGATCTTCCTCTTAGTCCAACTTGGACACAGCTTGGTGCTCACTATAGTATGCGAACAGCCTGAGTCGAGAAGTGCTGAGCAGGGTATCCTGTTTACGTAGACGGTTATTACTGGTTGTGCCTTGTTCAAATTTTGCTCGGGGAGCAGGGCGGCGCTGACGTCCTCTCCCCTGATACGTTTCCCGCACAGTTTTGGGCTAGATGCCCCAAACCGCCACACTTAAAACAGCGCACACGCCCCCTGTTGGTGCAATTCCTTGCAAAATGTCCGCGTCGGCCGCAGCGAAAACATTTCCCATTTCTTGCAGGGTTCTGATTCGGAATCTCCCGAGCGCCAATCTGGCCTGTCTGTGTCGCCATCACGACTGGTTCCCCCAGGTCCTCCTCATCTTTGATGATGGCTCGAGCACGTTCCATCAAGTGTTCCATGGTCGTTGTTGAAACGCTGGTTGAGGCTCTCAGTAGCTGCTTCACCCGAGTGGGAAGGCCCGCCACAAACGCGTACGCGAGCGTCCGCTCCGACACCCCTCCACCGAACAGAACTGCGAGTTTCTTTAACTCAGCGAAGAAAACGTCCACGCTTTCCTCTGGTAGAAGTTTTCGGGAAGCAAATTTTTCATAGGCCGTACAAGGATCCATGGCAAATGCCTTGTACAGCGCAGCTTTAATTGCGGTGACATCTCCCTTTTCGGCAGCACTGAGTTGCTGATATACACTCAAGGCACCCCCAGCCAATCTCAGGGGAATTACAGTGTGTACCCTTTTCACCTCACAAAGGTCGCACGTCAGCTCGACCCTTTCAACCCAGTCGACGATGGACGTGGACCCGTCAAACTCGGGTATGAGCTTTAAGTCAAATTTCGACTCGGTCATAGTCCTAGAGGCCAAATGGCCGAAATAGCTTGTAAGAAAAAAATGTAAGGAAAAATTAAAGATGGCGCCCGACTCTCTCTTTAACACGGTAAGATATCCTCAACACGGCACAAGAAGCAACAGCCACACGATTCCCCAGCCAACTCAATCGTCACTCCCCCACGTCTTTCCCCTCACCCGCTTTTATCGTCGTTCTAGGCCGGCTAAATTTGCATATTCCGAGAATTCGTGTGACTTTGCGAGACATCATACTTTACAAAAGACGGCGGTCGCCATCTTGGTCCCTCTTTTCTATTTTTGGTCGGTAACGCTGAGCTGGTCTCGAGGTAAGTCTTTTTCCCCTCATCCGTCTCTCCCACGTACCCACACAACACGCAAACACGCGGGCGCTTATCTCCTGGATGCACGTTACAGAGGAGACGTCATTTAAAAAAAATAATTTGATATTGATAGACATGTATGGTTTCAAAATAAAATTGATATAAAAAGGTGGACTATCCACGGACCATTGCTAGGATTTTTTTTTGATTGCATCAATATCGCATGCGTCGTCATGATTTGTCGCGCTTTTGTTGTAAACAAGATTACAGTGTAAGCAATACACAGACTGGCATAGAAAGAACACGCGTTTACCTATAGTTCCTATTTGCAATGCATCCCCACGGGACAAAGTTAGACACCAGACGTGGAGAAAAGGAAATAAACTTGGAGAAAAGGAAATAAAATTAAAAATGGTCTCAGTCGAAAAGGATTTCTCCTCAAGTAAGAGAGAACTAGAAATTGAAGTGCAGCGTCTGAAGAATAGATAATACAGTTTAATCTAGGTCCGAGTTGGTATCGTGAATGACTACTTTTTATTATTAAATTTGATGATAACAGATTAGTGCTTATCTATCAAGTATTTCACCTCGAATATAAAGCTGCCAAATCCCCAAATATATCATTACCAGCATACCTGGCTTTCTTAACCCTATTGCTGCCAACATTAGTTTATCTGACCTTGACACCCCCGGACATGACATTTAGGCTGCAAATGCCTCTGATGACATAATCTAGGGGAAACACTATATTAATAAGCTAACAACCAGAGTAATCAATTAGAGTAACGGAAAAGAATAAAGTCTTATACAAATCAACATCCTTATTTTTTAAATTATCAATAAATACAGTCTGTCAAAAGTAACTGAAGGTTTAAAAATCTTTGTAATTTTACAACTAATTATTTTTTCTCCTTATTTAAGACGTTTTACAGATAATATTATAGAATTTTGAGGAAGATCGATGCGGGGAGAAAAAATAGACACGAAAAATAGTCAAAAGACTATTTCACTAAAATAATAATAAGAAGAACCTCGCGGTACGTTTCGTCCAACACTTGTCAAGAGATTACGTCGGCAGCAATTAAAATAAAACAATTTACACATAATTGAAATGAAGGCGAAGGGAGGGGTGAAACAAAAAAAAATATAAAACTACACGGGGTGAATTAAATGAATGAATAACCCGTGATATATCGTCCATATTTTAGAACCTAGAACGAAATTAAAAAAAAGTTTTGTTGCAAATAAGTGCAGAAACAAGAAATAATGACGCAATGTAGGCATTTTTTTTTCTTTTTGGTAAATCAGAGCTCTTTAAACAGATCTCATTTATGCGACAGCTTCTTTTGCTAACAGATTGATGGTTTGCGCATTAGCACAGTTACGACCTCCAAAATATTGAGATGTTTGAAACGGGCCTTGTGTACAATGCGAAAACAGCCATTCGAATACGCTTCACCACATGCTTTATTGTCATACAAGTGCGCACCAATTGATGACTCATGAATAGGTGAACGCCCGGATGTGTTCAACAATGTATTTACTCTAGACCTCCTGGACTTTCGAAAACACGCAAGGACATGCTGTACCAATCTGCCTCCCAGCCGTTGAAACGTACGAGCCAACATCACACTTGATATACGACTAAACTTTTTTGTAGTGTGGGAAGTGTATCTTTTTTAAAAGCTGGGAAGGCAGTTTTAGTGCCGAACACCATACGAGGCTGCACCGCATAGAAACAGTGAGATACAACCGAGGTAATTTTATCGAAAAACCCTTTACTGATAGAACCAATATAAGGCAGTTTCAGATAAACTGGACACTTAGCCGGACCAAAAGAAGGGTTGGTATTTAATTTAACAAGAGCTTGGCGAACATGCTTAGAGATTATACCCTCAGCGAAACTATCATTTATCTTCTTCAATTGATTTTCAAGTTTGCTAGTCGAGCAATCACGAGGGCACGGTGGACCAAAGTCTTAATCAAACTGATTTATCTCCTGGCAGGGGCAACAGAATCCCAAGTTATATACAGGCTTCCAAATGTCGGTTTCCTGTACATAGTTGTACTCAACCGATTCTCTGTCCTTTGTACAAGGACGTCCAAAATGAGTAAAGAGATTGTGCTCTTCCTCGATAGTGAACTTAAATGCAGAGTGGAGACTATTTAAAGTCAGCAAAAAATCGCTTACTTCGTCGTGAGATTTGAAGCTGACAAAATTATCATCCACATACCGCCAATAACGGAAAGGTCTAGAGACCAAAGTGAAGCGGAAGGATTCCTGAAAACCTAAGAAAATATTCGCTAGGATAGCACCCAAACGACTGCCCATAGCCACCTCGTCGACCTGCTGATACATTACCTCATTAAAGCTGAAGTAAACCGACTTGGTGGCTAGTTCCATTAGTTCCGGGAAAATATTCTCAGGAAAAGTGGGAGGGGTCAATGTGCTCTAATAAAACATGTCAGCACATATTTTAATGGTCTCCTTAAGGGGTACATTTGTGAACAAGTTGGTAATATCGAACGAACCTAGGAAGTTTGTTTGTGAATTACAATCCAGTTCCGGATTGTAGCAGCGAAACGGGGGGAATCCACAATACAATTAACTGACAAATTTTTTGTACAGGTTCAATGATCTCAGACAACTATTTGGCCAATTCATGTTGAGGTGAGCCAATCATGGAAATAATTGTGGATCTTAGGAAGCCCTACTTTCTAGGTCGCTGTGAACCCACGGTCTGGATACTGTCGTAAGTATCCTCATTAATAAATTTCATCCTATGTAACTGAAGGAAACGTTTCTGTAGTTTCACTTCAGTGTTCGAAGTACTATCAACTGATGTGTCGCCAAACCTCTTAAATTTGATTCATTGTTTAGAATATCCAACATTTTCTTGATATAATTATTCGTATTGAGAATGACTACACCAGCACCAGCGTATATATATATTTTTGGGAAGTCTCCAAATAAGGCTCCATAGAAGAAAAAATTACTTTCTAAATGAACTAACAACGCAACACGTAGCTCACTAAATGTTCTGTATGTACGAAACCACTGACAGCATTTCGACGTAAGCGGAGGAAGGAAAAGATAAAGAAAAAAAAGAACCTCTCGTGACGTGGAGGTATAATAAGAACTTTTGTACAATGTACAAGACGCGCTAATCCTCCGAAATTTTGCCATATTTTCGGATGTCCATAAATATTTAAACGAATTATACGCATAACAGCTAAAACTATAAATTGACAAAGAGCGAATAAAAGCAAACATTCTACCGTATTATTGCTGGCTTGGGAAATACATGTCAGCGGGTTTAGTGTGAACCGGTAATAAATGCATTTTCTTTCAAGTAAAAAAAGGAAAATCACGTGCTGAATTTCTTCCTTTTTTTTCGCTTTGCGAAACTTACATAGATAATGTCGGGTCTGCGTTAACATGTAAGTACCTCGTTATATATATGTCAAAAATACATCATGTTATATGAAAAATAAAAGACCTATCGATCTACTCTAAGACATTTTCAATTATACTTTTCGTGTTATCAAAACTAATTATTTATATACAATATAACAATAGATAGTCTCCCTCCATAAATATCATACATATTACCTCCATCTCTCCCTTACTAACACAAATACATTCGCTTTCCTATAATATATATATATATATATGTGACCAAGTTTGGATAGATTCATAAACGTAATTAAAAATAGTTTTTCTTTTTTCTTCTTTTTTTTTCTTTTACGGCATATCAACCCTTTTCAGGTTATTTAATGCCGAATCCAGTGATTCGGAAGAACAATTTTTAATAGAGTATATTTGTTTTTTATTTCGGTTTCTGTTTATAGTTCTAACAGGTACTACCACTCCGAGTCAGAGTGGACCTGGGAGCAATGGTAATTAAAGGATGGCTCCACACTCTCCAAAGCCCGCAAGCTGGCCCCTCACTATCGGATATAGTTTAAGGTCATATCCAGAACCTTAAAAATAGTAATAGCATTTATATTAACGGTGTGTGGATTTTCCCTCGATAAATAAAAATCGACGTGTTGAGGAGACTAAAAAGGTTTAATATATTAAATGGTAAAGTGATAAACCTGCAGAATAGTTAACATTCGTGGAATAATTAAAAAAAAAGGTAAAAATACAATATATCAAAAGCCGCATTATTAAATGGAGGGTATAGTTAGACGTTAATTCTGTTTTGATAATTAAACTCCCTAAAAGAAAAATAAACGAAAAGAAAAACATATTGTATCATGGGAAATATTCAAAATGGAGGGCGGAGATAGATGAACGGTTGTTTTTTGAATGGAGTGAAATTCGTCTCTTTTGAATAGGAGAACTCCAGATTAAGATAAAAAAAAAATGCCACAGTCTACAAAATTTCTCCTCCATTCACCGACCAGAGAAAATATTAAGCAGATACAACACGTAAATGTTTATTCTATTTTGAAAAATAAAATAAAAATAAACTGAAAAGAAAAAATATATTGTAAAATCAGCCAAAATTTAACAAGAACATACAAATAAGCACAATTTATTTTTTAAATATTTACAGTAGATTTTTTTATATTTTAAATGATTGCAATTTATTGGTTAGTTTGTTTACATGAGACAAATCTTTGCGTGTGATTAGGTCGGACAGTGGCGAGTGGAGGTAAGCACTAACGAGGATAATTTATATTTAATATATATATTTATTAAATATATATATATTTATATTTAACATATATATTTATTTAATATATATATATTTATATTTAATATATATATATATATATATATTTATTTAATATATAATGGTCGACCTTTTGTCAGAAAAGGATGCATGTTTTAGTTTCGAACACGCAGCAAACTGTAGTGTGTGATCTCAGAAAAATATATAAATCTTTAACAAAATAAACAGAAAACAATAAAAACAAAGAAAAATAATAACATTTACTGAGAACTGCCGAGGATCCCACCACTGCTCTGCAGACTCTCCCGAAAGTTTTAACTGTAGTAACGTTTGAGATATTTGCGTTAATTAGAAAATATAAAATAACCGACTTCTAGCGAAAATAATGTAAGTTTTTATCATTGAAGAATCGGCTAATGAAAGAAAGTATTCATTTTTAAAAGATATAAATTCGTAATTATTTACGTACACGAATGGTCCAAGCACAAGACGTAAAATGGTGGCGATTCCGATTGTTTGTATGTATGACTATTTTTGGACCGTCAGCTAAGGCAGAATAAACGTAGAAATATTTTACTGAGAAAAAAAAACCCTAGACATATTATAAGGTACATTATTATATTATCCGAGAAAAGTATATGGTACATTATTTTTTTGCATTTCTCAAGTTAATTTGAAAGAAGTTAATTTGAATGAAATTTATACTAAATCTTTGAACAGATATTGTTTCTTTAAACAATGAAAATATACTTAGTTAACAAATATTTATTAACGTAAAATCAAATTACCCATATGCAAAAGTATTTAACACATTTAATAATATTTAGTTGCATATCCTCTGTACTGCCTTACAGCCTCCGAATGCTTTTCATAAATGCCTATTAATTTCTTACAAGTATTTGCTGGTAGTTTCAACCATGATTCTTCGCAAACTTTCTTAAATTTCTTGATAATCTTAGGATCTCTTGGGATTTCTTGCATGCACCCTTAACTTCAATGTTTTTCACAGTTTTTCGATGGGATTTAGACTGGCTGGGCCACTGTAGAATACTAATATCATTAACTTAAACTATTTTATAGTTATTTTAGCCTTGTGCTTGGAATCATTGTCTTGCTGGAAGATAAAGTGACGGCCCAATTCTAAATGTGCGGTACTCTTAAACAGATGTGTTGACAAAATCTTCGTGTATTTTGCTGCATTCATTTTCGCTTCTATGATTTCTATTCCTCCAACTTTATTTACAGAAAAACAGCCTCAAATAATCACACTCCCATCCTCAAATTTTACAGTGGGAATAGTATTAGATGATTTAAATTCAGTGACCGTTTTCTTCCATATACCGGTGTGCATGTTTTTTTTTTTGTTTTTTTTTCGGAAAAGCTCGATTTTTGTATGATCTAAGCAAATAACTTCGTTCCAGATGTCGTCCGATCCACATTGATATTTATAAGCAAATTTCAAACAATCACTTACATATCTAGGACTCAGCAATGGAGTTTTGGTGATCTGGAATACAGGCCTGTACGACTTAATATCTCTTATCTCTTATTTAGTTATCCCCTTGCTTACTTTAATACCGGCTTCCTGCAAATCCTTCCTATGTTCCGCACGAGTCAGAAATGAGTCTTTCTCCATGTTACAATCAATGTAACAAACAGTAACACCATTTAATTTACGTGACAGACTACTTCTTAGAAGATTTTAAGTATTACCGCCCGTTGTGTTTCACTTTCTCATTACAGCTCCAACCGTACGCACTACCAAATTTAGTTCTGAAATGATTTTTTCATACCCCTTTTCATCTGTATGCCTTGCTATGATTTCCTGGCGTATATCACAAGTCAGTTTCTTTGTTTTAACAATTTAAAAACTGTAATGAAAGAGGCAACCTGTGCAGTGTCTCAGAGCTGTTATACTCTGACCTCTAAGGAGCCGTAACACTGGGCGTCTTCTTATTGGTTGAAATATTATAGTAAGACGAAATGATTGCTTCAGACTGAAATTTCTTATTGGTTGAAATATTATAGTAAGATGAAATGACTGTTTCAGAAAGAAATATGACAATGTGTTGAACACGTTTTCCATATGGATAATTTGATTGTTTATTAATAAATATGTATTAAGTATATCTTAATTTCCATTTTATTTTAAGACAGATAATATCTGTTCAAAGATTAACTGTATATTTCATTCAAATTAACTTAATATTTCTTAAAAACTATATCAAAACTAATGTACAAAATACGTTTGCTACCCTTTCTCTCTCGCTCTCTCTCTCTCTCTCTCTGTCTGTCTGTCTCTGTCCGTCTGTATGTCACTCTCTCTCAAGATATATATATATAGAGAGAGAGAGAGAAAGAGAGAGTGAGAGAGAGATAGAACAAGATGTACATGTGTGTGTGTGGCATAGTATAAGAAAGTACAGAAAAATCACCTTTAAATAATATATATATATATATATATATATATATATATATATATATATATACTAGCTGTACCCTGCCAAGCCTTGCTGTGGCTCAAATTGGCGCAATGGAAAAAGTTCCAAAATGAGAAAAAGCATGTTTCTTATAGGTTTAAGTTTCCATTTTGCATGGGTACACAGTTTTTGTTGTTCCATTTTTTTAGCTGATATAGAGATTTTCCGGTTTGGTGACTCTTGACTACATAACATAAATTGTCCATGTGAAAAAACAGTCAGTGTGTAACTGTAAGGCCCGCAATTGTAAAGATTGTTCCTTGTGCTTTGTTGATGGTTATTGCAAATGACAATAAAATTGGAAAGTGCAATTTCCTAAAGTGTAATGATGTATCCGGTGGAATCATAGGAATGCATGGAATGAAGATATATTCATCTTTGAAAGGTCCTGTTAAGATTGTTGTTTCTATGATATTGTTTGTTAATTTTTTTTTACTGCAAGCTAGGTGCCATTGTAAAGGTTGGATTCGTTTATATTTCACAACATGATAATTAGTACACCAAATTTCAGTTGCAATACATGCGGTGGCATCCCTGGCAAATATAGATGTTGGATAATTAACCACTTTGTCTGCTTTCACAACAGTGTCGATGGATTTGTATTTGACTACCTCACTTGGAATCTTACATTGAATAATAGTGTTAAGTTCATGGGCATCTTTGTATTGACCTGCAAGAATAACTCATTCACTCAGTCAAATGGAATTCTTATAATTTGAATATCTGCAAAAACCTTTTAAACTAACTATTCTTTTGATGAAATAAAATTACAGAAATTACAGAAGTTAAAAGTCAAAGAATTTTGCCCTTATCAGCTGGCACTTTTTCGTACCCAATTTCCCACAAGTGATGCAAAAGTTTTTTTGCGGATCGAACAGTCCGCAACTGGATATACATATTTTGAGTTAAGTTTAATGTCTTCACATGGAACAAAAAAGTAGAGTATTTGAGGCAAGCATTTATTTCATCTGCTGGTGTTGATTGAAGAATAACAGGTAACATTTGTCTGAAATCTCCTGCAAGCAATATTACTGCATTGCCAAATAGTCTGACATTGCCACGCAAATCTGCAAGGATCGACCAAGAGCCTCAACTGATTTTTTGCGTACCATTGTTCATTCATCCTAAACAATAAGTTTGCATTTTTGCAATATTTTTCCCCATAATGGATGTTTTGGAGATGTCGAACATGAGATTTTTGAAAAATTTAATGTTTTAAAGTAGAATAAATAATTCTTCTACTTGGCAGCAAGGTCGCAGGTATTCCTCATGTAGCAAGGGCTAAGGCTATGCCAGTTTATTACCAAATGGCTGCCAAAATCAATTTAATTAGAAAGGTTTTACCAGTTACTTCTGGTGCTGTTCAAAGTAGCAGTAATTTCTAAATAACTTCTATTCTCACAGTAAATTAGGTGAATAAAATAGGATTTATCCATGTTTTGACAATGCCTTATTCACTGTAATTAATTTAGGAGACTAAAATAGGATGAGAGATTAGAGATGGACAGATAGAGAGGAAGGTATATAGATAGATAAGAGAAAGTGAGAGGAAAATAGAGAAAGAGAAGGAGATAGAGAGATAAAGGGATTGATAGATAAACAGAGAGAGGGGGAGAGTTAGAAACAGAGAGGGATGAGACAGAGGAAACTAGAGAGATAGAGGGAGTTAGAGAGAGAAAGGTGCTCAAAGAGAGATGGAGAGGGTGATATATAGAGAAAGACAGATTGAGAGAGGGAAAGGGAGAGATGGATAGAGAGAGATATTAAGAGAGGAAGAGATAGGGGAGAGAAACAGAAGGTGAACTACACTTCATCGTTTTTTTCTCGTTCAGTAGAGAAGAAATTTTTCGAGACTGAGGCAATTTTAATGTTTTATTATTATCCAGAGTACCCCTTTTTTTTTGGGGGGGGGCTAGATTTTCCTCACATTAGAAACCGACCGGGTTATCTGTACTTTCACTTAACAAATTAATAAAAGAAAAACATATTGTAAAATTTGAATTTAACATGAAAATACTATTTTAAAAAATAGCACGATAACATAAGTGCATAAGTGCAACTTTAGGCACTCCTTGGGCGTTGAGTTCCATGGCGACCAGCATAATTATTTAATGGTCGCTCCTTTAGTCCCCCCCCCTAGTCAAGGCTAATGCATGCGCACGTAACATTTTTTTTATTTACTGACGTTGGCTTAGTAACTAACCGATTTATTGATAATTTCGTAACCCTTAAACGCATGCCGGAAGATTTAAATTAGTTGATTATTGTTGTAATGAAAAAAAAAGTTTCATTCAACACAAAACCAAAAACACATATTAATGATAAATGATTTATTATTCTATTCATTGAAATTTACTAATTTTTAAATAAAAAAGTAAAAAAAAAGTTAATAAAAAAAGTAGTTGCTTATGTGTGCATAAAAAACTTGTTTTTTTTTTTTTTAGATTAGGTCCACCTTATAATCACCCTCCCCCCCAACATCCTCATCTTAAGAACAGCTTCCGGAATAAACACCACTTTTGTAGGGGGGGGGGGCTATTTGCAAAATTTAACTGATATTTGTTGTCAGCATACCCACCCGAAAATACTATTAAAAAAAAAGGAGGGGTTCAGTGCCCGTGGCAGAGAAGTAGATTTATTTATCAATAAAAGTTGCGGAGAAGTAAATTTATTTATCAATAAAAGTCGTCATTTAGAAAAGAAAATTGTGGAGGTGGACCTAAATGTAAATATTTACCCAGAAAATTATCCCGATGTTTATTACCAAAACGTTTTGTTTTCGCACTATTCAACAATTTATTCATCCGCGCATGTAAATTAAAAAAAATATTTGTAAAAGGGAGAAGCTATCAGTAAATGATTTAGTTTTTTTTTAAATTTATTTATTTATTTATTTTTTACTTTAGGTCCACATCCACAAATGTTAAAAACGGCTTTCAGAATAAACACCCTCCACCTCTCCATGTTAACAACGGATTTCGGAATAAACACCATTTGGGGGGATATTTAAAAAAAAGTCGATAAAAGTCGTCATTTAAAAAGAAATTTAAAATCAAATGTTTGTAAAAGTGAGAAATTATTAATAAATGTTTAGTAACATTTTTCGGTGCTAATGCAGAGAGTGATCCGCGCTATTTTTTAAATCGGTTTTTTTTATTCAATTGCAAGGTTAAAGTACAGAATAGGTACAAAACACCCTCCCCTCCCCATGTTAAGAATGGCTTTTTAAATAATAACGTTATTATTTCAGCATGGATCACTCTCTGCATGAGTACCCATTTTTCTTTTAATATTCATAAAAAGTAAAACTTTTTTCAAAATAAATAAATAAATAAATGTTTGTAAATGTGACAAATAATCGTTTAGTTACGGCAACGTCGGTAAATAAAATATGTTACGTGCGGGGTGGGGTGGGGGACTAAGGGAGCGACTATTATTTTTCTGCTGGGCGCCATAGAACTCAACGCCCAAGGAGTACCAAAATGTAATTTTTTTTTTGTCAAATAAATAAATTTCAAGCAATTTTTGCAATAAATAATAGATAGCAACTTCGTTAATTTTACGACTCGCCCCAGCATATTATAAACACTCTAACTTCCCCATGTTAACACGGCTTTCGGAATGAACACCCCCAACCTCCGCATATTAAGAACAGCTTTCGAGGTTTATGGAAGGGCGTTTTTTTAACATGAGGAGGTTAGGGTTTTTATTAGGCACCGCCAAAACTGGGGGGGGGGGCAGCTAAGTACTTTTTGACGGACCGTCTTTTTAAAAATCTACCAAAAATCAGATAATTATCCGACCAATACAAAATTTTCAGCGATTATTAAGAGAAGAATGAACTTTATAACAGTGTACTTATTTTTCATAAACGATATTTATATATATAAATTTTTTATTACAAACTCCCCCTTGATTTGAGGGGGTACAAATATGCTTAAAATAATCATCTGAAACTGAACACAACATATTGTGTTGTTGTAAGGGACAGAATTATAGATTTAAAAAAAATTGTTTGCATACCTTATTTTGACGTCTGAATATCAGAATTTCAATTGTGTTTAATTATCCCGCTTTTGAGTTTTTAAGTGTGAAATTCGGTGAATATGTTAAGTAAAATAATTAATTTAAGTTAAGCAAAACAAAAAAAAATTAATATTTATACGAAAAAAGCCATTTTAAAATCTTTGATAAATAAATTAACAATTTTTTTTAGCGAGCAGAATAATGCATGACCATTATTAAACAGGGTATGCTTTGAAGAATCGATACAAAAAAATCGATAAATATTGTGCCCTTTGTGTTAAAAATAGCATCATTTTTTCGATCCCGTTTGAAAACGTTTGTAAGGTTAAAGTACAGACTAGGTACAAAACACCCTCCCTTCCTCATGTTAAGAATGGCTTTTTAAATAATAACGTTATTATCTCAGCACGGATCACTCTCTGCATGAGTAAGTTTGTTTTTTTTACTTGTAATTCGAGAGTAGTTGAAACGGAAGTTACCAGAAATAAAACCGGGCAAGTCTCGCAGAAACGAATTCGAAAAATATTTATATTTTATTTAATATTTTAATAATTCGCGAGGTAAATTTATTTTAATGACATAAAAACATCCCTCGACTGTGAAGATGGGTTGTCTGAAAATTTCAAATAAATTGGTAACGTAGAAATATGTTTTTATTTACTTTTAACGAACCAAATTTATATTTTATATATATATATATATATATATATATATATATATATATATATATATATATATATATATATATATGAACCCAGCCAAAAATACAGATTTGCAGTTCATTCTAACGTCTTTAATTTTATGTCGCTACAGTTTTGTGATCATAAGCGGAATAAAAATAGTGAATATTAACTATTATATATATATATTACTAAAAAATCACACCGTTCTAATACTTTATGAAACCTACATAACCTTAATGTAACTATTCTAAAAGCACCCGTGGATATCTTAATATTATATATATATATATATATATATATATATATATATATATATATATATATATATATATATATGAGTATTGGTTGAAGAGAGCTTGATATGGATATCTAAAACGACCCTAATTATCTGGCTTGAAACCGACGGTACCAATTACTTATCTCATCTAACAACTTTCTGTACACAAAATACAAAATATAAATACGCTCTTACTTTTCGGATATTCCTTTTAATTGAGCACACTGTTGGATTTCTTTTTCCACAAAAAAACTAATTATATATATATATATATATATATATATATATATATTGAGAGAGAGAGAAAGAGAGAAGGAGATAGAGAGAGAGAATGATTTTTTTTCAGGAATACCATTTTTCACAATTCTCTAGTGTAAATAGACAGCACACGACACCCGAGATCTATGCGCCAGGTTACTACAATATACTGACTACGTGTATCTGGTGCCCTATCTTCTTAGTTAACGAGCCATTTACTTAAAGTGACAGGAATTCTATCATGATAATATATGTTATCGTCTTGTTTACAAGTTTTACGATACTAGGAACCTTCAATACTCGATTCAGTTGTAAATAGAGTATATTGTTACGCATAATTTGAAATATAATCTTCTAGCCTAAAGAATACAAGAATGTAATTATACATACGCAACGAATCTAATTGTATTCTGTAGTTTTGTTAATTCATCTGTCAATGAATCGTTGACATTTGCGTATATTTAATTTTGTAGATAATGTGTTAAAATTGCGTTGACTGACAATGCTTGAAACCAATTGAGGCAAACGTATTCCATGCAACAATTACTTTAAAGGTGAATTATGTTTTTATTATCTTTCTTTTTTCTGTAGTAATTATTTCGTCGCAATCATTAGCAAGATTCTATATTACACTGTAATTACTAAACAGAATAATTGTTGCATAATAGATTACTTGATGATCTCACTCGCGTATATATATATATATATATATATATATATATATATATATATATATATATATATATATATATACCAGGTGGAACGATAAAGTTGTCGCCCTTAATATAACAAAACTACAGCTTTAGTCAAAAACATTTTCTGAAAAAATATGAAATCAGGTAATTCATTATGTAGTAGAGCTGACATCTATTCAATGTAGCCGCCTCCTCCCTCAATCATCGCCTGGATACGGATCGGGAACTGGGTACATGACTTTCCCAGAAGCGTCACCAGGAGCACGGCGAATAGTCGGCGACTATTCGACGGATGGCCGAGATAAGGGTGGCTTTAATGTTGTGGGAAGTCATGTTGATGATGTTCTCGACGTATGACAAAACGAGGTAGACCAACTGGTTCAGGCTGAGTTAAGAAGGGTACAAAGTCGTAGCACTCATTCTAAAAACAAGCCTGGGACTCTTTGGACTTGCTACCACACCTACAGTCTATCAGCTGTGACCTGATTGCACCAGGAGATCACCACACTCTTCAGCACATTCAGGTACACTTTGTAGTTGATTTCAAGCCGACTTCAAAGATGCGAGGTGGCATGATGTGGCCCTCACTTGAAACCTCACCAAAGACCGTAACTGTGGCCGAAACTTTATTTTCACTACCCTATGCACGTTCCTGTTATTTGTGGCAATCTAGCGATGCATTTGGGAGGTGCTGGAAATAGTCCTGTTGTTATAAGTTCTATCGGTAGAGAGCATGAGTTGTATAGAGACACATCGTCGTTAAACATTGGGTCACTTTCAGACATGATTCGAGACTCCTATCGTTCTTGGGATTTGTACACAACTGACCAACTAGTAGATAGACTGCAACAATAAAAGAAAACCGATTTTTATCAAACGGAAATAAAATCATGTATTTTCTAGGGCTACAATTTTATTGTTTCACGTGATATATATATATATATATATATATATATATATATATATATATATAGTTAGATAAGTGTATTTACGTGACAGTATCGATGTTACCTGCTAAAACTGCATTGAAACAAACAAAAAAAAATTAAAATAGTTGATCAGATGAATAAAGGTATTGGAAGTAGAGTTGGCAGAAAGACAAAATATAGATGTTAATCAAGGTGTGGCCTTAATTGGGGTAAAAAATCGAACATAGAAGTCGATATATTCAGATTTAGTTTACGGACAGTTTTAAGAGTGGCAGATAGTTTTGCGTCGTTCACGACAATTAGGGAGAATTTATTGACAGTCTTGATTTTGCAACCGTCGAGGATAGTTTCCAGTTTGGCACAGTTGAAGATATATTGTGACCCGGACAGATAAGGACATAATTTATCAATCGACCTACGATCGTTGTCTCAACAGACGATTAAGATGTGGATGTTAGTGTTCAAAGCGTCGTTCCTCGCGATGGTCTCCTACATGTATCCAAAGTTAAACTGATACGGAATGTATGGGAGTTTGTGTTTTCCTTTCATTTTTTTTTTGATTTATGAAATCCTGCTCGCTTCCTCGGTAGTTTCCAATATGAGAGGCGACAACACGGCTAGAGAATATGACACAGAAAACTTCAACGCCACGCAGCATTGGGTTGGCGATTGCTGTCAAGCGAGGGACATAGGGTAGCACATTTGTTTGTATATTTGTACAGATTTATTTCATAATCTAATGAGCGTACTATTATTAATGTTCAAATATATATTCTAGAAAACGCGGTGAATTACATTTTTTAAATGTAAACATTTAGGGGTAGATATGTATACATTTATTTTGTAAATACGTAGAGACCATTATCAATTTTGACATATGCATTTTCGGTAATGCAGTGAGAAACTTGGGCATGTTTATGATTTTTAACGAAAACTATCTCGGATGATAGCACTGCTCTGCAGGCTATTGCGATTTTTTTTACCTGTTGTGGTAACGTTTGATATATTTCCGTTAATTGGAAAATATGAAAAAAAAAACGATATACAGAGAATTTAACTCTATACTATAATAATAATAATAATAATAATAATAATAATAATAATAATAATAATAATAATAATAATAATAACAATAATAATAATAATAATAAAAATAATGATGATAATAATAATGATAATAATAATGATAATAGTAATAATAATAATAGTAATAATAATGATGATGATAATAATAATGATAATAATAATAATAATAATAATAATAATAATAATAATAATAATAATATGGAGAATTGTTGTCACTCAGATTTTAATGAATACCACAGGGTGTTTTCAAACAGGACTCTTTGAAGATGGTATAAGGGAATATCAGAGAAATATTTAATGAAATCCTGCACAGAAAACTTCTAGTGAGTAATAATAATAAGAATTAAGAAGAAATTGCTGAATTGTTGATTTTGCTGTCTCAGTAGACTATGGGATGAGGATTAAATGGATGGGTAAAACACACACACACACACACAAAGCTTGCGGAACATTCCAGAGAACTGAAAAGAATATGGAATATAGAAAATTCATATAATGCAAATACTTGTAGGAACACTAGGAACAGTCGAATGAGATTTGGAAAAAGATGAAGAAAAATTGAAATCAAGGGAAAGGCGAAGATTATAAATAGACGACCATGACGAAAGCAGCGTAAATCTTAAGGAAAACCTTAAACTAACCCACATTATACATTTCATAATGCCAGTTTCTACCCTTTTTATAATGAAAAAAAATTTAGATTCGAAATGTCATGACATGAACCTATTCAAGACAACCAACCTTGACTACAAAAATGGCTGGATAGAACACCATTTATTGTTGCTAGTGAACAATCACTTGTATTTCTCGCGCAAAAAAATGAGAACCGTTATCAGAAATAAATAAATGGTAAACAGCTTTGGTGACAATGGAAAGAATGTGGAATCTTGGCCGACTTGTTTTCATTCAGAATCCTATAGCTTTCACTAAGTGATCACTTGTAATGATTTGTGTGCGGGTTCCTCGTAGTAATTATCAACTCTTTGAAGACAGTAACCGTGATATTTGCACAGAATTTATACACGAAAACATCTAGTAGAGATGTAAATGCAGAAATGCACTTTTCTTTTCCAGGAAAGCTCTCAATTTCTTCTACTGCTTTGCATAGTGATTAGGTCACTATTCAACGTACTTAAGCATATACAATGCAGAATAATACTTAGGAATAGAAGATATAAAATAATGATAATACATACGTGGATGGTCTTAATGTGGTAGCCATTTTGTGACTAGGAAAAGAGTGGTTCATTGATGATTGTTGCACTTTCAAAATAGAATTTTCATTTTTGCGGGATGACGAGAAATCACTTATGTAAATGAGTATTGCGATTTCTCGTTAATAATAAAAAAAAATCCTATCTTTTCAATGCGAACATTGACGCGCGAGTTTAGGCAGTTTAGACATCTACTGTTAAGATATAATAGAGAGAGAAAGAGACGGGAGAGTGAGTACTTCACTTATGCTGATGGCAAATAACGGGAATTAATAAACACAGCTTAAATCAGGAAAAATAGGTATGAAGTTCAGTATGGAGTAATAGGCATTGCTAAAAATAAAGAAGGAGAAATCAACGAGGGAATAAAACTACGAATTTGATAGATCATGAGAATACTTTGTGAGTTCGGTAATATTTGGGATGTCCGAATGTCTACATTATAAAACGGACAGATATTGAATATATGATTAAAATCGAATACACCAGGAGAATACGATGGTTCCCTCCGCTAATCGAGCCAGAGATGTCTCGTGTCGCGGGGTTCGAATCGTTCGGCTGGTGTTAATCGTGACACCCTGCACTGAAGAATCCCGAAAGGATGAAACACTAGTGTCTGTAGGTATTTAATTATTATAGTAAAAAAATAATTATATATATATATATATATATATATATATATATATATATATATATATATGCATATGCTAGCAGGCTGCCAGCGTTGCCCGGTCGTAAATTATTATATTTTGATTCATACAGAACTGAGACACGTGCATGCGAGTATTATGGTTTTTTTTCTAAACAGGTCACTTTTTGTAAGTAAAATGTACTCTAGATGACCTAAAAACAGTGAGTAAAGAACGATAACCATTAGGCCATGTTGACTCGTTTTCAAGCCTATTTTTCTTAACATAAGGAATCTGTCATGTGAACTTACATTCAGAGACCTTATAAATATTTTACGTATTGATACGAACAATATTATTAATTCACCTTACACTACGCAAAATAATAAATTCCACAACCTACGAAAATTCAACCCTACAAACCATCCAGACCCGTTTCAATTCGAACCATTCTAACTGAATAACTTTTCTTTTTAAACTCTAATAGAAGTATTCGCACAAAAATGCAGACAATTTAAAACCTATGAAAATAATTGATAAAAAAAATGATGAAATTAATTAAACATCTCTAACTTTCTTTAATTAGAAATCTTAAGTATAAAATCACACCTTCCTCCATAAATTTGTTTATACTTACCGCCAGTCTATTTGCATATCAGTGACGATAAGCAAATTTACTTCCTTTAATAATAAAACAGTGTCAACTAGAAAATCAGATAATTTCACATTGCAAACAAATTCACAATTCAAATATTATCAGTCTGAAATAACACAGCGAAACATGCACACCCTAAACTGCAATTCGCACATTCGGGACCTCGGAAATTTAATTATTTTTAACTGCGAACCTCCTGATATTAACCACTGCTTTAAACTCATTAAATTTTATAGATAGTTCTTCCATTAAACTCTTCTCAAACTCTTAAACCGTTGAAATAAACACATACTTACTTAGATGTTGGTTTTTACAGTCACGCCATTTTTTATCAAGTATTATTATAATCTGCATAATGTTCCTCCATAACATGTTAATTTGTATGGATAAGCATAATTTACATAACATTTTCTGTTCGCAACTAAATTAGGTTCTAAACTGGTGCGCTTCCTAACTTACTTAAAATCCACCCCATCTGAACCTATCCTAAAATTTCACACAAGTCAAAATCAACTTTATTTAATAATAAAAAAATGGGCGGATTTTACAATAAAATCCATCAATATAATCCGACAGATCATCTTTATTTCTAACTGTTATTCTGAAGTATATTCTTTTCATTACTTTTGCTTCCCCAGCGATTACAATACCCCGACTGAAGTATTTTAAGCTTCTGCAACATCTTTTTCTTTACATCGTAATCCTGCGATTTTAGCTGTGTGTTTTTGAATCGTAACCCTAAGATTTTAGCTGTGTTTTTTTTTCAATTTGTGTGGAGTGTACATCGTTATATATGTACTAGCAAAAGCACCCGTTGTTGACTGGGTTCAAAAACAGCCTACAGAAAATGGACATTGATTTATAAAAGTATGATAGGTTATGAAAAGGAAGGGTTGTAAAGAGATAGCTTCGAATTTGGGGTATCAAAACCAAAGCAAAATATGATGAAAGTAAAAATAAAATAGATAAACCCCATAATGTATTATACCATACCTGTTCACACCGAAACACTTATCACAATATTCTGTGGATCTATATCAAAAAAATTATTAAACTTTGTGACATATTTCCATTCTATGGAGGTCAGGCGCGAACGAACACCCCATAATTTTATTATACCATATTTCTTCAAACTGAAACCTAATTATCAAAGTATACTTACGCAAATAGATATGAAAAGTCTTTATCAAAGTTTGTGCCTATTTCCATTCTATGGAGGCCAGGCGCGGACGCAGACCCCACAATTTTATTATACCATCCCTATTTAAGTTAAAACACATTGATCAAAGTATTATTATGTACATATATATCAAAAACACTTGTAAACGTTTTTTGTTTTTTTTAATTTTTTATTTCCATACTTTGTGGACCAGGCGCATAGGCAGACCCAACGATTTTAATGAAGCACGGGATAGTGCGCAAGTAACCAAGCATCTATGCGTATATTTGTGTAAGTAATTGTGTATATTTGTATCGATAAGCAGTGTAATTCTTTTCATTTTATTCTAGCTATTTTTGAAGCAAACATTTTTATTACACGCATGAATTTGAAATTCAGAACCGATCATTAAGTTTCCTTCCCACTCAACACCTCAATTAGTGAAAAGAAACTTCGATGTTTCGTTACTTAATGATTGATCATTAGGAGTGTGACAACGGAATATTCTTTTCATTCTTTTGACTCTCAGGTATATATCCGACACAGGTAGACATACTTAATCAACCGAGAATCACAAACGTCTATATAAAAACATATGAGATATTAACAGATATATATTCAAGAGTCAAACCAATGAAAATAATATGCTGTTGTCACAGCCAATTTTAAACATCTTCCCCACCGCCGAATTTTGTTCACTCTTTAGATCTTTGTGATGGGAGTGGATCTTAGAAACAATCTTCAATGGTTTTTAACGCCGCTGTAAACGCTTACTATATACATATAACGCTTCGTTTATATATATATATATATATATATATATATATATATATATATATATATATATATATATATATATATATAAGATAAGTCACAGATTTGAGATCAAGTGAATTATTCTGTCAGATATTACATTCAGGTAATATTTCAGGATGATACTAGCTGAAGAGGTAAAGCTCAATATTAAAAAAAATAGAGCAATATATTAGTTTAATGATTAAAGATAAACTCTGTAAATAAAAAAATATACCCATATATTTATGTTCAGAATTTATTGTTTGAAACAAGGAATATATGGAGAAAAATTATGTTTATTTCTTTAATCAATGGACTTTCAATAATGGCTCATATCATCAGAGGAAATAAAATGCAATTAGCAAAATGTTCAGTTACGAATAAACAAGTATTTTGCTTTTCAGCACATATATTGAAAATGTTATTTGAATGGTGAATAAGAGTCATAGAAAAAAAGGATTTCATACAACCTGGGCAATCCATTATCAGAATGTACGTAATTCATTATCGACGGAAATATATGCAATGGAATTGAACATTGATTCAATATTTGATGCGGTATCTCCGCACCCCTAAGGATTCTGGATGTCTTCTACCAACGGATCTTTATATCGCCGAAGAGGACGACCATTTCCTATACCCTTAGAAGTAACGATATGGGATAATCATACAATCTTGATATATCGGATTACTGATCTTTCCCCTGGATCACTACTCCACCGACCTGGCAGTAATATCCCGGGAATTATTGTACTCATCATACCTAGAATGATAATTTTTTTTGTGATAACCGTTGAAATGTTTGTTTGTTTCTAAATTTACTTCTGAAATTATTGAGAACATCACGCTTATTAAAAAAACTTTTACAGAAAATGAAAACTAAGCAATGATATAGGCAGCAAAAGAAACCCGTTCCTGTATTCAGTCTATGATCTCCCGACGTCATTTTACTGGATTGTTAGCCTATTAAACTGGAACTAAAAGTTCATATTTACTTGCCGTCCTCTCACGAGGGCTTAGCGTGTTATAACATTGGTTATCATATCGGTTGATATGAAACATACGACCATGAAAAGACAAAAAAAAAAACGCCTTTAGAAATGTCTATAATTTCTAATGATTGGCAAAGAAACTATATTCTCTGAAAAACAGTTTAGACGAGTATTCGCTTTAATCTTTTGTTGATAAACTGAACCTAAAATTTGATGTAATGCTTTTCACTAATGTTCTAACTGAAATTAGTATTTATACGTTATACATTTTAGTCTATGGAATATGCAAGTCTATAATACAAAGTGGTTTACATATGCAATCATAAAATCCAGAGTGTTCTGTGCATGAATTAAGAAGAAGACGAAAATGAAAAGTGGGGATTAGAGTTTGTGTCAAAAAAAAAAAAAAAAACGAAGAAAAAGCATACAGGAAAAAGGAAAGATAAAAGAAAGGAACATACAATGACCTTAATCCCGCCCCTTCTTTTCCATCTTCTTCATATATCTTAAAAACATTCCCTTTTTATTCTTAATGACATGTAATGTGACCTCCTGATAATCTTGTTTTTGTGGGATTGCTGAATCCCTCAATGATTTTCATTTCAAACTAAGCTTCTGTACAGGCAATATCGCCTGAAGAGGTCAGTAGTTACTAATAACTGGCTTATCGAAATATGCTCATGAATGTGTATCGACATATTAAAGCTTATGTAAAACAAATAAAAAGTATATCTTGCTCTACTTCGGCATTGACCACTATTGTATCAACCTTATGAAAACTGCTGTGGTTATTTGGTTGTTATTTTACCTCTGTAAAATATTAACATAGAATATTATATATATATATATATATATATATATATATATATATACATCATTAGATCATATAAATTAATATACGAAGTTATAATTTTATGCATAAATTTTCAGTATTTACTTCAATAGTGCTCAATACATAGATAGATCTAGGTAGTAAGTTATGAAAATATATATGCTTGATTGCCATATATAGTTTCATAACTTACTATATATATATATATGTACATATATGTATATATATATATATATATATATATATATATATATATATATATATATATTCAAACAAACAGAGTTGCAGGTAACTTCTCTATGATTGAATAAAAGCTAAAATTGTAAAATGGTCTCATATTTTTGCAATGAAATAAAAATTATTTATTTAATGAAATAAACTCTTAAAAAATTGTAACTAAAATGATTTTTTTTCATGCACACCGAGTTGAACTTTTATGCTGCCATTGTTAAATGTATTATAACTTGCTTCTATATTTGAGGAAAAATTAGAGAGAAAAAAAAACGATGATTGTAAAACATAACAGGAAGAGTAGAGAGACAAAATCTCGTTTAAATAGATATATTTCCATTGTGTATTTCGAGAATGTTTAGATTCGATATGTTCTGACATGCGCACTGCCAGTTTATGGCCGTGAGTCGTTGGATAATCTACCCAACTGTGGATCGATGAAAAATGATATATCCTTGTGAAACGGCGCGCGAAATGATCAAAGTTATTATTTGCATAGCATGGTTGAACGCTCAGTGATTGGCTAAAAGCCGACTTTAGAATTTATTTATTACTCTTTTTACCTTTTTTGTGATTATATATATATATATATATATATATATATATATATATACATATATATATATATATATATGTATGTATGTAGGTGTGTGTGTGTGTGTGTGTGCGTGTGCGTGCGATTCTTATTATTTTTGGGTATTGTCAAAACGCCTTCAATTTAAAGTGGAATGTGCAATTCGCCCTCTCCTAATTTTGATTCTAACATAGCGGCAGTTATTTTTTTTTATTTACTGCGTTTCTTATTTCCAAAACAATGCCTGTATGGAGGGAAAATAATCCATTACTATTGCATCAAAATAACATGGCTGAATTTACTAACCGTCAATTGGGTTAAGTATTTCTAATTGCGTAACAATTAGCGATAAAGAGAATGAGATTAAATCTTAGAAAAGAAAACCTTCATACAACGGACTTCATGAGAATGTGAGAACGCTTGATATATATTTACATGTCTGGCAGTCGTGCATAACTGATTTGCCCGAATGCTGGCTGGAAATTAATCGATCAAAGTCACTTTTTCTTTAGCTGTTTGATATCCGTTCTCTTCTTTTCATTCTTTCTATATATTTTTTCTTTGAATCTTGCAAATTGAAAAAAAAAAAGGGTTAATTCAGTCCAGTATGTTTTTGATGTTCTATCCGTACGGAATTGCTAAAATGTTTGTATACTCCATTATTTATGTAGTGACTAACAGTTGTGTAGTTAAAACAATCAAGGGTTTACTGTTCAGCACTTGCCATGATAACCATGCTTCTTTTTCAAGCAAAAAATTCTGGGGTTAACATTCTGCTGTCAAAATTCACTAATCAAAATTCGGCACATTGCAGTCAAGAACTCGCTACCCGACGCTCTGCTGTCAAAACCTGCTACTCCACAATCCAAAGCTCTGCTGTACAAAGACTTTCAACTTCAAAACACGACGCACTACTGACTAAACTTGCAACTTAAACATCCAAATAAAAATTTATTCCAGTTTTCGAAATATCAGAATTTTTATTTCAAACCGGAAGCTTTTTATTTAGATATTATGTGACACTACCGGAAGTATATAAAGAAAAATACATCCATTTTTCTCTGTTTTCTTCATTCTTTTTAGCTGCACAAAAAACAAAAAAGAAACGTTTGTGCTGCTTTTAAGACGTTTGATTACAGAAAAATAATTTTTCTTGCATTCGGCTAAAGTCTAGCATCTTAGACTACGTTATTATATATTGTTTTTCGCAGAATGTCTATAAGTGTATAGGCATTTACATTTGTACAGTTGTGTAATTATATGTATGTGTGTGTGTGTGTCTTTTTAGTGTGCATTTTTGTATTTGTTTTAAAGTTCGCAATCTCCGAATATTGCAGTATATTATTTATTAATTTGCTGCTATACAAGCGTTGTCTTTTTTTATTCCGCATATCTTTCTTTTAGTCTTTACTTTTTATTGTTTGAAAGAGTAAAGAAACTCCAGAGTTGTGCAGATAACTATTTTATAGGGATGTCTCCCGGTGACATTAGTACGTATCGTATTCGGAAAAATATTACACATATATGTTTATTATTATCATTATTATTATTATTATTATTATTATTAGTTAATTAATTTAAGCAACGTTGAGCCTAGCCAGTACCAGATGGGTGACCATTTGGAGATTCTAGGCGCTGTATGTGCTCTCCCCTTATCTCGGCATTGTTTCCACTCGCCTGAACCTTCGCTTGCCATTAGTATGTAACAATGTTAACTAAGAAGAGGTGTGGTTGAGGATTGCGCAACTCTTGTCACGAAAATGTTATGCATAAGCCCCCTTACAGAGGGTATCCATAGTCTGTCAAGACTGGAGGAAGCCAATTTCTTCTCCATCTTCTTCTTCTTCTTCTTCTTCTTATTATTATTATTATTATTATTATTAATGTTTTTATTATTAGAAAATTGTCACGCAAATAATTATAAGTGATTCCTAACTGAACATCTTAGTCGTTCTAGATTTCCAGCATTTTTCACCCCTTTAGATAACAAATATAAATTCCTTTGCGTTATCGCAACAACGTTTACCCTTAATATCTCGCTAACAAAACACATTAGTCCTTTTACGCACCTGAGTGAGGATAAGTATATACAAAAGTTCAGTACTCTCACATCATCCTGATGAATGTCTAGTCGGTGCTCGCACTCCTCGTTTTTTTTTACCTGGATAACACTCACAACAATCTAGTGTGGTATGAACCAATATTCCAGTCAACCCAAGTTAGGGAAAACGTCTATGTAATAAAGTAAATGGACACATTTCTTTTAATTTTCTTACCGTTTTTCTGTCCTTCAATATAAATAATTAATTCTAGCTAACCATTCAATTACTGCCACAACCGATTTTAGTAAAATTCCAATAGATTTTATCATTTACATATTATATCCGGTCAGATATTTATTTTGAGTAGCGAATATTTCCCCATATGCATCGTCTAATTCATACATTGCGCTTGTTATGAAAAATGGAAATGGAGTCCTAAATTTTGACGTGACGTCAATATAAAACTCTTTATCATATGTCCATTTATACCTGGTTATGAAATGAATCTTTTTGAATCAATATTGCAAACTTTATCTATGGTTAAATGCGCAAGTTTACTTAATGACTTTTATACCTTCATTTGATTTACAACCTCGAATACATGTATTAATTTTTAGAAAGATTAACCTTGCATGGCGAACAGTCACAAATCGATCGTTACTGTTAGAGTTATTTCAAATAAGTATGATAAAATAAAAAATTAACTTTTTTCGTTTAATACTTAGAATGCTTTTTTTTTCAAGAGTTTTACATTGATATTTTATTCGCGTTTAAGCTTTTGATTTTTACAATATAAAATTTTACTCATGGTGTTGACGAGGAGAAATTAATATATATATGTAATAGATACGTATATATATATATATGTATATATATATATATATATATATATATATATAGTAATTTATAAAATATATATGGCGATTAAGCTACACTGAATATTCTGCGTTTCATCCACTTATAGGATTCGTCAGGCTTATGCGCGAGTTCTGTGGTTGCTTCTTGTTTTTATATATGTTGGTTCGTATATTAAATTTATGCGAGTAAATGAAGTAGTTATATATATATATATATATATATATATATATATATATATATATATATATATATATATATATATATATAAGTAACCGTTTTTCTGATTAGACATTGCATGAGTTAAAATATATCTGAAATGCGTGTAGCCATTGTCTCCATATTCAAATAGACGCAAGTATGGACTATCAGACATTGAAAAACACACATACTGTATTAGGCGCCAGCTGCCATTAGCCGAGCAGCTGTAAGAAGGGTAGAAATGCCTAAAGTTTGGGACTGTTTGCTTTTTTGTCACCGTACCGCATTCTTTTTCAACCGAATGCTTAACAATAATGAGAGGGAGATTCTGTACTAAACTCTCAAAAGTTTCCAGTATTGGTTGTCTCCTTAAAATAATGTCCCTCCCACTTCAAGATCGCATGCTACTGAATTCCTTGTTTGAGGTAGACAAGTTTTCAAGTGGTCTATTATGAACTAATACCAACGGGCCAGATATATAATCGAATCGTCTAGCTGAAAACGCTATCAATAATTTCCCCACTCTTTATTTGTGCCTAAACCTAATTGTAGATTCCATGAACAAAGTTTCTTTCTTAGAACTGCACACCTGTGGAACTCCTTTCCTTTCGCATACTTCTCAGCTTACTATAATATGGTCGTCTTCAAGTTTAATGTAAACAAGTTCTTGATGAGCCGTTCCCCTTAAGTAATCCAGTTTACCATATTTCTACTACTAACAATTATTAGGGCATTGTCCCATTGTCCACTGTACGCGTATCAATCCTTATTCTCGAGTGGCCTCCGGGCCTTGATAAGTGGTAACTCCTTTGTAAAAAAGAAAACAAAAAAAAAACAATTTAAATTTGTGCAACAGATATTGTGCCAAAAAGAGTCAGCTCTATTGAAGCGCAAATCTCTGCATTTTCTCCATTAGAACACTAGCTTATATGTCGTGCGAGTGGTCAAAGATACCTTGAAGTAGCTTGGATTAAAAATTTTGTGCTTTCCATCCACCCTATTCTTATGAACTTGCGACATTCGAATTCCACCTCTTCAACTCGCTGGATAATCATTTTCGTGGGAAATACTTTACTCGTAAAGCAAACGTGCGCGAAGCCCTCGCGGACATCTTTGTGTCTAAAATTTCCGAAT
>NC_136499.1:67882408-68064908 GCF_053919585.1 Euprymna scolopes
GAATCGAAAAATTAATGCCTATTTTTCGATGTCGAAACGATTCTTTTAATTGTCCTCCTTTATTCGATTTTATTTAAAGTAACATCTTCCATTGCTGGTAATAATGATAAAATACTAACTATTTATTGATTTTAAATTACCACTGAAGCTAAAATCGATAGATAATCCTCCACAATTGTATTTTGATGTTTAGGAAAATATCTGCATATTTAACAAATGTTTTTACGAAAATCGGGGAAAATGGCAATCTTATAGTAAAATAAAGCGGAATCGGAATCGGTAATTGCATCGGAATAGGGAATTTAACACGGAATCGGTAATTGTATCGGAATCGCGAAAAATATTATTATTATTATTATTATTATTATTATTATTATTATTATTATTATTATTAATAATAATAATAATAATAATAATAAAAATAATAATAATAATAATAATAATAATAATAATAATAATAATAATAATAATAGCAGCAGCAGCAGCAGCAGCAATAATAATACCCCACAATTAAAAACCGCCAACAACTAATTTAGGAATGGAAGAACGTTAAAAAAAAGAAGAGGATAATAACTTACACTAATTATAAGCTCGCCGGATATATTGCACATTTAGAAAAAACAGTGAATCATTTATGGTCTCCCGTGAGTGCACAGTGAACGAGGCATAAAAAAAATGACTAAGTTCAGCATTTTCCCCCCTCCCATTTAGCCCCAAAAGTCCCCAGGGGACGTCAAATCCTGGTGAAAATGAACAAGCGGTGCAGTTTTAGGCCTTAACATATGTAAATTTGAGTTCTGCACCATGCAAAAAAAAAAGAAGTGCGCAAGTCCATCATTTGCCTCTCCCCTCCATTTAGACCCAAAAGTCCTGAGGGCCTTAATATATTTAAATTTGAGTTCAGCACCATGCAAAACTGCTAAATAGACATACACAGAAAATTTTGGACAAAAATTGTACAATAATCCAGAAAATAGAGTGTTTTTATTAGCCCTAAAAGAGTCCTAGGGCACACCCAAGAGTTATCGCGAAGCACAGACTAACAAAATTATATAGAAATCAGTTAGTTTCAACTTTTAAGAAAATGTTATAAAAATCCAAGGCATCAATTGTTTTAATAAGCACAAAAGTGGCGATTATAGCTATTTTAACCTGAAAGGCATTCCTAGGGAAGCAACCGCAAATTTCCCGGAAAATTCGTTCTGTTCTGTTTGGGCATATTTTCAAAATTTTCCAAGACGTAGTTATTGAAAAAAGTGCGGGCAGACAAACGAACGAACGGACAAGGGTGAATTTATAGGTCCACCCTTCTTTTGTCGAGGAACCAAACATCGTTTTGATAAAACACAATGAACAGAAGAATCGTCGAGGTATTTTGTTTCTTCCTTTCCATTTCAACTTCATATATATATATATATATATATATATATATATATATATATATATATATGTGTGTGTGTGTGTGTGTGTGTGTGTGTGTGTGTGTGTGTGGCATAACTGACTATCAAAATGGAAATGAATGAAAGATTAAGAGAATGGAAATGTAACTAATAAGCAAAGGTAAACTAAAGCAGTTTTTAAATTTCAAATTTGAGAATCACGACATTCTATAGCAAAACATTTTTTCTACGATTTTGTAAGCATATATAAGTGATTTTCATTCAGTAAATATTCATACAATAAACACACGTTTAGTAAAGAAAGTTGAGTAAATAATCACATGCCAAAATGTTCATAGTGTGAATAATATGAGTATGTTAGTTATATACTAATGTGAGTATTCGGCAGTATGACATTGCGTTATGCGTTGGTTCCCTTGTTATTGTTAGTGTATGCATAGCTACGAGTAGCAAATTGTTTTGATTCACTGTCAGTGTTCTTGGACTGTCGCTAGTGCGTAAAAAAGGTTTTCTTAAGGTAAAAAGTGAAGCTGGCATATAAATCATTGAGTCTGGTTCGCCTCCTCCGGCTCAAAAGCAAAGAAGAGCAGACGTTTCTGTGCTCTTCCGCGCGTACGCGACCGGTTGTGTAATTCTAAAAAAAAAAACTGATTTTGTTTACCATGTATTTTTAAAATTTTGCACTTGTTTATTAGTTTAGCATAGACGCGTTACTTTTGGGGGTGGTTTAACGATTTACATTGGTTCAATATATTTGGAGTTACCACGTTCCAGTGATAACTAACTTGCTTTTAGAAGTGACGAAGAAAGCGAATTCTAACGAGTAGAGAAAATAAATAGCAATTAGAACCAGTTGATTTTTTAGCGTTCGTAAGAATAATAATCCGACAAATAGTCTTTTACTTAGAAGGATTGACATAATATAGAACCAGTTGAGTTTTATATCCAAATTGCAATGTACAAAGCAAATTGATACTATAATTTGTTTGTTTGAAGTCATAACAAAAAGATAAATAAATTGTATAAAATTTGTATAAATAGGTATGGGCAAAATGGACGAAAAAGAATAGGGGGACATAGTTTTAAAAGCCGATTTATCATAATTATTTTGTAGGTTTCCGACTACTTTTTGATTGTATTTGAAAGATTACAGATTAAAGTTTATTTCTCAAAGGAAAAAAAAATATTTGTACACGTGAAAAAAAAGTCATGAAAAATTTTTCACGGCAAGCTAACCAATTCAGCTAACTTTCGAAAGTTAAATAAATTCAATGTAAAAAATTCTTTGAAAGATAAATAGATTTCTGGGTCTATTTAACAGATAATTAGAAAAGTCCTAAAATGCTGATTTGAATTTAAAAAAAGACACCTTATTTGTACAAAACATAGCTTATTTGGTCCCCAAAGTCGAGGGATTCTACCTTTCACAAAATCCCAACAAACAGAAGTTTTGTAAACACGGTTATGCGGAAGTCCCAAATCTGAGATAGTCAAATGACGCCATGTAATTAAAAGAAGGGAGGGGTACTAGGTTTCTTATTTTTCCTAGATGTGCATCCATATATTCCTATCCTGAACGTTTGTATCATTTTTATAATTTTTTAAATTTAATTATTTTTCTATGTTCCTGTTTTTACATTCAAATTTTATTTTTATTTTTCAAGATTATGTACAAAATATGTTACATCAAAAATTTCCTTTATGCAAGCAAGGGAAATATAAGAATCTCACATATAAAAATTATGCGAAATCTATAATAAAAAAAATGTAGAAATATATTTTGCAATTATATTTTTGGTGTAAAAATATTAAATAAACGATGCTTAATTCAATGAAATCTATAGCTCGAGAAATTAATTATTCTTCGAGTTATATCAAAGTAATTAATACGGGCTTTTTTGTAATGTTCCTGTAACAAAATAATCGTTTTTTTCATAATATACGATGCTTTATTTTTATAAAAAAAAGACAAAATGAACGCATGCATTTTTTTTACTACTGAAAACCATAATTTTAGTAAAGGTATTTTTGTTTAACCGAAATAATACATTTCCATAAGATTGAAATAAAAATAATGGGTTCATTATATTCCGTGATCATGACTTGATAAAATGTAAATTACATTAAAATTGGTTACTTTTCTGATTTTTGGTGAATTTTTAAGTAAAATGGGGGGGGGGTAAAAATGCTTTTACATTTTGAGCATTGGCATTCAGTTTGCACGTACCTATCTATAAATATTAATTAATTAAAGATAAATATTTCGGGTTTGTGTTTGTAAAAAAGAAAATTGAATGAACTGTTTATTATTTTCGATTACTATCTTAATATTTCACTTGTTGAACTTTACGAGGCGATAGGGAGCTGGCCAAGTCAACTCAGATATAATAATATTATATTTTCTTTATTTATGTTTCACAAATATTTTCATTATTTTCATAATCTAAAGCGTAATATATTAACCATAAATGAGAACAAGACGGCAAGAAATGCTGTAGCAAATAAGCATGAACGGGTACAAAGATACTGATTCTATACAGCCTTGCCTGCAAGAGATTGATATTGATGTAGATGAAGCCATCTTAATGGCTGTTATCATGAATGTCAATACGGGGCAATAACCATAGGCTGATGGATGCCAGTTATCAACGGACGAGATATTAAATTCGAACTCCACAGGATGAAAACTAATCGATCGAAACAAACAAATTAAGAATGATCCTATGCAGAAAACACAGTCGTATTTTTGGCTGGTAGTTCTAAAAGGATACAAATGTTGCCCAATGCATATTACTGGATTATTTTATGTATTGGTAGGACATCTATGTAAGTCTAGTTTCCGTTATTTGTCCTTTAGTCCTCACATTCCATGAACGATGTTTCTGACAAAAAAGAAGAAATGGTGTTTTCCGGGTTGTAATTTATCCAGATGCAGTCTGATCATAATCAAGGCATACACAGTTGGTATAGGTAACAAAAAATGTATTAGCAAAAACTATGTTACAGAAGTAGACATCATTATTCTGGAGGTCATAATTGTCATGAATCCCTACCCAATATGGTGTTAAATCTCTCGTCGCCAGTGTTGTGCCTTGCAGGTCGGAAATAATCAAAACAAACACAGTGATGTTATTAACAAAAAGTGTATTAGTAAAAGTATGTTACAGAAGTATACGTGTTATATAACAACCAAAACGTGTCTCATGGTATTCGTCTATTTATGTTTCGCTATGATCGTCCACGTTAATTGCTGTACGTATTACTGTCCGTATCTTTGCGAAGATTGATGCCCCCCCGTAATTGGTGTTGCACATTTTTTTGGTATCTACGTCTTGCTATGTGTCCACTCTCAAACTCAACTTACCTTCGACTCCATTTCACTCTAGACAAACCTCTGACTCAATATCTCTCTAACTGGTCTTTTCTCTGACTCGAACTGTCTCTAACTCTCCACCTGTATATACACGACCATTTATACGTCTCTTACCCCGAGATTTCTAATTAATGGTACGTCACGAACAGTCACCCTATCTTTGACACGTAATTAACTCGTTTTTTTATTAAAACTAAAATTCCTGTTTGTTACTTAAATGATATGAATGCGGGTGTGTCTCAGGGAGCGATTCTTGGACCTTTGTGGTTTCTGATATTCATAAATGACTTACTTGATAAAATTATCTCTGAGATGGGTATATTTGCCGACGATACCACGCGCTATAGCAGGCACGTGGGGAAAACTAATGAGCACATATCTAGAGTAATGGCCAAAACCCTAGTGGAAGACCTTCAGTAGGGGAATGGGGTCATAAATGGATGATAACGCTGCCAAGACAAAGATCGTTTCCTTTAATAATTACATGAAACCTTACCAACCACCAATAGCTATAGCTATAGATACTTTACCTGAGAGCACTTCGTTCAAGCTCCTTGGCTTAACGTTTAAAAAATGAGTTGGAATAGATACATCGAGATTGTTGCTAAGCCTGTTGCAAAGAAGGTGGGCTCTCTCTATCGTGCTAGAAAGTTACTTACACTGAAAGTATTCTGCACCTCTACAAAGCCACCATTCACCCATGTATGGAGTATTGCTGTCACATTTGGTCTGATGCATCTGCTACTAGTGTCTCGCTGCTGGACAGGGTCCAAAAGAGATTAGCCAACCTAATAGGTCCCGAACTGTCATCTAAACTTCAGCCCCTGTCCCACCGACGTAATATTGCTTCCCTCTGCCTGTTTTACAAGTACTTTAATGGTGGATGCTCTGACTAACTACACACCCTTGTACCCCCTTGACGAAAATACCCCCGATAAAAACGACAAACAGCAAAATCCCACCCCTAGACAGTTGAGATCCCTAGATGTAAGGAAGTATTTTACTCTAATAGCTTCTTCCCCATAACTGAAGGACTTTGGAATTCTCTTCCGGTTTTCTGCTTCCCCAACTGAACTGACGTGCAGAAGTTCAAATGTAATGCAGACAGATATCTTACTGGTAAACTCCCTACATAGTACCCCTGCAACTTAGGTCTCTGATAGTAGCCCCCCCCCCTCCACATCAAAGTGGCAACGTGCTTTGTTTGGGTTGAAGCGTAAAAATGAACTGGAAGCCTGCCTTTTACAGAAGCGGCGGATAGCGCCGATTAGGTTGGTTTGATGTTGTGAGAGATCATTTTGGTGGAGTTGTCATGTTTGGCATGATACTACATCTAATATGTCTTACTAATATGCTCCAATGCAGGAACATTCCCTCATTGAGATTATATGCACCTCAAAATATATTTTTTAGATAAACTCAAGAATACAGACACACACAGAAACGCTTCTTGGTTTTTCTTTCTCACCAAACCTTTCTTAGAGTCCATATATATGATTTAATTCCCTTTCCCGCTACTCGTAGTACCAATTTTCTCTGTCGCTTTAAACACTTTCTCACACCCGAATCTATTCTCTATATTTACAAATCTACTATCAGACCATGTATGGAGTGCTGCTGTCATATGTAAGCCGGTAAATCCGTGTTCCATTTGAAGTTTCTGGCTAAATTGCAGAAACGTACCTGTAACTTGATTGTCCCTACACTTTTTCTTTACTGAAATTTCTCTCTCTCCCTCTCTCAAGGACGTGATGTGGCTTGTCTCAGTATTTTCTACAAACACTATTATGGCATGTTTTTATCAGCATTGTCTGATCTATCTCTTGCTTCCTGTTTTACAGGTAGCTTGTCTCGTTGATCTAGAGGTATCCGTTAATTCGTTGTTTTAATACCTCATTGTAATACAGCTTCCTATTTTTATAGCTTCTTTCTAAGGATTGCAAGCTTGTAGAACTCTCTTATTATTCACTGCTTTCTTTCTATCTACAACTTTTGTCTTTTCAAGACAAATTCAATAGGTATTTCTTTTGCAATAATCAGCTTTCATTCTAATTAGCTCATTACATCAAGTAGCTTTATGCCTTGTCCGAGCGATGTCCATAATATGTATAACTATAATAAACCAATAATTATTCTTTATACCTACAGAGACTAGTGTTTCATGCTTACGCAATCATCAGTATAGGGGATGAAAATTCGAACGCAGCCACACAGCCACCGTTTTATAAGTCTGAAGGGCCACAAAACAATTGCCAGGGGGAAGAAAGGGGATTAAGAACTATTAAACGCCGAAATTGGACGAATATATAAGACAATCTGGAGTATTCAAACAAGCGGAAGTTGTGAACATTGCGCTTTCTTAAATATTCCTAAAGCGGCTTGATAATTATAATTAAGCAATAATTATTCTTTATACCTACAGACACTAGAGTTTCATGCTTATTCAATCATCAGTGTAGAGGTGACAATTCCTGCCGGTCATGAAATTCGAATCCAGTCAAGAAGTCACCTTTTGCTCAATTTTTTAAGCCTTTACCCCGAAGTTTTTAAACTTTTTGAGGGGAAAGTACTTACGAGAATATATGAGAAAAATTACTATTCAAGATTTTATACAATGGTATTTCTCTTGAAAAACATGCACTTTTGATACTTACTGTGTTCTATGGAATTTTTCTCTCGTTTTGTTTAACTATCATGATAGCCACATCGATTAGAGAATTGAGTTTCGAGATATGTATATATTAAAATTATATTTTAAATGAATGAATAAAAACAGCTAGCACACGACTCCATACAGATCTTTAACTTATTTTTAATTCACATTATTTCCACTATAAAATTGAAATAGTAAATATCTTCGCCTTTTACGTATATAAAATTGAAAGGAAATATTATTTTCACCCCTCGCTAAATGACGTATACCATTCTAACATTTTACGCGGTAAAAGTTGTGTTTGATTTTGTTACGGAGCTTTGTTTCTAATCACATTCTCAGACAAAGAGACAGATACATCCCAATATAGTTTGCATTATTCTATCGCCAATATTGTCTCATTAGCATTCATGTTATGTGTTTTAGTTATTCTGTTAGACATTGCCGGCTTTTTGTTTAATGATAACGAAGCTGAATTGCAATGTAAGATAACAGCCTTTTTTAAAAAAAATCTCATTAATGTAACTTTCTTTTCAATACAAGCAAACGCCTTATCAGTAAAAGAAACGATTAGAATCTTAATTTTAAATCATTTAAACGAATTATGAAACTCATAAATTACTTTCCGATGACAATTCCTTTCCAACATACCTACACACATACACACGTACCGTCATACACACATACACTCATATATATATATATATATATATATATATATATATATATATATATATATATATATTGTCATAATCATTGTTCGAAGACGGATATAAAATTATTGAAGAGGCTGCTATCATTTTACAATCATCATTTTTAAGAGAAAAAGAGAACATTTACTCAGGTGTGCATTTCTTTTTCAATTTCCATCATACGACCAGTGAAAGCACAGTTTCAGTAGCTCAAGTTCGTACTGCTACACCAAGCAGTAGAAGGAGAGTGAATTAAATCATACATATGAACTCTAAGAAAGATTTGGTGAGAAAGGAAAACCAAGAAGTGTTTCTGTGTGTGTCTGTATTCTTGAGTTTATCTAAGAATATATTTTTGAAGTGCATATAATTTTGAAGTGCATTCTCAACGAGAGAATGTTTCCGACATTGGATCTTATTGCTAAAACATATTACATGTAGTATCATGCTGAATATGACAACTTAATAGATTCGATATTACCCCTTCCATGAAAAGAGAAGGTATTAGTAGGAAGTATGAGGAACGAACATATTCTATATTTCTTCTATATCTGTAAGTAATGTATTATGATGAATGAAAATATACGACGCTACCTCACAAAGGAAGATACTCCGTAAAAAAATAGGTTGTAATACCTGAAAGGAGAGTATCATAAAGAAATATATACTACACTAATAAAAACGGAGGAAGTAATGCCTTTTCTAATGTATCATAACAACATAACAGATACCGATTGAAGTCTTTAAAATAGGGGAGGAAATTGGATATGGTATCATGGCAACAAAAAGATACTACAGTACCACCACCTCTAAATGGAGTTTATCCCATGATAATAAAACAATACTACACTATCCTTTCCTTTAAATAAGGGTAAACTACTAGGAAGAGTTACGCCAGCCCGATGAAAAAGAAGGCGTTAATGATTACGAAAGACGAGCTTATGAAAACAGAACAGATTATACACAACCCATTAAGTTAAAATACAATAATTGATAAAATCGGTATATCTTGGCACTAGCATCTTTTGCCCCCGATATGAGAAAAAAAAACAACTAAATACAGATCAACAATGAGAAATTATAACGTCAGTTTATGCTAATCAGTTTTCGTTTTCGACCAAATCCGTCATATTGAACTATTTTCTGAAGACGAGGTAACTTTAAATTCGCAACATCAAATTACTATGACGAAATGACTCAGCATCCTTGAAATCCAAGACAACAACTTAATACAAATCATATATCCAACCTTTTCCATTAAGTCGGCACATAATGTCTAGTAGTTGTTGTATCTTCCATTTGTGTGTGTCCTCCCGTGTTTTCCACAAAGAGGATAATCTGTTTAAGAAGGACATTCTTCTTCGAATCGAACCATGCTACAATGTCTAGTAACTTTTATGTTTCGGGGATGTGAACTTAAAATCGTACAGGTGTCTTGAGATTGAATAGAATTTTCCAATAATTAGTTACATTCAGCAGGTTCACATTCGAAATTCCTTGCTTTCTCATAATGCATTCACCTTTGTGTATGAAACTGAATCATAAGTTGCTTGATAGTAACAGTTGCGTTGCTCTCTCACCTTTTGCTCTCAACAACTCTGTGATTAATTCCAACACGCATTTATGTCGGCATGTGTACACCTGAAGTGATTGTGGAAATGTAGATAGTGCAAAATGGAGCAATAGCATCTTCTCCAAAGAATAGACGACATAGTTCAATTTCCGTTTGATGCAAACCGATTTTCCTTTTTGTTTTTTGCTTTTTTGTTGCGGACCATCTATTAGTTGCTCAGTTGTGTACAAATACCAAGAACAAAAGGAGCCTTTCTATCATGTCTGAAAGTGACACGATGTTCAACGATCGAAGTCAGAGATACGCCGCTGTACAACGTATAATCTCTACCGATCCAAGTTATGACAACAGAACTGTTGCCAACACTCTCAAAATGCAAATATAGACGGTTGAACGCTTTTTGGCGCAGCTCAATGAAGTTTCCGGCCACAGTTATGGTCTTTGGGTGTGTTTAAAGTGAAGGCGACATCATGCCACTTCACATCTTCGAAGTCGGCTTGAAAGTTAACAGCAAAGTGTACCTGGATGTGTTGAAGAGTGCAATGATCCTTTGGTGCCATTAGGTGGCCGCTGGCAGACCCTGGGCCTGGCAGCAGGACTCCGCGCCGGCCCACAAGTTGAAATAGACCCAGAATTGGTTTCAAATAGAATGCTATGTCCTCCAATTTTAATCCACTTGACTACGTCGTTTGGTCATACATCGAAAGCATCACCAACATAATCTCTCACAACACAAAGGCAAGCTTTATTGCCGCTATCCGCCGAGTATTCGTCGAGCTCCTGCCGATGCTTGTGAAAAAAACACTCTCCCAGTGCCAGACCTGCATCGAGGCGGTGATCGTGGCTGAATACTGCTACATTGATTAGATGTCAGCTCTCCTATATAATCAAACCACATGAAATACATTTTTTCAATAAAAGTTTTAAAATTAAGTTTAGTAGTGTTTTCTTCAAGGCGACAACTTTATCGTTCCACCCTATACATGGCGCAATGTACCCCAGTCACATTTACACTAAAAGCACAGGTCTGAATTGTTATATCCTTATAGTTTTAGGTTGGTCAAATTTGGTAGTAGATCATATGTAGAGTGAAAAAGGAATAACATTGCCAGTGGTTCCATTGCTATTAAAGATTTCCACGATAATTCTATTGGCTCGATATGACTCCAATTTGCTCATGCACATTCTCTGGCCTCAGTGGCAGCAATAGCCGTCGTCTGTTTTTCTTCAAACGTCCTTATCTCTTTGATCACTATATCTCAATTATTTTTTGACCTTGTTATAATAATATCTTGCTGCTCGTGCTGCCCAGTACAGCGCTATTAGTTTGAGTGACGCCTAATATAGCTTCTGTTTGTAGGCTACATTCCGCCTTCTGTATTATTTCATGTCTGATTTCATTTCAGGATACGAAGTTTTAATGACTTCGTCCGTTGAGTTTCTCATAATCATATGACGTCCTACTTTTTCAATTTTCAATACTTAGAACAGCGAAGATATTGATAGCTGTAGATTTCCGGAATTGGTATATAAACCTACTTTCGAAAAAAAAAACAAAAAAACACGAAACCACTAAAGTAGGTATTTATTACAAAACTGTTGAAATCGTTCAGCGCGAGATAATGTATTTTATACGCCTGTAAGCGCCAAAAGAAGATGAGGTAGCAGACCATGTTGGTAACACCAAACTTTAATTCTTCCAGGTAGACAAGTCTTGTTAATTTATTGGGGACTCTTTAAGATTATTTTCTGCGTCTCTATTAGTCTAAGGAATCGAATAAATACGTTTAAACATTTAATTGGAACCTTCATTATTGTTGGTCGTACCTCCCTTAATTTTGAAATAGATTTTCCTAACAAATCCTCCGATTAATGAAGGGCATAGATTTTTCTGGCTTAGGCGTCATTCGCTTCTATGTGAAGAAATCATGAGATTTTTGTAGCAGTGAATCAACATTAATTTTGGATGAGACAAGAAGTGTGATTTTTAATTATTAGAATTCTTTTGAGATGACTAATTTGTAAATTTTATTTATTTATTTGCGAATTATTATCCTCATCTTTTATAGTTGTTGTTTAACGATGTATTGCCCAACTATTCCTCTGACCTTTGTCAGATTGTTAACAACAACGGGATAGGAATGCTGAATCATCAAATTTATCTTCAGTAACTACTGCCTTCGATAATTGTTGTCGTCTCACCACGTTCTCGCTAACTAATATCTGGGTCGGCTTTAAACAAGATTGAAACCGCTATCTCTAAACAATGCTCACCTGAAACTGTAGAGATTTGATACGGACCCGACAATGAAAGATCAGATAAAAAAGACAACTTGGATTTATAAGACGAAAAAATCAAACCTCTGCGCAGTGGATAAAGAGAAGTGAGAAAACCGCAAAATGCATCATAATTCCGACCTCGAGTGTCTGCCAATTTGTAAGAGAATTTATGACGGTAAATTTTATAAATTTCATAATTATTTGATCAACCTTACAAGGAAAATTTAAAAGCCGAGAACAATTCCGATTAAGTGGTACATTCGCAAAATCTAACCAGATCATATGTATGTTCGTTTCGTATTTTATTGGTCGATTGTATTGAATTCTATATAACTTTTGAATGCCATACTAATCCGAAGAATACATGCATTGTTCATCTGGAAATCCTTCATGGGACGAACAAGGACTAAAAAAAATCCTCCTCTATATTTAGGAGGGATGTGGAGCAAATATTTGCGATACTTTTTTATTGCAATTCATTTATTATCCAACTACCATCAGCTAGACACCATTCTTCTGGTACGCCCCCTGCTTCCAAACCTGCTGTACGGCGACAATGAGTCTTCTGAGGACGCATGCACAATTCTTTGATAACTTGTATGCTATGCCAGCGCAGACCTTATTGACGAAATCTCGGACATCATTTAAGGAGGCATTTCGTGTTTTATTTGAAAGCGATTTTTGATAAACAGATGTTTCTGTCCATTTTGAGAATAAATATCTTTATAAGATACACAATGTTACTGATATTTATAAAAAGGCCTTATAAGTGGATCATTGGTATATGTGTGTATTTATATACGTGCATAAATCTTTATACAAGTAGGTATATGTCTATTTTTTATTTATATGTACATGGTTCAATCCTAAATTAATCAACCGATCATATTGAATTTATGAATACATCTACTAGTCATGAATTTTCTTAATGCGTGGTTTATTTAATTTAATTATTTTAAAAATAGAACATTCACATGCTTCCAAAATTTGTGAAATGTTTACAGTACTTGGTATATATAAGGGAGTGCGCCACTTTATTTGTAGAATTACTCCACTTGCCCTTGATCCACCCAATGTAATGCTTAGTGTTCAGTAACGGAACATAAATATAAAAATTATTCCTCATAACTTTCTTTAGAGTGTTTTATGGCCATAATATAGATAAAACGTTTTATTTAAATATTCAAATATAATATGGCACAATGACGTAACTCCCATTTTGGAGGAGCTTGGGGCTTCCACATTAATAATCCTTGTGCATACCTTGTTCTGTACTTGCAAAGTGGAAACGTGTCATAGAGGTGTTTTGTGATTTGGAAAATGTTAGAATATATCAACCAGGTTTGACTGAGAAGTGTTTATGAAAAGTTGGCGGCGTCAAAATCATCCGGAAAAGCTCAGGCTTGCATGCGGGTCTCTATCTGTCTCTCTCTTTCTCTCTCTCTCTCTCTCTCTCTCTTTATCTATTTCTCTCTTTCACCCCATTTCTTTTTCTTTCAATGAATATGCTTGATCCTTTTAAACAGCTAGAGAGTGCATCCTATACGATACAAAAGAAGATAGCAGTTTTGTTCACACGCATGGATCGACGACTAACTATGCTACTCCATTGTTAATGTTAAATAAATCATATATTTGTATAAAAATACATTTGTTCGCTATTTTGTACAAGCGTTCAATTTCAGCACGCTGTCCCTGTCATTAATGCCGACGATGGAAATGCTGCCTGTAACGACGCAATGGGACTCAAGCCATGCCAGCCGGTTATTGCTGACGACATCTCAACCTCATCTCATCTGCTGTTTCCATGTGTCAATCGTTTAATATCGTGTCTAACACTCGGGAGTTGGTTCCTTCAAACAAGTATCTCTCCGGAAACCGATAGCGTCATAATTCCGCAGTGAATTTTATCCATAGCAATTCAATTGTAATTAAAGAAAATACTGTGAATGTCAATTTCATCTGAAGATGTTTTAGCTTTCTATGATAAATTTTCAATAAGAAAAGTCATTTTATCGATTTTAAGGATTCTAGACATAAAGATAAGCATAGTTTATATTTGTTTTAATCTTCGTACAGGTTTAAAATACTACCACACACACACACGCACACACACACACACACACTATAATAATATAATATCTTCAAGAGGAACATTAACAATTTTTTTATACCTTTCTCTATTCGTACTAGTTTGTAATACTTATGCAATCATCAGTGTATGAAGTGATAATTATTGAACTTAGAGACACATTCACCCTTAGCTTATAGGTTAGCATCTTAACTTCATGCCACCAGCAATTTATCTAATATAACAGTATCCTATATTAAAAAAATTGGATAAACCAGATACAATTTCCTGCCAAGTGAATAAGGTAAATGCCCGATTATAGTCAAATGTAACCGAAGACCACCATTTAATTAACTGATATACTGAGTATAGGGGGAGTAAGCCACTTGTTTTTCTAAAATTATTCCATTTTTCTTTGATTCACCCCTTAATTTGTTGAATGTAAAGACACATAATGTAACGTTTTAAGAATTTGGTTCAACGCGGACAAGTACTGAACCGCGTTTTTCCAAATAAATAGCGTTTAAGCTATTTAAGCTACCAAAAATAAATTGTCATATGTTAATCGCAGGATGGATAGAGTAATTACGCATATTATATATTTTTTCAAAATGCTCTAAAATTATTTATACACGTAAATATAGAGATAGATAGACATATAAAGAGATATAAAAACATATATAAAGGCAAGCAGATATATATATATATAATGCCTACTAGAAACTGTCCTTGAATGTCTCAGATCTAATGAGAAAACTTGAATGGCTACTATTATTTGGACAAGAAAGTTCTTGTGAAATTTTTAATTTTGATTTCAAATGATGTATTTTCAAATACGTTTTCGTTATAATGCTTTTAATTTATATATCATTTTAAACTGCGTTTTTCGCTGTATTTATTCGTTTAAATTAAAATCGTTTTAAAAAGTATGTTTTCTTTTCAGAACTTGAATACAAGATGAGAAAAAAGCAAACTAGCATAATTGTTTCATTTCAAATCAAGCTAGGCCGAAAAGCTGCTGAAACAGTCCGGATTATCAACGAAACGTGTGTCCCAGAAACTACTACCAAACGCACAGCACAAGGGTGATTTAAGAAATTTTGTGTAGACAAGAGAGTTGAAAATCATGGGCATAGTGGACGGCCATCAAATGTATACAACGATTAATTAAGAGCCTTAGTCAAAATCAATCCCCGCACAACTATTCATGAACTTGCTTCTGAATTAGACGTAACGTATACGACAATTTTTAACCATATGAGAAAGATTGGGAAGTTAAAAAAATTGATAAATGGGTACCTCACGAATTAAACGACAACCAAAAGAAACGCCATTATGAAGTGTCATCTTCTCTTCTTTTACGCAGCAAGAACGACCCGTTTCCCTACCCGTTTATGACTTGCGATAGAAAGTGGGTTCTTTACGACAACCAGCGATGCTCAAGTCAGTGGTTTGACGTTGATGATGCTCCAAAACACTTCCCAAAGCTAGAGTTGCACAAAAAGAAAACCATGCTCACTGTTTAGTGGTTTGCGACCGGTCTCTTCTATTACAGGTGTTTGAGTGAAGGCGAAACCAATACGGCGGTTAAGTACTATCAAAAATGGATGAAATCTCCAACATTAGTTTAAAGAAAAGGACCAATTCTCCTCCACGATTATGCGCGATTACACGTTGTATAACCAACGCTGCAGAAGTTGAACGAATTGGGCTACAAAACTCTGCATCATCCGCCATACTCTACAGATCTCTCACCTACCGAATTCCACTTTTTGAGGCATCTCGACAACCTTCTGCTTGAGAAATGCTTCAAAAACCTAAGCGATATCCAAAAGGCCTTCAGCGACTTCATCGCTTCCAGAACGCAAAATTTTTACGTTGCTTTCATAACCAACTTGTTTTGCATTTGGCAAAAAGTGTGTTGATTTTGATAGTGCTTATTTCGATCAAGAATCTTTTGTTTGAAGCGAGATATATTCATTTGAATTTAAAAGTTAAAATTCGCAAGAACTTTCGTGTTTATCTGATAGATACTGCCCTCGAGTATCTAATGTCTTTTGAGAGAACTCGAATGCTCAGTAGACAATGTCGACTATCTAAGGTTTCTCTTTTTACAGGGGTTTGTCAGGCCAACCTGGTATGAGAATACTTTCACCTCCAAGTAAAACCTGACGAAATATTTAAAATCGCATAGTATTCGCAGCCCAAATAATATCTCCTCGGCATGTAGTTCTCACAAAGAATGATGACATTCTCAAATGCATGTTACATCAAGTAACAACACAAAACTGGATAATCCATCAGAGAGATAAATTCGTGTTCTGGAATCTAGTAAGACTAATGGACTACAAGGAAGGTATACTATGGACATACTAAAATGATCAATAATGCAGAGGAAAATACGTTCCAAACTTCTTTACTAACTTAATGTTTGGGATGTAGAATAATGATTTCATTGAATGTTTGAACATCTATGTATCACATAGATAGCTCAGGTGTTAGCCCCCCCCAGAGAAGAGTCCGTTGATTTCTGAGAACATCGACGGAAATAAAAGAAAGAAAGCATACTATTGTCAAGTGTGCGTCTTTTCTTTTAGAAGGAAACAATGATGCACACAGAAAGATAACCCAATATATAGATGAGTAGATATTTACACACAGACACATACATAAATGAGATGATTATTAGATAGACAAAAAGGCAGATGGATAAAATCTCACCGACATAAGGAGAAACCAACAAAAAATCGATATCATTAACTGTCCATCAAATCCGTTGGTGATGTCCAGCAAACAATTACTTTTTATCTGCCTCTATCTCTGTTGATTATATGCTAACTGACAGCCAAGATATTATTATGACTCATGTTCTACATCTGAATCTCTTTACATTTTTACATAGTCTGTTTATAAAACCATATATTTCTTTTTTAAATGTAGCAGGAGCCTTTCAAAAGTAATGACTCCTATTATTTTAACTCAAATAGTTGAAGAGCTTCAAAGACGGGATAGGTACAATTTTAACAAGCGATCTTTTGTGCTAAAGAATGTGTTTTTCTCGATGCAATTTTTCCAGCGATGAACGAGTCTTGGTGTATCGCTCATGAAAGTCAGCGACTCCCAAGGCGGTCCATTTTTTCATGACTTCGATTACGGCGTTGTTGTCGAGAAAATGCTACCTAAATAATGCTTTTAGTAAGAGATCCGAACAAAGTCTGACAGTGTCAGGCCAGAACAATACGGCGGATTAGACAGCACCTCCAGCCAGATTTTATCACACATTTCTAGATCTTCAAACTTGTATGTGGTCTGGCGTTGTTGTATTGCAAAGAAAATGTTTCCAGACAATCTAAGTCTTCATGTTTGTCAATTCTTCAACTTCACATTAAGAATTATTAGTCAACATTAGTTTTTAGTAATCCAGGAGAATGACGCCCTTCTTATTCCAAAAGGCGGTGCACATATCTTTTCCTACAAATGTCTGCGTGTTGAACGTTTTTGTTGAGTAGATGACTTGCACCATTCCATCGATTGCCATTTGAACTCAGGCTCATAGTGGTGACACCACGTTTCGTCACGCAAAATGATGCGATCCAAGAATCCGTCACTTTCGGCTTCTTACTGATTCAAAAAGGTCCTTATAGACATCCCGTCGTTGGTCCATTTAGTTTTGCGCGAACCTTCGTTGACCTCACCTAGTACACACTTTGCTGTGTTATAGGGATAACCACATCGTTTCTAGTTCACTGACACTCAAATTTAACTCTACTTAAATTTCGTTCACCGTTATCCCTCGATAAGCGCAGATTAGTTGGTAGAAGACGCACAGTATTTTTTTAGAGATATGACTGTGCCTGTGCACCAGGAGCATGTTCTGTCACTCACATCTGTGTCGTCACTCAGAAATAGACAAAACTATCTCCTAACCGTGATATCAACTGCATCAGATTTATAAACGTTCCACAAGGGTCAGTGAATGTTGAACTGTTCAATTTTTTTCTGCATAGGGGAATTCAATGACGCCTCTCTGCTTCTTACGCATACCTATAACAGAGTTTGCTAACTTAGAGTTTCATACCATCAATATCTGCAACAGAGAGATGAAACTGTCAGGTCATGATTGCTAAGTTAAATCAATATTAAAAGGCAATATTAAATCCCCTTTGATCCATTCGGTTGAATACAAAAATGGGACATTACTTTTAGAAAGACCCTTATAATTTAGTATGTCTACTTATTTAGACTATGATACTTCAGCACTTAAATAGATACTTCCAATCACTATATACATATATATATATATATATATATATATATATATATATATATATATATATATATGTGTGTGTGTGTATTTGCGACGTTGCCTGAGATGTTTTTCTTTGGCCGATAGTTCCATCATTTAACATTGAAATGGTGTCGCATTTGTTGTTTTTGTTGTTGCTGTTGTTGTTGTTGTTGTTGTTGTTGAACATCATTCATTCGTTTCGTCTAAAATCAGATGAATATTTTTGGCATTTCTTTCTCCGATATCTTTCTAGTTTGAATTCGTGTATGAAAACATTATGTACTTACAGAAGGGACTATGTAAATGTTGCTAGGATCCCTATGTAGGAGTGTTTCCGTGGAATAAAATAGACTTGAATTTGGAAGACCCAGTTTTCTAGTCGTTAACCATTTCACCCGGTGTTGCAGTTATCGCATGATATAGAGATACCCGCGAGTTTGAACTTTGCGCACAGATACAGATTAAAACCATACGTAACGTTGGACAACACTATAACTCAGTATAACGCACATTTGGGTTTTAATAAGAGGTTCAATATCAAACTTTCTATTTTAATCTGCTGTACATTTATGTGTGTGACATTCTAGTGCAAATTTCGCCAACCAATTTTATTATTAGTCACGTCAGTTGTGCTAAGATCCTAGTTGTTTTGTGTCTATTTCCAGATTGTGACAAGTATCAAGATGTTTTTTTTATTTCTGACTGGTAATTGATCTTTATTACTCTATTATGATATTACTGCCTCTGTATAGCCGGCTAGCTTTGTTATCACGCGGGGCTCAATCTGATTGGGAAACGTGTAATTAGTATATATAACTTCAAGAATAGAAATCTTTAGATGACTTCTAACAGGTCTGCACGATCTATAATTCTGGTGCAATATACTTTTTTGATACTTCCCTGCACTCATTTCTTAGTAATAGATATAAGGATATTGAGGAAAGTGTAATGCAAAATGATTCTTAAATACTCATTACATAGTGACGGTTGATTTTATGCCCATTTATTGAATGTTTCTGACGTTGGTGAAGTGTTCGAAGATTCGGATGTTCAACAAAATCTTCCACTATGTGTGTGTGTCGGTCAAGTCAACTGTATAAAACGCATTGGCGAATCAACATGCATCATAGTTTCCGTAAAATCTGATACATAGGTAAATAAAAGAATCAGTTTGGATTTATTTGTTTCACATTGCAACGAAGTGTATATAAAAAAAGCGAAAACTAAAGAGAAACAGCTTCTCCGTCGTCTGGTACAAAGATAACCAAAAACGAACCTGTCAGTATTCGGGGAGATCTACGATATAGCAATACTCCCTGCTGTAAAGAAACGGTAATGCCACGATCGTGTTAAACTCTTTTATATTCCGACAACTACTAATCATAGTTTGCTAAAAACATATCAAAGCAAACTAAGATTAATTTGACAACAAGTGAATCTTAGGTGTCTAAAATTTATCGGTGTTCAGTATATGACATATACTTCCTAGGTGAACTAATCTTTGACCAAATATTAAAAAAGTGTGTGCCGTCTCATAGATCCATCCAGTATGTCCCTCAGGTTGCGAGCGGAGTAATCCTATTATTAGTGGGCAGCTTTAATTAAAAAATTAAAAAATTAAAAGCTATAGACACTGAGGAACCTATGTAAAATATGTACAAAATCAAAAAGTATGTACTTGTATACAGCACTGAGGATATAGAAGCACTTTTTTACCCGTTTATACTAGAATGTAAACAATGGTGTAGATCTTCCTATTTCTGGCATTTAAGTCATGACAAAAGCAAACCAGGATCAGCCACCAAGTTTGATGAAAAAACCATCTTCATCAATTGTAACAACAACAACAACAACAACAACAACAGCAACAACAGCAACAACAACAACAACAACAACAACAAAAAGAGAAATAAAACAGAAAACTCAGAGGCTTAAAAGCCTGGTAATGGATAGTTGCACAAAAGAACAGACCACTGTTTTATAACAACTACTCAAAGTTTGAAAAGTGAAGCCATCAAATGTTGCATAGATGGAAATAACACAAAGAGGGTGGATGCACCCGTCTAACTTGTGTGTGTTTTGAAGGAACGAATCTGGGTATGTGTTCCCTACATAGAAATGGTGCATGCCAACCCGAGATGTTATCAGACTCTAAATTAATTATCTAAGTTTTTTTAGTCAGTTGTATATATGAGATATTGCCCCTCTTCTTTTTCTTTATTTTTGGTATCAGAGATAATCTAAGAACCCCGTTCACCATTTTTATTTGTCCCTAAACAGCTCCCAAATGGTACTTATCCTGAAAGACATGGCAATTTGTGCATCAGCTTTTTTCTCCCTTCTAGTTTAAATGTTCTTGCTAGTTTGTGACCGTGAACAGCTGATATCTAGATGGATTTGCGACTAACTATCGACTGATTATCATCCTTAGTATTTTAGTTTTCAGCAATCTCTATCGTTTTCAATCATTTTTTCAATCAATGAATTTATACATATATATTTTTTGTAAATAACTGAACATCTCAAACTATCGGAGATAATGTTACATGTTTTGCATATGTGAATGTAAAATTTTGGTGATTGGAACTGGTTAACAGATAAAGAAAACCAGTAGAACGACAGCCGACTTTTAAACGAATTCACCCAATTTTGACTTTCTGCCACATCTTATTTAATAAAGACAATTTAATGCACGATGAACATTTTAGTAAAATTTTAATTATAAATAAAAGAAATACTGTTTCTGCAACAGTCTCTGTTTTGAATAATTTCCAAAGGTATGTTTCCCTTGCAGGCCAGGAAATTTCTTTGGTGATATTTTAATGAGCCTTAAGTAAGTGTGTACATTGTCTTTTGATATTGAGTAGGGGTCCTATTATAATAGGATTTGTTTCTTCTGTAATGCATTTTTATAGTCCTTATGATCTGGTATTGAAAAGCTTTCCTGGTTGTAAAATTGCACACGTTTACACACACTGTACGAACTCAATACGTTGTAGACTTTGTCGAAAAAGAGGAAAAAAAGATTTTTATTGGATTTATTATTGGTTTTGTTTGGAATATATTTAACCAGAAGTGAATGTTATTTTACATGGCTAAAAGAGATAGGGGGGTGGCTAACAAGCAGACAGATTTTTGAAAGCACGCAAAGACGTATGCCTATTACAAGGAAGGCTGCTAAATATATATCTATATATGTATATATGCATATATATGTGCAAAAGAGTCACCACTTATGAAGGTCTAGAAGCCACTCGAGAATAAGAGTTTATTTGCGTACGGTAGTCATAAGGGAAATAGCGTAGTTATAATTGGTAATGGAAATTTGGTGCAATTTGATTATTACAGTGCGACAAGAACTTGTTTACATCGAACTTGAAAACGACAAAATTGTAGTCAACTGGAAAGCACACCATCGGAACAAAGTTCAACAGGCGATCAGTTTTAGGAAAATAGGTTTGTTCATGGAATCCACGTTTAGGTTTAGGCATGTAGGATAGTGGGTGGGGGAATATGTTGTATATGGAAGGAATCAGCTCCCGGTAATTAGAGAAACGAAGTAAATAGGATCAAAAATAATATTTATTAAAGGAGAATGTTAAGATCGAACTCAGTGAGCAAAAGTTAAAAAGAATACACATTGCTATTGAATACAGAAAAAGAATACATCTTGCTATTGAATAAAGAAAAAATACACATTGCGATGCTACGAATGTGAATTTTCCATATATTAGAAATAACTCAACTAGTAATTCTCTCATCAGCGTCGTTGCTGTATACAACACATTAACTATTCTCTGCTCAAAATCCAGTTCACGTAACAGTTTTTCATTCAAAAAAGTTTAATAAACTTCGCTCTCAACTGTTATAAATATAAAAAAAATTCAGATATTCATTAATATTCTGCTTTTATTTTCTTAATTAATGATAAAAAAAATCAGAAGGCTCTAAATATGCTTGTTTCACTGAGGCGTTCATCTCCGCTCGCATCTCTGCTCTATACAGGAAGCAGTTACTACTTTTCGTATATCGGTCTGCACGTGCGTGCGCATACACACACATACACACAATTATGTAAACCGACACAATATAGCAGGCGCAACATGCGTACGAAGCAACTTCTCTCTCTCTTTTTTTCTGCCTTTTTTTTTCAAAATTCGACTCACGCTTAAAAATGATTTTTTTTAATTTTTTTCTTTAATACACACCCGACATCGTTTAGAAAATCAAACGCACCAATCAATCAATCAACGATATATATACACGCGACAAATCAATTCCTTTTTAATTAACAAAACTAATATGATGCAAATCAACCTTTCTTCTTCTATCTTACGAAAAAAAATCAAAATAAATGAAGTAAAAAGAAACAAAATACAACTGAACTCACCGACCTGTAGTTGACACGATTCTCAGAAGCTGAAATCTTGTGCGACTGCACCAGCCATAGCAGGTGAAAACTGATGTGCATCAGTAAATTTACTCGAACCGAAATTCTGCGTATCAGTCACAACCAGTGACGAAAAAGTGCGGGAATTTCAAAAATAATAATTTAAAAAAAAATCCGTGATTCATGGATTTTTTTCGTCCTCTTTATCATCATGTTTCCTGATCGATTTTAAGTTCGTCTAGAATTCCTTTCTCTATTTTTTTCAATTTCGGTGGTCATTCTTTTTTCGTTGCAATCAATATAACACGGTCCGATCTATAGCAAGCCCCACTCTCCCCAATGGTTTACTTCGACTTGCGCAACTGCCATTGCTCAAAGGCAGCATGCATTCCGCAGGTTTAACCGACATAAGTCCAGTACAAACAACAGAAGTACATAGAAGCTAGAACTAACGTTAAGAAAGAAATAGCGACAGCTAAGAGGGAATTTACGGAAACCACTAAAAAACGCATCGAAGCACAAAAACTAGGAAATCGTGACTTCTGGAAAATCTACAACAGTGTAGTAAATAATGGGCAATAAACAATTCCCCCACTAACCAACAATCACGAGGTTGTTTGCTCAGCAACCGAAAAGGCTAACATGCTTGCCAGTCGGTTTGCCTCAAACTCCACACTGGACCCTTCCAACCACCCCCTACCTCAATTTCCTATGCGGACAGACACCACGCTAGACGACCTGAAAATCACCCCTGCTCAGGTGCATGCTATCATAAAAAACCTTGACACTTCAAAAGCATGTGGACCCGATCTCATCCCAGCTGTGCTATTAAAAATTGCTCAGCCGAAGTAGCTTCAGTTCTCTCCAAACTCTACAACAAATGCCTTAATTAATCTTGCTTTCCGGGCAGTTGAAAAACTGCTTCTGTAGTACCAGTATTCAAGAATTCTGGCGAATGAACTGACCCATTAAATTATCGGCCTATTAGCCTCTTCCCACTTTTTGCCAAAATATTTGAGACCTTAATTAACCATGCTCTAGTCCAGCACCTTACAGATGCTAAACTTCTGACCGACTAACAATATGGATTTAGACAAGCCCGTTCCACAGCAGACATTCTCACTGTAATCTCTGAACGCATATACCATTCACTGAACAAAGCTGGAGGGGGCAGAGCGGTAGCTCTAGATATATCTAAGGCCTTTGACAGGGTATGGCATGAGGGTCTCCTCAGAAAAATTAGATCATACGGTATCACTGGTAGAATACTTAACATAATTAAATCCTTCTTAGATAAGAGAAAAATCCAGGTTGTCCTCGACGGGCATACATCTAAACAATATGATATAAATGCGGGAGTGCCCCAGGGATCTATCCTTGGACCTCTACTGTTCCTGATATTCATAAATGCCCTCCCGACAAAATTGCCTCTGAGATGGGTATATATACTGATGACACCACACTCTATAGCAGGCACGACAGGAAAACAAATGAACATATATCTAAAGTAATAGCAGAAACACTAGAGGATGACCTCCAATCAGTAGTGGAATGGGGACAAAAATGGATGGTCACGTTCAATGCCGCAAAGACTAAACTGGTTTCATTCAATAATTACAAGAAACCTTCTCTACCACCTATAGCAATGGCCAACGACTCTTTATCTGAGAGTACGTCTTTCAAGCTCCTTGGCCTAACGTTCATAGGAAACATGAGTTGGGACAATTACATCGAGGGCATTGCCATGGCCGCTGCAAGGAAGGTGGGCTCTCTCTACCGTGCTAGAAAACTACTAACACCCGAAAATATCCTGTACCTCTATAAGGCAACCATTCGCCCATTTATGGAGTATTGCTGTCATATTTGGGCTGGTGCATCGTCTACTAGTCTCTCGCTCCTTGACAGGGTTCAAAAGAGAGTCGCAAATCTGAAAGGCCCTGAACTGGCATCTAAGCTTCAGCCTCTGTCCCATCGACGAAACGTTGCATCCCTCTGCCTGTTCTACAAGTATTTTAATGGTGAATGCTCTGATGAACTGCAAGCACTTGTGGCCCCACGACGGGAACACCCTCGACAGACCCGACAAGCTGTAAAATCCCACCCCTACACTGTAGAGATCCCTAGATGTAAAAGATCTTTCTACTCCGGTAGTTTCTTCCCCAGAACCGCTAGACTTTGGAATTCCATTCCAGGTCACTGCTTCCCCAACTGTACTGACATGCAGAAGTTCAAGTGCAACGTGAACCAACATCTTGCTGTCCAAATCCCTACATAGTACCCCAGTAATTGTTTCCCCTGATAGTAGCCCCCCTACACCAAAGTGGCAATGTGCCTTGTTTGGGGTGAAAATGTAATTTAAAAAAAAAAAGAAGTTTCCCAGGGGTAATATCCATCACCGATATAACTCTAAAAATGCTATGTGACAGATAATTACACCCGGTTACAAGTGAAATTCCAGATGGTTCGGTCGAACACCCACAAAAGTATAACGATGCAGTTTCAACCACTTCCACGATGGCAGGGTTGACATGAACGGTAGGTTAACGATCCTCTCTCTTGCTAGTTGTTCGCTGAAAAAGATATCTTCAATATGTTTTTTTGTCTCAGAAGTTAACTCAGAAGTCAATAATCGATGAATAATCGACACAGATGCTGGGTTCTAGTTTTCGTTATAAGAACTAATTAGGACAGAATAGAATATAATCATGTACAGTTATGAAAAATAAAAAAAATTACATATCGATTATATTTTCTTCTTTCTGACAGTACTCGATAGTTGTTCAACGGGGACTTTTTCTTGTTTATAAAAACCGAATTTCTCGCTTATCAATCGGTCAGTGAACAGATTTTTTAACGCGTAAGGGGGCGGTGGACGACAACGCGGGCTCTTTACTCAAAACTTCCAACTTCTGACTCAAACTAAAAAGAAATGATCTTTCTTTGATCTGCAGCCCTTTTTAAATGTAGGTGTTGGGAAAGGTTTAGCCAAAATGGACTTTCCCATCCAACTGACTCTTGCTTGCTACGTCATATTCTGATTCATCTTGATTGGATAATTAGCCACATCACCATATGCACATGAACCAGGTGATTTTCTGTTAGCGACAAATAATTCCATGAATTTCTTTCTCACACACCGGTCGACTGTTAACATTAAAATTATCATTTAAAAGGTCACTTTCTAACCAAACATGATTACTCAAAATATTAATTCTCACTGCAACATTGTTTAATGCTACCGAATTTGTTTTTTCCTTTACCTAGTAAAAGTATTTCATATCGGCGATAAAGCCGTTTCCTCTTCTTTTTTCAGTTAGCAGGGTTACTCGACAATACCCCTGAGATTGTCACATAAATAAAATGCCAAAATTCAGCTCTCATTAACCTTGTTGGCAATTTTCGACCATCATAGCTGGTTGGGTCACACGGGAAGAAACCACGTGAAAATTGCCAACATCTCTAAGTGAAAGTGTTTTTTTGAAAACAAACTGAATTCGAACTTCGCACATTCGAGCTGTGGATAAATATTTTTGTCAGATGGCAACCAGGAAGTTATTTCATATTAAATTTTATTCGTCGCTAGGAAATTATCATTAAACATTAAATTATCATTAAACATTAAATTATCATTAACTTATCATTGCATTATCATTAAACATTTAATTATCATTAAATTATCATTAAATTATCATTAAATATTAAATTATCATTAAAATATCATTAACCATTAAATTATCATTAAACATTAAATTATCTTTAAATTATCATTAAATTATCATTTAACATTAAATTATCATTAAATTATCATTAGACATTAATTATCATTAAATTATCACTACACAATAAATTATCATTAAATTATCATTAAATTATCATTAAACATAAAATTATCATTAAATTATCATTAAACATAAAATTATCATTAAATTATAATTGCATTATCATTAAACATTTAATTATCATTAAATCATCATTAAATTATCATTAAACATTGAATTATCATTAAATTATCATTAACCATTAAATTATCATTAAACATTAAATTATCTTTAAATTATTATTAAATTATCATTTAACATTAAATTATCATTAAATTATCATTAAACATTAATTATCATTAAATTATCATTACACAATAAATTATCATTAAATTATCATTAAATTATCATTAAACATTAAATTATCATTAAATTATCATTAAACATTTAATTATCATAAAATTATCATTAAATTATTATTAAACATTAAATTATCATTAAACAAGATTGATGTGCAACTGAAGCGAGGTCAATAATTTCGTGTTACTCTGTTCTATATTCACACGTGAGCAGATATATGTTAGAATGCAAACAGCAGATATTCCAGGAAAATATCAGCATGCTTCGAATCATCAGGAAAGTATGCGACCTGTTTCGGGCCTATAGATCTACAGATTTTATGCTTAACCCCTAAGTTAATCTCCTGCGGTTACATCTACTGGTTAGTTGATATAACATTTACTTCAGATATTATGATAGTATGTGCACTCAAACTTACTAATAGTGCATCATTTTTCTTTTCAACGTGGTTTGTGTCCTGAAAGATTAGCTATGGGTTATACGATCCGGAGATCTACACGAACTTGCCTGCTTATTTCATATTTTCGCTTGATCTCAACTATTTCAATACGCCACAGTTATAATCCTATCAAACTTTATTTCTCGTACCAAAAACACCTCATATATAGGGTGGGACGATAAATTTGTCGCCCCAAAGAAAACACTACAGCATTATTTTATTGAAAAAAGCAATGCAGGTCATTTGATTGTGTAGTAGAGCTGACATTTATTCAATGTAGTCGCCTTCAGCCTCAATCACCGCCTCGATAGAGTCCGGAACATGCCTTTTCCACAAGCGTCGGCAGGATCTTGGCGTATACTCGACGGATGGTTGCGATCAGGCTTGCTTTGATGTTGGGGGAAGTCATGCTGGCGATGTTCTCGACAAATGACTAAACGAAGTCGTTCAGCGGGTTTAGGTCGAGGAAGTAGGGGAGCCAGTGAGAGAAGAGTACAAAGTCGTAGAACTCCTTCTTAAGCGTGGGTCGTTTTAGAATTGTGGGCTGGCGCTGAGTCCTACTCCCCAACCCAGGGGTTGGCAGCCATCTGATTGCACCAGTAGATCACCACACTCTTCAGCACATCCAGGTACATTTTGGTGTGGACTTTCCAACCGATTTCGAACATGTGAGGTAGCATGATGTGGTAATCACTTGAAACCAGAATAAAGACCATAACTGTGGCGGGAAATTTCATTGAGTTATGCCCTCAAGCGTTTAATCGTCTTGATTTTCATTTTGAGGGTGCTGGTAATGATTCTGTAGTCATAACTCGGGTCGGTACAGAGCAAGAGCTGTATAGTGGCGCATCTCCGTTCCTGATCGTTGAACATTGTGTCACTTTCAGACATGACAGAAAGATCCTACTACTCTTGGGATTTGTACATAACTGGCCAACTAGTAGATAGTCTGCACCAAACACAGAAAACGTCGTTTCATCACACGTAAATACAATTATGTCGTATTTTCTAGGGCGACAATGTTATCGTCTCGTCCCGCAGTCAATTCTTTTTACAAGCATTAATCAAAATTGATAGCAAATCAATTTTATATCATAGATAAATCTTCCGAAATCATGGCACTTACATGGAATTATATATATATATATATATATATATATATATATATATATATATATATATATACATACATACATTCATATATACATACATATACAAACATATTATCGATATTTTCTTAAAGAATATAAAAAATACATAATGGATTCATTGTTTTAATATTTTAATCATTATTACGGGTGTTCTTATATTGAGTTTTCTTTTATACAACGTTTCGGGTAATATTATATAATTTAAATCCTTAATAAAAATATATAATGCCATTTGGTGTTCTAAATTTTCAAATTAAACTTGTCAAATTTTCGAATATTTGACAAAGTTCCCCATTACATATTATTATATTTTTGTTCGTCACCTTAGGAGGTAATAATTCCTCATTACCATCGTTTTTCTACAGTCACTTACTGTTTGCTAGAACTGCTAGGAACATATCGATTAGTTTATAATGTTTCCAATTATTAGAAACAAGTAAATTATGCAAGTCTGGCATTTATTAAATCCTCTATTTTTTAATCCCGCCATGTTAAACTGAAAATACGTATATATATATATATATATATATATATATATATATATATATATATGTGTGTGTGTGTGTGTGTGTGTGTATGTGTGTGTCTGTGTGTGTATATGTTGTGGTGGCACCCACTCATTTACATATGTGGATAATATTACACATAAATAGCAAGACTCGGTTAGTCTGAGTGTGTGTTAACCAGAAGCCACTGAAGGCCGAGCCGAGAGCTTATATGTTCTCCAGCCAAGACTCTCTTACCTGACAACCATTATGTAAATATACTGTGAATATACTTTTTATAATACACTTCTTATTGATCTACCTTTGTTTGTTGGGTCTTCATTTGTATTGCCTTATACGTCATTTGGTTCAACCTGCAAATATAACAGTTGGCGACGAAGATGACCGTCAAGCATGACAATATATATATATATATATATATATATATATATATATATATATATATATATATATATATATATATATACTAGCATGGCCCATTAACCAGCGTTTCCCGGTGGTAATATGCTCACGCGTAAAAAATTAAAGTGCGGTTGGTGTTGTTGTTGTATTCCAACCACCAACCTCTTCATGTTAAGACGGCAATAGGATTGGACACCCCTATCCTACTTAAGTTAAGATTGGCTTTCAAATTAGACACCCCATTTTGTGAGTGTGGGTGTGGTTGGGAAGAAAATAGCCCGAAATGTAAGGTATGTAATAATATAAAACAGTATATTTAGCTTTGTGACCTATTCAGGTAAAAACAAAAATGAATAACAAAACAGTCAATAATAGTTATAATGGATTAAATTACGCACAAATAGTTTTAAACTTCCATGGTATTTTGCATTATGACGCATTTGTGTGTAAAAATAAAAAAAAGGAGACATATTAATAGTGCGGGATATCTGGAAAGAAAAATGTATAAATTATGTAAATAGCAGAGCTTACCTGTTCGAGCGCAAAAATAAAAGAATAAAAAATTACCTGCATTAGCGATGGCAAAACGAAAAGGAGATGTAAAGAAAAACAAAGAAACATATTAATCGAATGGGCCTTAGTGAAACCACGACGTTTGAAAATTCGAAATAACAATATTTTTACGTAACCACGCGCATGAATGAAATGAGGTTAAAGATCTCTTGATCTCTCTCTGTCTCTCTCTTTATCTATCTATCTATCTATCTATCTATCTATCTGTCTATCTATCTATCTATCTATCTCTATCGGCAGGATTGTGGTTTTGTTGTAAGAATATTCTCTAACCCTATATCGAGTAAAAAGGAATAAAGTGGGTGCTGCTATCACACTGAACGTAAACAGAACGTTTTCACATGTAAACAAACGAATAATATAAGTTAAGAGTTTAAGAAAATAATTTAATTCATTTTAAAAGTAAAAGTCTTTCACAAATAAACAAAATGTTAAGAATTTTTAATAAAAATATTTTTTTAAATTTTAAAACTAAAACCTTTTCACAAATAAACAGAAAACAGAACTTTTCAATTTGATTTCAGATTTCAATAAAACAATGTACTTATGCAGATTTTAAAAGTTCGGTTTAAAATCCATGTATCAAATAAATAAATCAGTGCCTTTTTGTTTTATAACCATCAATAATCATTGTTTCATTTTGTGTGGTCGCCTTTTGGATCTTGTAGCTCATTACCGAATTTTAGCGAAGCAATATCTAGTCTTAGTGCAAGTACGATTTAACACGTACATGTAATTAATCTTGTGACGATAGACAACCCAAGTAAACATAAAAAAGTAAAATGAAGACTTCCAAACTTTTATTAACGTTTTCTTATAAAAAAAAATTCAGGATAAAGATAAAACTGAAAAAACACTTTCAAGTTTAAACAATGTCAAGATGAATCATTTAATTATAAAAAAATGATGTTTCATGGATTCAAGAACAATAAGGAGGCTATGACATTAAGATGTAAAAAATGATATCCCAAAAGTTACAATAAAATAAAACCAGTAGCGATAAAATTGCTTTTTTTTCTTTATTTATGAAAACGTATTGTGTTTGTGATTTAAAAATTTTCTATTTTATTTTCATCGTGAAAAGTTTTTTGTGAAAAAGTTTTACTTATAAAATAAAAGTAATTATTTTTAATGTAAACTCGTAACTTATATTATTCATTTGTTTACATTCTGTTTACGTTCAGTGTGATAGCTGTGTCACCCACTTTATTAGATTTTGCTCGAAATACAGTTAGAGAGTAATCATATAACTAAACGACAATCCTCCGTCTATATTTGTATTTGTCTCTATCTATCTATATATCTTTCTCTGTCTTTTTCCCTCTCTCCCTCTCTCTCTCTCTTTCTATGTATCTATCTCTCTGTCTGTATCTGTGTGTGTTCGATTCTTGAGTTACGTTCGGGCCTTTGAAATGACGCTCTCTCTCTCTCTCTCTCTCTCTCTCTTACTATGTGTCATTCTCTCTGTGGATGTGTGTCTGTGTGTGTGCTTAAGTAATTGTGCCGAAAAAAAGCAATTGGTGTGTTTCACGTTGTAAGCATTGCAGGTTGAGTAGTGTGCGGACATTTTTTGTAAAAGTATAGTGTGTTCGTTTATTTACGAGTAGGCGTAATCGGGAATAAGTGATTTGTTTACTCCAAGCCAATGAGATTTGCCGGATGTCTGTAAGAGAGAAAGTATTATTTATTTTAACGGAAAAATGAAGTGCATTAGTTCATGAGGCAATTACGAAGGCAGTTTGGGCGGTATATGTGCAGTGTGAATCATATTTCCCGGTATTGAGTGGGGTCGGTGGGAGTACTTTTTTAATAGCGGGGAAAATACCAACTACTTTCTCTATTGGTATTGAAAATAGTATTGATGGCGCTCCTAAGGTGGATTATAGGATTTTTTATAACGAACAAATATTTATGAAACGCCATTCTACAGTTGCATAAGACATGAAACGCCATTCTACAGTTGCATAAGACATATTCAATTTGTATGTGACATCTGTTATTGCAAATCTACGCTAATTTACTACAGAGGGGAATTTCTGCAATCACATTTTTATATATATATATATTAGACAAGAATATACTCTCGGTTGTCTTTAGTTCTAATCCTGCCCTAATAAACCACGTTGCTGAGTCGTACTGACGGCGAAACACGTATCAGTAGATACCTATTATATTTATATAAATATAAATATATATATATGTATATATATGTGTGTGTATATATACATGTATATGTATGTATTAAAACATTAAAATGTTTCTAAATTGTGTAATAGATCGTATACTGCATCTACTGAAATGCATAGATTTACCACACTTAGGACATATATCCTCCTTTATTTATTAACTTATAGCAAATTAAATATGGACATATTTGATATAAAATGTATTCTATTTGATATTCAAACTTTCTGGCTCCGTGAAACTGGCATCAAATCATTAAAAGCGTGTATACGAATTAATAATCGATATTTTCGAAACAAAAACGAATAGGACTAGACAATGTAAACATTTAATAATAGTGTTAGTAAATCTATATTCCCATGAATATGTTTATTGAAAGGGAAATGCTAGTGATACATTAATGGTTTTATAACTCACATATCTTCTCATGCCCTGTTATGCTTTCCGTTTAGTCTGTTTGATTATACCTTAGATTTCACATGTCTTGACAAATCATCATAAAACTTAATCTAAATGTTGACATCGTCAATCTTAAAACGTATTTAATTTCTGATCGTGTCCTTATGATTTGTTCACAATCTAAATTGGATGAAGAATGAAAAACGATAATCAATACTTTGTCCAGTAATGGGTACCCACTTGATGTGATTAACTTCGTCATAAAAGGAAAATAAATAATTTTTCTCAGATAAAATCTAAGATGGCGGCTAAATGTCCAATTTACATTCGTTTACCTAGGTTAAGCACAATAAGTAAAAAATTCCCAAAACAGATAAGCTATGTTAAAAAACCTTGTTAAACTTTGTGACATATTTCCATTCTATATAGGTCAGGTGCGAACGAACACCCAATAATTTTATTATACCATATTTCTTCAACCTAAAACATAATTATCAAAGTATACTTATGCAGATAGATATGAGAAGTCTTTGTTAAAGTTTGTGTCTATTTCCATTCTATGGAGGCCAGGCGCGAACGCAGACCCCACAATTTTGTTATACCATCCCTATTTAAGTTAAAACATACTTATCAAAGTATTATTATGTACATCTATATCAAAAACACTTGTAAACGTTTTTTTTTCATTTTTAATTTTTTTATTTCCATACTTTGTTGACCAGGCGCGAACGCAGACCCAACAATTTTAATGAACCACCGTTCTGCCAGATCAAACATACCCATTCCTGTGTCTCGATACATCTTCTATCATTATATGTAATTATTTTTTTTTAAATAGTCAACCATATAGGAGCCTATTCGTGACCAGACACACACACACATATTCAGCTTTATATATATATATATATATATATATATATATATATATATATATATATATATATATATATATATATAATTCGATGATATTATTACTCTTCTCCTTTTCCCTTCCCTTTTCCGTACACACTATAGGGACCTAGTAAACCTAATTTTATTTACCAGCATTTATAAAATATGAAAATCTTGACTTATTCCTAATTAATTTTACTCACCAACAATAAAATAGGAAATTTTTAAACTTATTCCAAAATGTTTATAATCCGCAAAGCTATCTTCAGTGAAACATCGCAAACTACAATTAGTAACATTACATACTAAATAAATAACATTTTAACAACGGAGAAAACATCGCAACTTCGACGAAAAGCATTGTTATCAATAAAAGCTGAACTTTCAATGTAGTATTTTTGGATTTAAGCTAGGTATGGGTTAGCCACACTAGTTGCTAACATTCACTCGCTTTTATTGACTCCAACCGTGAGCTTTTTTCAGGATCCTAATTGTCCCTTTAAGTGCAATTTTCTGGATCTCGCTTTCACTTGGTTCACCAGGAAAACTGGTTGGATAGGCTTTGAGTTCTTCATAAAACCTGTGACACCTAAAATCACTGGGGCGATTGATATCTCCCTAAGATTCCAGTTTCTCTACATGTCATATATTAGACCATGATATTTCGTCTGTTTCTCTCTTTCAGCTCTGTTCCGACCTCCATCATTAGCGACACTCAATTCACCCAAGGTTGCCGCACTCTGTCTTATTCCATATTACTATGTCAGATCTGACAGCAGCATTATCAAGGTAGATGGCTGTAAGAATTACTTACCAAAAATGTCTAGACAAGTCGCAATGCGAGCAACAGTATATTCTACTCAACCAGACAGCAAAAGATCAACCTCTATTCCTAAGCCCCTGATTACGAATGGATGTTGTTCTCAGTTGTGGTAAGAAGCTCTTAAGTATATCCAGAATATTCAAATAATCCTAACAAAAAAAGTCTTATTTGATCCTAAAAAATCGGCTTTAATTTATTTACAAAGTGAATAATTAAGACACTGAATAATTCATTGTGTATACTTAGATACTTTACTATATGTTTTATATATGGAAGCATAATAAAATGGCAAGACTGAGAGAATGCATAGCAGGTCGTAAGTAGACACAGAGAAGAAACTTATTCAAATGGAAGCGGAAAGCCAGAGAAGGTTATAATCAGTTTCCATGGCAGAACAGAACGATCAACCTACCATACTTTTGCGCAGTTGATAAGTAATGAATAATTCTCAGGTGTGTAAAATAAATGTAAAGGTAGATAGCAATCTGCTCGTCACTGGCCATCTTGACGCCCAAACGTCTTCCCTATCATTTAGGAGGACATCCTGTCATGGAAGATGAGATAGCGTCATCTACAAATGGAATCTGACTGATAGTTTTGAAAGAACGTCATTTCCACATCAAGATCTGTCACGGAAATAGTCAACCGCCTTTGACTCTTTGCAAATGATTACTTATATATGCTGATAATAATCTATCAAGGTCAATTGACAGATTAGAATGCTATCTCTCTGGTTCTTCCCCCCTTCTCTCTCTCTCATATATATATATATATATATATATATATATATATATATATATATATATATATATATAATAAGTTAGTAATTTAAATTCCATGCCGTGAAATGGTTAAGTTTTAAATCTATAATGTTTATTATGCAAGACAAAGAATACAATTCAAAAAGTATATATCCTTAACCTATAGGTTTTCGATGTCTACCGATGTCTCCATCGAAAACCTATCGGTGAAGAAGATATACTTTTTGAATTGTATTCTTTAATTTCCACAAAAATAATTCTAGATTTAAAACTTAACGATTTCACGTCATAGTATTTAAATATCTAATTTATGATTTATTTGCTATATCTTGTATATTGAGCAGTTTTTATTTTGTTGGGATTATCTTTATAAAATATTACTGTCAATAGTATTTTGTAAGACCAATAATCACTGGATTTCCATACCAGTAGATCTATTGCATTATACGATTTTGAAGTATATATATATATATATATATATATATATATATATATATATATATGTATATATATATATATATATATATATATCAGAATGGTGTAATGCAATAGATCTACTGGTATATTTATATATATATATTTATATATATATATATATATAAATATATATGTATATATATATATAAAACTTTTCACAAATAAACAAAAAAGTTAAGAGTTTTAAATAAAAATAATTATTATATATAATTCGAGTATATTACAACCATTGCCCTTTCCCGCACACGCATAAGGGACCTAGTAAGACATACTTACATTTACCAGCATTTATAACTCATGAAAGACTTGCTCTTATTTAAAATAAATTTTAGTCTATAACACAAAAATAATTAATTCTGAAACTAATTAATAATGTGTAAAATCCACGAAGCTATCTCCCCTAAAACATCGCAACCTACAATTAATAACATGACGTATTAAATGCGTAACATTTTAAAAAGCTTAACGTAAACATAAATTATTTTATAGCGCTAATTCTGGCACCTTTTACATAAAATAGTAAACTTTTTTTCTGGAACGTTACTGGTTAGCTCCTTTGACGTCTGACGACTTATATATGGCATTCATTGCGTATTCCTAAACTCCTATTGTTTTTTTTTACTCTGTATCTAGCTGGTCAAACTTTCACGGATCTACTTAACGGATAATATCCCCATTCCAGCTTTGACTTCTGCCTTAAAATTATTACTTTCTCCATTGTTCATTTAAAAAGAATGCATGTATCAGTTCGTATCCACAGTATCCATTATATGACAAAAAACAAATGAACATGTAGAGGTGAGAATTGAAAATATAGTAGACAGAAGCGATAAAGCAGGCTTGTATATCTATATATTGTTTTGTATGTGCGGGAATTTTTAGGGGGTAAGTTTTTGAAGCATAATTCAAAGGGGGGGGGGGTGCCAGTGAGAAATCAATTGTAATCTGCTGTGATGATACTGCAGACTTCTTTGCAATTGTTAGCGAGTTAAAGTGTCGGAAATCTGAAGAGATTTGTTATAACTCAAAATTTCGGAAACACCAAGAACATAAAAGGGAAGACAAAGGAGAAGAAAAAGAAAAAGAAGAAGAGGAAAAAGAGGAAGAAGAAGAAGAAAAAGAAGAAGAAGAAAAAAAGGAGAACAACAACAACAAGAAAAAGCAAAGGCAGATATGTGGTGACATCAGTCTTGATTTATACCACATAGAATAATCAGGAAAGGTAAAGGAAAATGGAATGACTCAGGATATAGAGTAAATGAGAGAGAGAGGGAGAGAGAGGGAGAGAGAGAGAGAGAAGACTGCAAAGAGCACTGGAAACTTAGATTCCAGAAAAGACCAACGGTCGTTGCTAGCAAAAAATTAATTTTAGACTACTATTGCGGTAACGCAAATCTATTTGCAATGATTATCTACAGAGGTCGAGAGTATTACAAATCTAGGGAGACTTTTTGTCACTCAGACCCTGTTCGTTATGATGATGAGTCGCCTGTAACACTCAGAATTATTAAAACACGAATGATCCTATTACTACCAGAGATGCTCAATAAGAAATTCATTTGGCCCCCTTCTCATAGAAGTATAGCAATGGACCTCGGCATAGAGAACTTGATTTATGTAGTTCTCTCCTCTATTTATGCTTCTCTGGAGACCGTAAACACTACGTTGATCTTACAACCTAGACATAACTTCGGATATAAAAGCTGCATAATCTGGGGGAAAAAATCGCAACTTGTAAAAAACGAAAGTCAGTGGGTGCAAAGTCAGGAGAGTAGGGAGATGCGAAAGGATTTCATAGTCACAAGCCTGTGCTTCCAATCTGATAACATGCGTGTCGTGCCCAGCGCGTTGGTCTAAAAGGGGAGGATAGCTTTGCTAATTGCGAATCTTACTCAGCCTCTCCATTTTTATATGCTCTTTTAATTTCTTCCGACTTGAAGCCTAAGGAAACCATTTTCACTGAAGAACTCTTTGTCAGAAGCCCTGTCATCACTACCCCGCCCAAGAAGTCTGTGAGCATCACCTTCTCAGTAAAAGGCTGCAGAGATTGTGCTCAAGTCCTTTCACGGCATTGATTTGGCTTAGATCTCTGGATCATAGTGATAGACACAGGTTTGATTCTGTATATTCAATCTTTCGAAAATATTTGTTTCATCTTCTTGCCACTTCAGCAAATTCATCTTCGTGTACTCTACGCATTCTCGATTGTGGACAGGTGTCGGCCATCTTGGAGTTTATCTGGCAGACATGGTATACATATGTGAATGGTCAGTATGATAGTTTCTACAGCCACTGTACATATCTTAACCTCTTGAGTTATTCGACAAATATTCATGCATCAATCTTACAAAATGACAGCCTCAACTTGATTGACAGATTCTTAATTTATAACAGGAGACTACTTAATCTGGAGGCGGTTTCAAAAGATTTCCGGTGATGTTTAAATTCACGATTCTAGTATTTGACAGGGTCGTATTATAAGGCATCATTATTATAAGGCATCATTATTATGCGTTTCTTTTATTTTATCAAAAGTTATCTGCGGTGTGCGTCTCTTCAAACAGAGAAACCGGATTACTTCACGGCACGCAATAAGTTCGATTCCGCACCTGAATCCGTTTAATATATATAATCAGAAACTACAATAAGTTATAAACTATCATTTGCTACATTATCTATATCAATATAAATCACTGCATATAAAAAATTCAACTTGATCAGAGATAGGGGTTAATTATTGAATACCCTTTGCCATACAGATTTAATATTTGTATGCGTTATACTATTATTTATGAATAAAAACGGACTAAAAGCATGGGTGTACAAAGCAAGAATCTAGTTCATTTAATCTTCCTAGACATTACTCCCTTCTTTATAATGCGAGATAGTTTACTATATACTAAAATAGGCTGAGTGCCCGGCGTTTCCCGAGTTTTTGGAGGTATGTGTTTAGCAAAAGAAAATAAATAAAAACGTGCACTCAGAATAGAAACCGTGCCGCGTCCATCGCCAAACAGGAAGTGACGTAGATTTAAATTAATGCTAGTCATTTGAAAAGAGGGGATAATTTTCGAAAATATCGGCGAAAAAGGTACACCTGCCTGTATAGAAATGTCCGGTTGAGAGTGAAGGAATTAATGTTTTTAGCCAATTTTTCGATATGTGTCGTCCGAAGGGTCGACTCCAAGACGACACCGATCTAGTGAAAATCCGTCGCCTCTGTCGAAAGTTTTAGGCAGACATACAAACACATACATAATATATACATTTAAACAGACAGATTAGATTTATATCATAGAAGATTATCATGAGACCATTCTGCCAGCTTTAGCCTTTTTCTTTGGAGATTGTGTAGAGTATGTTCGATTATAATTATGCAATAATCATCTCCGCCTTTAGTGGGGACAGTGTAGCATATGTTTCTGCGGCATAATACCATACTCTGATACTAACAGAGATATAGCATATATCTACTCGTAATAATAAGGAAGGCAACTAAATAGCATATTTTTTTCATAAAAATCGGTTGACAACTGACGTCAAATCAGAACAAGACGACTGCGACGAAGGCTACCATGTGTAAATTTGTTTCGGTTTTGAACATGTCAACAAAAGATTGTTGTGAAAGAGTATGTATATGGGTAAAGTCAAAATAAATAGTATCTATCATAAGTAAACGAATCGATGGAGTGAAATAGGACATAGAAAATGGTCAGATGCGAACAGCATGAAATAACAGAAGTGTAAGATGTTTATACAGTGTCGTCTCCACTGAAATCAATCATCGCCGCTCCGTCGTCGCAGACGATAGTCAACTGACAGACTGTAAAGTCCAGTCGGCTTGAGTAATCATACGGAAAGACAAAGGTTGCTGACTCGGATATGTCGTTTTACAAAGTATTTTTCAGATCTCATTATATATATATATATATATATATATATATATATATCGATATATATATATATATATCGATATATATATAACTACTTAATTTACTCACATAAAATTAATATACGAAATTATAGATTTATGCGTAAACTTTAAGTATTTACTTCAAAAGTGCTCAATACGTAGGTAGAGCAAGTTAGTAAGTTATAAAACGTATATGGCGATTAAGCTACACTGAATATTCCGCGTGTCATCCACTCTAGGATTCATCAGGCTTATGCGCGAATTCTGTGGTTGTTTGTCTTTTTATATGCTCATCTTCTATTGAAATTAGAGATGAGCATATAAAACACACACACACGCACATATATATATATATATATATATATATATATATACTAGCAGAAGTACTCGTCGTTGACTGGGTTCAAAAACAGCCTACAGAAAATGGACTGTGATTGATGAAAGTATTATAGGAGGGGGTTGTAAAGAGATAGGTTTTGATACTCAAAAATTTTACCCTAAGCGAAAATATATTTTTTTATATCAACTTTGATTCCATTCGTAGCCAAGAGTGACCAACAAAATGATGCTCCCTTACAAAGAGAAAATGTTATGTATATATATATATATATATATATATATATATATATATATATATATATATATATATATATATATATATATATAAATATACAAGAAATAAATGTTACCATAGTCAATAAAACTTACTTTTATGGTAGAAAAGTTCATAGGTTTGTATTTTTAAGTAGTTTGTAATTTTTTCTTTTAATTTACGAACCGGTTTTAAAAAAATCAAAATGGCAGCGACTTTGAAATGGAGAGCCCCGTTTTCACTTCGAAGGAGGGGCACCTGAACATTCTGTATTTAAGAGAGTTCCGTCAACGTAAGAAATATTTATAAACATATTTTAATGTTTTCCGTTATTTTGTGTTTGAGGAATATTCGATTATGACATTTGTGGTTTATATAAAAATTCATTTAAGTAGTTATCGCCTCAAATTTCGTTTTAATTTCGGTTCGCTGAAATTATTTCAAGTAAAGAGCATTAAAAACTATTTCAAAACAAAAAAAACATTGACTGTACTTTTATTGACTATGGTAACATTTATTTCTTGTATATTTATAAATTGTAATAAGAAGAAAATTGTGCCCTTTTTAAGCAGAACAGCTTCGTTTCAGTTTTACAGTATTGAACGGTGTAGTATTTTTCCGCCGGATTCAGGGTTGTACTATTGTAATGTAAAGAACACACAGAAAGGGTTGTAATCAATTAAATTACTTCTAGTACACTAAGAAAAAAAGCTTAAACAGATAAAATAAAAAAAATAAAAATCTTATGTAAATGTTTTTTTAAAAGACACGTAATCACGTGAGCATGATTTTTGTCCTGCTTTTGACACGATAACAAGTGACGTTCTTATTTTTTTATTATTTATTTATTTAACTATTGTCAAAAGAGCGCCACGTGCAAGTGGAGAAGGAAAAAACAGAATTATGAAAAATGTGTGTTTAGAATTGTCTAAAGTTCCGACTTTTGGGGGGGCTTTCACTTTAATAAGAACATACATTTATGAGGTGAATTTATTCGACACAATATGATTCAACTAAAAAAAATAAATAAAAGCTAACGTGAATTAAGATTAAAGTTAAAGTCTTATTGTGGACCCTCACTCCTTTTAAGAAACCTGTTAAACTTTGTGAAATATTTACATTTTATGGAGGTCAGTCGCGAACGAACACCCAGTAATTTTATTATACCATATTTCTTCAAACTGAAACATAATTATCAGAGTATACTTACGCAAATAGATATGAAAAGTCTTTGTTAAAGTTTGTGCCATATTTCCATGGAGTACAGACGCGAACGTAGACCTCACAATTTTATTATACCATCCCTATTTAAGTTGAAACATACTTATCTAAGTATTCTTATGTATATCTATATCAAAAACCCTTGTAAACGTTATTTTTTTCATTTTTTATTTCAATACTTTGTTGACCAGGCGCGAACGCAGACCTCACAATTTTTATGAACTACCGTTCTGCCAGATCAACCATACCCATTCCTCATCCTCGATACATCTTCTATCATTATATGTCATCAGTTTTTCGTGACCAGACAGACACACACACGTTCAGCTTTATACATATATATATAAATATATATATATATTGAACGTTGTCTGAGCTCTCTATACGTACATGTATGCATATCTACATAAAGTTTTGTATATGTATATTTATAAAGTTGTCTTTCTCTCTCAATATATAACGTAATGTATATGTATAATTATAATTTTAGGTACATGTATACATATATATACATACACATATTATATATCTATACTCATATGAATTTTTTTTGTGTATTGATATTCATTTGGAAAACCCTATTTTTCAGTCATTTTAAAGGAAAATACATGTTTGTTATATATGGATCGAGGAATTGCATTCATCTGCCAAATATCCAGTTAATTTGCATATTCTTTTAAACATTTATTTTAATTAATTCTCTATTAGTTTATTTCTGTTTTCTTATAGGATGATCACCTTCAGATATCTATTATGTTCGATTATATTTATGCAGATATTATACATGATTTATACGTGCGTAATATTTGTGTAAAACCTCTTTTATATATATTTATGTATGCGTATATATATTTGTTTAAAACTGTTGCCTAACTCCTTTGTCAGTTTTTAGTCTACAGACATACAACTTTATATACAGGGTATTCGAACCCATGCGAAACTTTATATTTGGGTTTTAGGCGGGGAAATTCGCTGCAAAAGTGGGGAAAATAAAAAAGGTATTTGGCAGGTGAAGATGAAACGATGGCATTACGAATATGCATGCGTTACGTAATTGCTACTGCTTCATGTTTTGTACTTTTAGCCTTGAAGCAAACAGATATTGATAGCTCAAGCATTAACGTCAAAGAGAAAAAGTAGTCCAATATAATATAATAATAAATACGATATTTGCATTAATCAAAATATCATATTTAAGCGTATTTTTCGACCGGGCAATGCTGGGTGGCCTGCGAGTATAGATATATTTATAAAATCAGGTACACACACACACACACACACACACACACATATATATATATATATATATATATATATATATATATATATATATATATATTAACACGACCTGTTTTTCGGCGTTGCCTGTAGAGATATATTTCTTATATCATTGTACAAAAATTGTATTTATGATCGCACTTACGTTTTAAAGTTTTCAAAATCCATAAAGTAATTTCTCTTAACGGTAATTAAAATACAGAAATGATTCATTTTTCTTCTGTCTCTTCCACTAGGGATTTTATAATTTTTCCTGAATAAATATTTAAAATGCTTAAACAATTTGTTTTTTGTTTTCCTCTAATATTCTTTATTTTGGAAATTCATCCACAATTGAGGTAACAATTGATTTGTTCGAAATACGATTTTAAAAATGCAGAACCTATTTGGTTTTCACCATTTCTCATATTTTATTGTTTTAGAATTTTCCGAGACTGACTAAGTATAGATTTGGTCGACATGAGTATTTTTAAATGCCGAAAATATTTGTTATTGTTATCTCTGTTCTTTCGTCGTTTCGTTAGACCATTGTTAAGAAATATGTATATTAAACGCTAAAATATTTGTTTTTCAGTATCTGCAATAATTTTCTTGACATTTCTGAATTTTTACGATGAGGGAGCTGTTTCCGGAGAGTTGAATCACTGGTCAGGGATTTACGCCATCTGTATACTGAAAGCCAACTTTCACTAGACAGTACCTAAACTGCAACTCCCACCACCCATATAATGTAAAGAAAGAAATAGCCTACAACACCGAGCAAAAGGAACATGTTGTAACAGCAGTGCATATCAAGAGGAGATGGACAGTTTAAGAGAAACTCTCCACCGACACAACTATTTAGAGAGCATGACATCAGCTCTAAGAAATCTGGACCAGACACAAAAGACACGACTAAGAAACTCACCACAGTTTGTATCTCATATATGAAGGGCTTGTTTGAAAAACTTCAACGAATATGTAATCCATATGACATCAGGCCAGTATTCAAGAGTGATTCAACTCTCCGGAAACAGCTTGTGAGAATCAAGCCCCCTCCCTGAAATGACTAAGAACTGTGTATATGAAATACCATGTAAATGTAAAAAACCACACAAAGGTGAAACGTGTCGTCCACTGAAAGTTAGAAGAACATCGAAAAGCCACAGTACGTGGGGAGGGTGAAAATCAAGTATAGCTGACCATATCTGGAAGGAAAAGAGAAGCAATCTACCATTCCGTGACAAAGTAAAAATATAAACAGAGAGGAACGGTGGAGAGTAAAACGACTGGAAGAAGCGGCTATATGTTGGGGAATAATCAACTACTAAGTAGACCTAGTATAGAATTCAATACTATATGGAAGCCAGTAATTATAAACAATAGATAATATATACAAGTGATAATTTAAAACATTAATATACATAGTAATAAGTAAAACACATTAATATATGGTAATAATTAGTATTAATAGTGATATTTACAACTAAAAATAAAAAATAGGTTTAAAATTCGTACTGGAATTGTCCACAAGGATCCGGGACCCAGTTGCTAAAGTACTTGAAAAAAATCGATTGTAAAAGATAAAGTTAAAAGGTTCAATCCTCAGTGTGGGCGACCGAAAATTACAATTGCGAATTACTTAGGACATCTATCCAGTCATGGCTGAGGGATCAAGAGTATGCAAGCCCTGTGAAGATAATAAAGAGTTACGCTCGAGATTCTGTCCAAATTCCCGAGTTCTACAGAAACATAACCATGTTCCATAAGATACACCTGAAGAAGGTCGGCGGTTACACCGTCCGAAACGTTGTGAAAATCACACTGAAGATGATAACAGTAGTCCGATGAATCCAAATAATATGAATATTTTTCTTGTTTGAGAATTCCTCTTAGATTGAGATAATTTTTCAACGTACAGAAATAATGAAAACGCAAGCCTATTAATATTAATACGAGATATTAATCTGGTTTACATTATCGACGCTTCAAAACAACGTTTCTAACTCGTAGACATATTTATTTACTACAAAACAAAACTATCCAAATCTCAACTAAAATCAACTTATAAGTTTCAAAAACCTTCTTTTTTTCTGGTTCTTTGTTATAAAGAGCACATGAGGCAGCTTTTTTCCCTCGGAATCCCTGTTATACCGTGCTTTTGAGTCAGCACGTGAGGCAGCCTTCTTTTTTTCTGTTTCTTTGTTATAAAGAGCACGTGAGGCAGCCTTCTTTTTTCTGGTACTTTATTATAAAGAGCACGTGAGGCAGCTTTTTTCTCCTCAGAATCCCTGTTATACCGTGCTTTTGAGTCAGCACGTGAGGCAGCCTTCTTTTTTTCTGGTTATTTGTTATAAAGAGCACATGAGGCAGCTTTTTTCCCTCGGAATCCCTGTTATACCGTGCTTTTGAGCCAGCACGTGAGGCAGCCTTCTTTTTTCTGGTTCTTTGTTATAAAGAGCACGTGAGGCAGTTTTTTTCCCCTCGGGATCCCTTTTATACCGTGCTTTTGAGTCAGCACGTGAGGCAGCCTTCTTTGCCTCAGGATTTGCATGATACTTAATTTTTATTATTTCAGCATTTTTCTGATAGTATTCTTTTTGCTCAGATAATACCTTGACTTTGTTTTTTTCATAGTCTATATTTCTCTGAGCTTTTTACTACGTGCTGACTTTGGCATTTTTTATTAATTGTAAACATATAACACTTATGTGTATCTTACTATAATATCACTTATCTTATAGCAAGACAACTCTCGTAGAATTGAGATACTGACCCGTCACCAATAGTTAAAGTGTGGAACGGTATATACACCAATAGTGTAGTTGTTATCTTTATATGAAGTCCTAATCATTGACAGTGTGAGGTTACTTGGTTAATTTATTGTAGTTTATTTTAGAAAACTTACTTGTTTTTATTAGTAGATTGTGTATAGAAGCCACAATATCTAGTTATTCTTGTGGCTAGGGCTTGGATTTTGATTCTTTTTGGTCAGCTTCCAGTGAGTTCTTAGAAGATGACTTTCTTGCAGTTTCTTTTGCGGTTAATTTAACTTATTTCCTTTGGCGTTTGGTGAGTTCTTAGAATAATTGGTCTGATCTACTTTTCTTAGCGAGCGAAGAGATTCAGCTGCATTTAACAATGGTTGTTATAGTGTATTTTTGCGCATGCGTGAGAATTTCAAGTTTCCTCCTTATTTTTCAATAGTTTGACAGTAGTCATGTGTCTTTCTGCCAAGAGCGACAGACGTCAGTGTTAGCCGTGATCGTCTAGAGGTTAGGACCCCACGTTGTGGCCGTGCTAACCTAGGTTCGAATCCTGGTCATAGCATTGACATTTTGTACATATTTTACAGTCCAAAATCTGAAGAATTATTTGTTTTTATAACATTGTTTTTTGACGTCGTACTTGCTGATAGGTTACTCTTATAACAATTTTGATCAACTGAGATAAAGATTTCGTGGTTTCATTAACGCTGGTGGGTTACTGTTTAAAGAAAAAATCTTAACGTTCACCTCAAATATTCAGCGTCCAAGAAATATAGGCCACTGGCAAACTGGAACGTCTGTGAGCATCCAGTGTATTATTTGGAGCTGTCCCTTTTGAGAGAAGTTCCGTGTTCGAAGTGGTCTGTCTACATTGGGTATATAGTGTTTAAAACTTGTTATTACACGTAATCTTATTTAATTATGGAGTTAGCTAAAAAGCGATGGGTCACTGCACTTCCCCGTGTAAATAGCAGTCGATTGATGCTTGAACTGTTGTCAGAGACCGTTCGTACACCGAGATACACCGTCCCAAAAGAAAGAAGAAAGCAGAAGACGAAAGAAGAAAGAAGAAAGAAGAACAATTGGTCATTTTTGTACCCTTTTTTTGCTCTCTTTTGACATTTTAACCGACGTTCTGACACTCGCTGGATTCGTAAGACGCTTCTCTGTAAGAATATGTGCTTTTTGAAACTTATAAGTTGATTTTAGTTGAGATTTGGATAGTTTTATTTTGTAGGCGTATATAGGCGTGTACGGGCCATCCCTATATATAGAGAGTGCTACCGCCTCTCTGAATTAAGAAGTCAATGTATATGTAAAATTTATTTAGACGTTAACTGTGAACTCGTAAATAAAAATGCAATGTAATCAATACTATATTTTTTGGGAAAGACGTAAAAGTTTTTCTTAATAATGCATACGATAAACGGTTTAATAAAACATTTTCCACAATATACGTCATTTTAAAAGAAAAATAGGTTACAATCAAGTTCCGTCTGTGTTTATTCACATTTATGTCAGCTGAGATTAGTGCTTAACGATAAAAGCCATATAAAAGTTTCTATAAATGTAAAAGTTACAAATATTGATAAAAAAAATAGATAATTAGGCTAAGGATGATTTTATTTTTCGACGAAATATTTTAAATCGTTAGTCCTCTATTAAAGTCTCGGCTATAAATGTCGATTCATTGTAAGGCGTGAGCACGTTTACCAAAAGGTTAAAATTTATTTCCTACGGACGATTTTAAAATCATTTTTCAACTATTCACTTGACTGTCTGAATTTTATTATCGTTTCCATAATACTTTCAAAAAGAAACAAGATAAAGTAATGCTTTTTATATCAGATATATTCCTACGCGTTTTTTTTTTTTTTTCACTTTTTTTTCTTCGATTTTCTTTTGAGAAAGATCTTATGTTTTCCTGCCTGGGTAATTGATTTAGTTGATAATATATATTTGTCTGGGGGTGAGTTTCGACGTAATTATGGGTTTTTTTCGGGAGGAGGGGGCGTCGCTTTATGTCTCAGCGTCACTCAAAGAAAAATAATTGCAGAAGTACAAAAATGCGGGTGTTTTTATCTGTTTAGTACTTCTGCAGTTTACGAACCGTGCTATTTTTTAGATATGATTTAGTTTGAAAATATGCAAACGAATATATTAGCCGTTTTAATTCACTTGTTAAAGTTACTTTCGTCAGCAATCAAAGTTTATAAAGCACGATTTTTATCCTTCCGTAAAGAAGATATTCTGTTTACTTATTTTGCAAAGTTATAAATGAATAGTTTGTCTCTGTTCGATAAATAAAACATTGCATTCTGACTTAAAAAAGAATCTAAAAATATCATTTCAATTTAAGAATATTACTAAACACAATCTATATATCTGTATAAGAGTGAATGTGTATGTGTGCGTGTGAGGGCGCTTCTCGACCTATATACTCAACGAATTCTTGATCTGCTGACTTAAAATTGGGTATATATGGTATATCGGACATATGGAATTTTTTAAAACTAGTTTTCATCCGGAAAAAAGCTGTTAAATGGTCAAAATTGAAAAGTTAGTAATTGGCTGACACCGGATTTTTATGTTTATCAACGAATACGCATACGCGGCCATGAACCATGATAGTTCCTTTATGTTAAGCATAAGTAGATTTGAAAACACTTTTAAAAGATTATGTTAAGCTGGCATAATAGTTACTGTACTAGACTCACTGTCTTTAGGTTTTGCTGTCGATCTAAGCTATTTTTGTACTTGCAAGAAGCGAACACTTTAGAAAATACATAATACTCGCATGAATATGTCTCAGTTTCTTTCCATTTTTTTTACGTCATGTTTTAAAAGAACTTTAAAATTATATTATTATTATAAACAGAAATACCGTATGTATTTCTGTTTATAATAAATAAGAGTTCTGCATTAATTAAAATATAAAATGTATGCGTATTTATGACCGAGCAACGCCGGACGCCCTCTCAGTAAATAAATATTTGTCTGAAACAGTAATTTGTAAAATTTACATAAAATACTATAAGATAAACGATAGGGTAGTTAAGAATTGGAGGTTCTATCGGCTACATTAAGAAAATTTGAATCATAATTAATCTTAGGGAAATCCTCATCCACCGAAATGAAAAATAAAAACATCTTCAGTGTTTGAGATTTACGAAAAAAAATGCTTATTTTTATTGCGATGTGAATAAGAAAGTTAAGGATAAAAATACTTCTAATGTAAATTATTAAAAGAAACATTAAAAAGAAAACATGGTGGCAACCATAATACTTTTATTCCTATAAAGACCGTTTCAAATACTTTAAAAAAATGTAAGAAAACAGTTTGTTTTTATTGAACGGAACGTGATCAAACCACGTACGTTTGTTTTTAGTGTCGACTTTACAGCACGAAAGTAAAATGGCTATCGATCCGTGAGAGAATACACCTTACTTGTTTAGTTACGGGAGTTCCAGAATGATTTACTCTGATAAACGTGGAAAGTTACGTATTCACTTAACGTAGAGAATTTTGTATTGTGTGTTTTAAGAAGATAATAACACTGTATTATCTCGTTAAGCAGTTTAAATGTCTGTGCTGTGTCATATTATGGTATATGGGAAAATTAAAATTGTATATGTTATTTCGAAGCGAATGATGACGGGCGCTGTGTTGAATTTTACGAAACTGATTCTAAAACGGTTTGAAAATGCAATTTCTTTAACAGGGGTACGAATTTGAGAATTCAAATTAACAGAAGCAATAAAACCGCATTAGCAGTAGATGGTTGTTGATGAAAAGAGAGTAGGAAATTAATCATAACAAACGCGCGTAATAATTGAAATTATGAAATGTTTTCTAGCGCTTAAAACCGAAAGCGGTAAGGAATATGATAATGACTGCGTAATAGCCTCCTAATACCGGTAAAAATGACTTGCTAAAAACGTGGCTCTCCTATAACATATTATAGGAATTTACGATATTGAACAAACTCCACTGATAAGATTCTGAAAACAGGTATCGGTGTTGGCAAGTAGCATGAATATATATGTTTTATATGATGGCGTCTATGTGTGTATTCATATAATGATTTTTCTAGTTGAGAAAAATTTACTCTATTTTATTAATATAGAAGAAATATACAGACAGGTGTGTATGTATTACACTGGTCAACAAAAAGAAACTTTTTAAAAGGTGTCTGATATTTTTAAAACTTATTTACTATATTTTTGCCATGCTAAATCTAGAAATAACATCCATTTTGCTCTCGGATGTCAAATCTTTTGTAAATTTGAATTTAAAATTATGCGACTTATATTTTTGAAAACAATGTTTTCAAGATTTACTAATGATGTTTCAATGGCAAAATGTCAGTTTTATGATAAAATTGCTGTATTCTAACAAAGAATCATATACACTTCATGTACAGTACATGTAACTAAAAATGAAAACTTAATGTTTGCATTATTACGGTTTAAATTTTCGTTTTTTTGATTGTAACGAATGTTTTGGTGCTTGCACATCTCTTTTTAAATTCCAACAATAGTCTGCCATCATCACCATGTCCCACGTTCCCTGGTAGCGTAATTCCATTTCTCCCAAGTCCTGGTGAAAGCGCCCTCCATGCTCATCGCTTAAAGAGCCAAGCGGTCCATGTGCGAGTACAGGTAGTGCATTTTTATGCTCATATTGCAGCCAAGGTTCCTAAAGGCCACTAACATGTTTGCTACTAGATCTTTATAGTTCTCTGCTTTTGTGTTGCCTAGGAAATTCATCACGACCTGAACAAAGCAATTCCACGCTTGTTACTCAACAGGATTCATGATCTCCTCAAACGCGGGAGAGTTTTTGATCAGCTGCCTAATTTGAGGACCATCAAAAATACCAGCTTTTAATTTTTCAGTTGACAAATTGGGGAAGGTTTTACACAGAAACTGAAAACACCGTCCATCTTTATCCAGGGCTTTTGTGAATTGCTTCATCAAACCGAGCTTTATGTGCAGTGGAGGAAATAAAATACGTTCCTTGTCAACTAGAGGCTTGTTTATCCGATTTTTTGCTCTACAAATTGCAAGCTCTTCACGTGCTGGCCATTCTTTTTTCACGTAATGTTGAGTACGATCCCTACTATCCCAGAGGCATAAAAAGCATGGGTATTTGGTAAATCCAGACTGTTGACCAAGCAAGAAGTTGACCATTTTTAAGTCAACGCAAATCAGCCATTCATGTTGGTCAAAAGAACTTTTTTCTAGGACGTACTTAATTGCTTCATGCTGTTCTTTTAATGTTGTCGAATGTGCGAATGGCACAGATGCAAATTGATTTCTATTGTGTAACAACATACATTTGAAAGACCTTTTGATGCTGTCGATAAAAAGTCGCCAGTCCTCTGATTTGTATTCAGGTACGCCGAGATGTTTCAGTAGCTCTACTATGTCATTGCAATAGACTAATTATTTTTCTTGAGCAAAATATCTTAAAAATTCCTGGTGCCTGGAACGGAAGAAACTTACCTTAACTTTACCATTTAGCATGTTCTTGTTCTTTAAACGAGATGCAAGAAATCCGGCAGAGTCTTTTGGCAAATTTAAATCGAGAACAAGAAAGTTTAGTTCGTTTTGGGAAAACAATTTTTGCTGCTCATCATTGTCATCGGGAAAGGATGCATCATGATGATCATCGGTAGTGGTAATGCTTTGAGTTTCATCCTGGCTACTGCTGCTTTCTTAAATACTTGTATCTTCAAATACAGGTACGGGAATTTCTTCACTATTAGGAGTAGGGCGCATAGCTGACGGCAGATTGGGATACTCCAGTGTTGTGCGATTTTTTCTGTTAATCCCCATGACATTGATAGCACATAAGTAGCAATCGGTTGCATGATTTGAAGGCTCTCGCCAAATCATGGGGATGCCAAAGTTCATGGACTTTCGCGTGCCTTTGCTTTATTGACGGAGATGCTCTGTGCATCTTCTGCAAAGCATGTGAGGTGCCCAACTTTTTTCTTGATCGCCGAGCTTCATGCCAAAATATGCATAGTAAACGCGCTTGATAAAGGTGGTGACAGTATTGCGATTTGGTGCAAGTGTGTATTCACCACAAACATAGCAAAAAACATCTGGCTTATTTACACACATTCTTCGAGTCGCCATTGTATACCTGAAAAAAATTAAAAATTAAATTTGTGTTCGTTGTCTCCATGAAATTTAAAGTCTGTATCAAAAAAATTCCGCACAATTATATCTATGTCCTGCGAACAGTTTTAATCGCATAGTAATGAAACAATTTGACTCTGAAACACACAGAACCAATACGTAAGACTTATCTTCTCGTCTGCTTTCATATGTTGGTGTGTTTTAATAACAAGTTTTACCATTGAATTCCCGTATGGGCCAAATAAAGTCTTATCTTATCTTTAAATATCGCATAATAATCGCAAAACTTAGACTCCTTAATTAAAATTTAATCAAAAATTTTTTATTCTTTGTATTGCTAGTGCTAAAAAATGTTTAATTTGTTCAGGGAATAGAACTTTAAACGGTAAATGGTTAATACTTCTGTTGTACCTGTCTCGGGTACTTAAAAGTTAAAAAATAGAAAATTAACGATAGCTTAAAATGTCGACCTGACCAAGCAAAAAGAGTGTTATTTTTGGATTCAGCACATCAAAATTGTCCAAAATCAGCTTACAAAACTGAGACACCAAATTTGCTGTTGACCAGTGTTTTATATATATATATATATATATATATATATATATATATATATATATATATATATATATATATATAAAGCCAATCACCTATATACATTATGCATATGCATATATCTATAATATAAAGTTTAACGTCTGTGTGTGTGTCATGAATAGGCTCCTATATGGTTGACTATTATAGAAAACTGATCACATATAATGATAAAAGATGTACAGAGAAACAGGAATTGGTATGTTTGGTCTGGCATAACGATGATTCATTTAAATTGTGGGGTCTGCGTACGCGCCTGGTCCACAAAGTATGGAAATAAAAAATTTTAAAATTACAAAAAGAACGTTTACAAGTGTTTTTGATATAGATGTACATAAGAATACTTTGATAAGTATGTTTTAACTTAAATAGGGATGGTATAATAAAATTGTGTGGTCTGCATTCGTGCCTGGCCTCCATAAAATGAAAATAGGCACAAACTTTAATAAAGCCTTTTCATATCTATCTGAGTAAGTATACTTTGATAATTATGTTTCAGTTTGAAGAAATATTGTATAATAAAATTATAGGGTGTTCGTTCGAACCTGAACTCCATAGAATGTAAATATGTCACAAAGTTTAACAAGGTTTTTTAATATATATCCACAGAATATTGTGATAAGTGTTTCGGTGTGAACAGGTATGGTATAATAAATTATGGGGTTTATCTATTTTATTTTTACTTTCATCATATTTTGCTTTGGTTTTAATATCCCTAAATTCGAAGCTATCTGTTTACAACCCTTCCTTTTCATAACCTATCATATTTTCATAAATCAAAGTCCATTTTTGTAGGCTGTTTTTGAACCCATACAACGACGGGTACTTTTTCTAGCATATCTATCTATCTATCTATCTATCTATCTCTCTCTCTATATATATATATATATATATGTGTGTGTGTGTGTGTGTGTATACAGTCTTAGAAGCATTTTTAAACCTTGCAAACTATATAAAAAATTATATCTAATTTTTAGTATTTCGTTGGAAAATTATAATATATATATGTATATATATATATATATATATATATTTATAAGCTAAAATTAAAAAAATAACAGAAATGTTTTGATCAATTATATTTTTTTAATAAATAATAATCCCGTTTAATAAATAAATTATTTTTCAAAACCCAATATACAAGTATTAGGATATTTCACCGGATGTACTGCTGGCTTGGTTGATTTAGAACAGGTTCAAAGCATTTCTACGAATAGTTGAGATTAATACGCGCCCGTAAAGCTAATGAAACTAGCAATATTCCCTAGTTAAGTGAGTCAACGAAACAAGGATTTTGAAGAAGTCGCACGTGGTTGAAACGCAATCTCTGTGGAAAAGCAGCGTATTTGTATTACTTATAGGTCGCTATGGACGCTGTGAGTGTTCAGAGCTTGTCGTTTATTCTGCTTGTAAAGATGGCGTAAAGTGCCGATATAATCATTTAACTTATTTTTGTTTCGTTTATGTTATTTTGGCTCGTAGGAAAACATTAGTTACTTTGATAATGACTATCAGAAATTTCCTACCTTCATTACATTAATAACACACCATTTCTATGTTTTTACTTATTTTATTTCGAACAAGTGACAAGCATTTCTTTTTAAATTAGTAGCCTTACACGAGTAATGTATTTGTCGCTTCTCTTCCCTACCAGCCAAATTAAAGTGTGTGTTATATTCGAATCGGTGTGCATCCATGAACGGAAAAAATATACCTGCGATTTCTCCCGCCCAAAACGACGTGTGTGAAACACGTCAGTCAATTAGTAGAACTCAACCGTCAAATCTACTTGAGAATACATTTTTTTCTTTTTTTACATGGTAGTCACCACTTATCAAGGCCCGGAAGCCACTCGGGGATAAACGTTATTGCATGTACAGTACTCAATGGGATAATATCGTAGTAATCGTTAGTAATGGAGATTTGATAAAGTGTCTTACTTAAGGGAGAGGTTTATCAGGAATTTGTATATGTTGAACTTGAAGACATCCAAGTTGTAGTCAGGTGGGAAACAGGCAAACGGAACAGTGTTCTACAGGTGTGCACTTCTAAGAAAGAAGCTTTGTTCATTGATTCTACGTTTTGATTTAGGCACAGATAAAGAGTGGGGAAAATTAATGACAGTGGTTTCTGCTAGACGGGTGTTTTTCGTGAAAAATAGGTGAGAGGAGACCAGATATTAGAGCTCAGACGAACACTTGTCATGGAAATAACGATAAAACAAAGACAGACTCGCAACATCTCTTTTGTGGGAGAAAGGTTGCAGGGAAGAGAAAATGGAATCCCCCACTAAGCCACGAAGTCTATTTTGTACTCTGTCAAGGCAGGATAGACTGTGTTTCGTGCATACTTGAATGCTTGGCCGCATACAATGATATATCCATATAATACATACATGTCGCTGTATACACAACACACACTATGTTAGTCGTTGTTTGCCCTCTAGAGTCACAAGAGTGAAGAGTCTATACTGCGTCCATAGTAATGAACAACTTCACATCGTCTGAAACAACACTGCTTTAGTTATATGTCAAGAAGGAAATGGCAATTGGGAACAAGTTAAACAAATAATGAATTTTGCTATCCCGGATATTTTCTGCTTTAAGACTTTAAGTTACACAACAAATACTTGGGACCCTAGTCTATTCCGCCATTTAACTCATGGATAGAGACAAATCACACGGGTTCATAATTTTCAAAAAATATTACTTGATGTCTCCCTACTAACGTTCGGATATATATATAGAAAAGACTGCCCCGCCCCCGTACATATATAGCAGATAATCACGTTGAGGCATCGGTTCGGATTAGATTATCAAAGATAAGCAACGTTGAGCTTGGCCGGTTTCAGACGGTTGACCATTTGGGAATGCTAGACGTTGTATATAGTAGAACGCCGACACCTCCCTGCAGAAATGTCAAATGCCTGACGTCGTTATTTCCCCTGACCGTGATATACATTTGACTGAAAGTCTCCTAAAAATTTAATATTCCCTTGACACTTCCTCCATCGGAGGAAGCCGGTTCAACTCGCATAGGCTTAATGCGCTGATTTAATAGTGCATCCTTTGTAATAAATCTAGCTGTTGTAGCCAATGAAATGGAGCAGTATTCTGATCATTCTTAATCCATGCATTTGTCTTTATTCGTCTCTAACAACTATGCAGTCCATCTGCCTTAGCAATTTGTTTTTGCTCTTAATTATTATTTTTTCTTTAATGAACTACTACCATAACTACTACTACTACTACTACTACTACTACTACTACTACTACTAGTAATAATGCTTATACTTATATTACTACCAAAATCAGTAAACACTCATATGCTAAAAGCAATTGGGAAAACTGATAACAAAGTTAGCGTTGAGCATGCTAACCGTGTAATAAGAGATCCAAACTAAAGTACTACTACTACTACTACTACTACTACTACTACTACTACTACTACTAATAATAATAATAATAGTATTACTTAGCACAACTTGTGGAAATTCCACGGTAGTTGAAAACATCAATCTTCACATAAGCGAAAATCTCGTCTCAAAAGTAAAATCTTAGAATGACGGTGTCCTTCAATAGAATAATCAATAAGAAATTTGTTCGGATCAGAAGGTGACTTCAAATATTAACATTTTGCAGACAAATATGGAGACTTGCTTGCTATATTATCACAGGAAAAAGAACTACAGCGAGGCCTCACTTTTTTTCTAGGGATTTTAATTTAATCAAAGTGACTTGTAAATCAGTTTGTAATAATCATGTTACTTAATTATCTGATAATTTTACATGTAAGTAATCAGATTTGATAGAAACATCTTACATGTCAACGTTTTGTAATTTTTAAAAATTTTATTTTAGCAGTAAAGTTACTTATTCTTGCCTTTCGCATATTCATATGTTGCATAGTTATGTTATAATCTGTGTTTAATTAAAAAAAAGATTGAAAATAGTTTTCTTTGATTTTTATTATCGGCGAATAACTACTCTTGCATTACTCGTTTAAAGAAAAAAAATATCAATATTAAAGGATTTTGTCACAGAAAATTTATGTAGTTATTTTCATTATCGTGAAAATGATATACCCTATTCCGTCACAGTAAAAACTCTACTTAATACTATGACCTATGAATAAAAGTTAAAAAGGAGCCCCTGCCAATACATTAATTTTGTACTTTCTTGTAATGCAATTTCGTGTTAATTACCTTCCATTCGTGTTATTTCTTTTCTGAACTTTAAGATTATTTTCATTACGCTATTCTTTCGAATATCGAATATTTTTATTATAAAATCTGTTTTAAAGCATATGCTTTCTAAGAAAGCATGTTCACTGACATTCGTGAGAAAAATTGAATGCAACTTTTTGTATCTCTCAAGTTAAAGAATAGCTATAACCAACGAGCATGACCATGTAGAACAGATAACCGTTTGGATAGCTTAATAACAAGTACAATAGGAACAGTTAGTTGATTCAATTAGGGTGTTAGCAAATTGGTCGAATCTTTTTTTTTTTTTATCTTTCTCCGTTTCTTTGGAATTCAATATCCATGTCACTTCTAAAGTGAGTTAGTTTTCACAAGAACGTGTTAACTCGAAATAATTTCAACTAGGGCAAATCGTTTCAAACACAAACGATAACAATCCTCTGTCAAATTAACGAAGCCTATAAAACTGTGATTGGCTAAACTGAAATCAGCGTTCTTCTCAGTGACATCTACGACGTGTCTCGAAACTCAGCATCAACAACAATGATTCTAGATATATCGGCTGGAATTACCTTGAAATACATTTAAGCCAGCTTCTATATACCTAAACTCAGCCACTCAGAAGATAAGCATACGCACAACGGAATTTGAATGAACTGTCTGATGAAATATCCTAATTCTTATTCAAAAACATAAAAAATTCTAAACAAACGTTAGTCTTTCAAAGTATATTTTAAATCTCGAAGAAATTGCTGATACAAATATAGTTTGTTCGTTAACGCATGTTTTATCAGTTTTATGCTCGAAATCCCGTTGTTAAATAACCACTTGCTAATCGGTTATGTATTGGGACCCTAAGAAAGTAGGTAGAGATTATGGTAACTAGTATGCATTTTAGCGAGGTTAACTAAGTACATGTCCGCATAACCAGGCGCCAAACAAAAATAGACCACATGCAACTAGCGTGATTGAAGCAGTGGTTTAAATGCTAGTTTCTTAGACAAGACGCGCTAGAAATGCAGATCTCTAATAATATATGATAGAGATTACGTCGCGTGTTCGCGGACAAAGAATACAGTTTCTAACCAGTCGAGCCTGGGAAGCGAGAGATACGATATGCGTTCTAAAAATGTATAAAAAATCTAAGTGAATATTGCCCCGAGACTCTGTTCGCGCATCGACCATGTTAAGACGAAGTAAGAACCTTAATTAAATAATAATTTACCTGATTTCTTTTCTACAAGTACAAACTCTCTGAATTAAACATTTGAAATGCCGGCAAGTCTCCATGTGTTTCTATGCATGAGCAGATTATTTCTCTATTTAAATAAAAGCCCCCAAACCACGAGAGCCTCGCGGTCTAACAAGGATAAAAAGAATGAAAACTAACGACCGTTCACATATGTTTAAAAGAGACAACATGTGTTTTATTTGTTAAGTTGATTACTCAGTGGCAAAACCACACATGCGTACAGACACGTATTTGTGTGAACATGTACGAACAGTTCGTTTGTTTAACGTTCGTTTATAAAAAATATTACATGGAGACCAATTCATGATAGTCATATTTTATTCCCCATCCCTCCAATCTTATTCGCTAATTTATCTAAATTTATGTTAATTATTAGCGTTGTTCTTCGCACATTTCACAGAGGTTAATGCATTAGAGGCAAGTGTAAATGCTAAATAATATGTGCCTACTTCTAAAGATAAATACGCGGAACACGCGAACGTGCCAATAGCCAAGTAACGTCCACGAGACCTCAAAGCAATAATTATTTCATGACGATGTAATTGCTCCGAACTTAAGTAGCTACTTCTCTTTAGATTAACTGTTTTTGTGATGCTTTTAATATCCATGGAATATTAATAAGCACACAATATCTCTAAAACTAAATAGATCATAGTCTGATTGGTTGAGTGTGGCGAGATGTAAAGGTTGTTGTCAATTTTGGCGGGAAAATATATCAACAGTAATGGCGCCATCTGCTTTGGGACAAAGTCTGCAAGAAGCTCGTTAATGTCCGTTGATATAGAAATGAACGCAACATGAATAATAAAGAAAAATGTACACTGTTAGTCGCTCTGGGGAAATTATCACTAATGAAATAAACCATTAAAAATGAGGATATGAATGGGAAGCGACGGGGAATAAAATAGATAAGGGTCGTTTGTACAGCTCGGATCTACGTATATTCTCCTATCTTTATGTATCTCTCATAAAATGGCGGGTTTAGTGTGCGTATGTGGTGAGAAGCAAGCATAAATATATAAGTAGTTTATCAGTTAAAGATCTACATTATAAAGACCGATATTAAAAGTATAAACTATTCAACGCTTTCCGATTTTTATTTTATTTGTGACGGACGTAGGGACAAGCCCAATTCTGTCATGCGATTCAGTTGATATTTTTAACTTATAGAACAACGCGCCATTGCCCGGGTGTCAAATTCTGAGACATAAACCATACTTACTCATCTAAAACTCATGATTGTCTTTCTTCAGCTTTGTAATAATTTTCCTGTCGCCACAAGGAATATGTGTGTATTTTTAATTTGAAGAAAAATCATTTCTCCCAAAAGAGTTGCCCTGAGTTGCGACAGAAAAAAAATGAATCAGTTTAGAAAAAAATTATTCTTTTTTACTGACTAAAACATGGAAAAGTGTAGTAGAACAGCTACTACACTTTAATGCTGTCGTTTTACTGTGGTTCGCTGATTTTATGGCAAATCAATTCGCTTGTGTTCTTTGATGCGTAAACACAATCTTTGTTAAAATGATTCGTTATTTCCTTTTATTATATCTGATTTGCGAAATGCTAATTCTGTTTTTTTTTACATTGAATAAACCATTTTTCATTATTTTCATGTTTTTTCTATGAAAATCGTCCAATATGACACATTATTCCATTTGCTGTTAGGAGATAAAAAGGACGCCAAACCAGTATATGCATATTGATCGTAGTGTTGAAGAGATCAAACTTATAGGAAGCAGAAAAAACATTCAGCAGGAAGAAAGTTCCAGTTGTCCACAGTTCTTAAACAGAAGCTACTGAATTATAAAGATATAGATTAACGATGTACCTATACTGTGTGTTGATGTAGCGCACAAGACCAATGCATCAATCGAGCTGGAACATAATAATCGGCGAAACAAAAAAAGACAGACAATTCTTAACAACAAATGTTACTCCATAAACAAAATCTACTAAAATGATTTTATTAACACAATCTATTAAAATGATTGAACACAATTTGCTATTTTATCGATAACTGGAAAGTATTTCCCAGTCATATCTTTCACAAACATATTAGTGCATATCTGACTATAACAGGTTCTATATTGTAAAAAAAGTCGATAACTAACGTGTTATCCATCAGTCTAAACCCAAAACGCGGCTACATTTGAGAGAGTAATTCAAGAAAATAGAAAAAAAAACTAATTACGCAAAGAAAGAGAAAAAAGAAAAAAAGTTGAAGACAGAAATTATTCACGATTTTTGTTTTCTAATCTAGATAACATACTGGTTGTTTCTCCCTAACTTACGTATTAAGAAGGCATTGTCAGGGTTGCTGCGAGGATGGTGGGCTTTCTCTATCGTGCTAGAAAGTTCCTGACGCCTGAGAGTATCCTGTACCTCTACAAAGCCACCATTTGGCCATTGTATGGAGTATTGTTGCCACATGTGGGCTGGTGCATCTGTTACTAGTCTCTCACTCTTGGCCAGGGTTCAAAAGAGAGTCACCAACCTAATCGTTTTCAAACTTTCAGCAAGGCTTTAACCTCTGTCCCATCGACAAAATGTTGCATCCCTCTGCCTGTTTTACCAGTATTTTAATGATAGGTGTCCCAATGAACTGCAAGTAAATACTCCCGACAAACCAACAAGCAGCAAAATCCCACCCCTACACAGTAGCGATCCCCAAATACCAGAAACCCTTCTACTCTAATAGTTTCTTTCCTAGAACTGCTAGACTTTGAAATTAATTCCCGGGTTCCTGTTTTTATGACTTTACTGATAGGCAGAACTTCAAGTGTAATGCAAACAGACACCTTGCCACTCAACCCCCCTACATAGTATCCCTGCAATTTATGTTCCAGATTGTAAATCCCCACATCAAAGTTGCACTGTACCATGTTTGGTTTGAAAATGCAATAAACATATAAGTTTCGAATGTCAAACATCTTCAAAAAAAACCAAATTCACAAAATTTGTTTTTAAAAACTCTAATCTGGAAACTTTAGACAAGAATATTAGAGTAACTTCTCTTTTTTGTAGCCTCGTTTTCGAATATCATTATAATAATACATGATCATTGTTGTAATCGTGCGAGAAAGGAAACCATAGTAATTTCGCCGTGCAGAGTTCTTCACCGAATAAAGACGTCAGCGAAACAGTACGCTAAAAAGGGAACATTCGAAAGAAATAAAGCAAAACAAAAAAAAACATTTTTGCCAAGATGGACTAAAAAAGAAAATTAAATATTGTCACTTACAATGTGATTTTCTTATTTGTGTTGAACTATGAAACACAATATTACTTTCTGGGTATTTATTATACTTATTATTTTATCTCATTTGGGTTAGTTCTATAATTAAAATACAATGGACAATATTTTCATAGAAATATTAGTAAATTCCTATTTGTTTTTCTGTCCACGTTTTCTGTATACGTATTTGTTGATTCCATATATTACTCATTCAGTTGGATTTCCACAGATCATGCTTATTAATAAAATAATCCAAGTGACATCTTTAAAATTCCACGGTTTTATATTTCATCTGATATATATTTGCGATGTGTATTATTTCTACATTCGGGTTGAACATAGACTGCACGATATTCTTTTAACACTTTTATTCAACCTTAAACGTACTTATTAAAGTATTCTGGTTTATGTAGTTTCAGAATATATCTGATTGCAGGCAAAGAGTTTACAAGGCGCAGCGATAAAATTGTCGCTCTAGAAAAGACGACATGATTCCATTTTCGTTTGATGAAAACCGGGTTCGTTCTTTGTTGCAGACCATTTTCTAGTTCGCTTGTTGTGCACAAAATTCAAGAGCTTTAGGAGGCGTCTATCATGTCTGAAAGTGTAATAATGTTCAACGAGCAAGATAGGAAATGTGGCGCTGTACAACTCATACTCTCTACCGGTCCAACTTATGACAACAGGACCATTGCCAGCACATTCAAAATGTAAATCCGGACGGTTCAACGCGTGGGGACAAAATTCCGTAAAGTTTTCGGACACGGTTATAGTCATCATGCCACCTCACATCTGTAAAGTAAACATCAAAAGTGTACCTGGATGTGTTGAAGAGTGTGGTGATCCCCTGGTGCAATTAGGTAGTCGCTGGAAAACCCTGAGTGTGGCAGCAGGACTCTGTGCAGAATCACAAGTCCGAAGAGACTCAGGCTTGGTTTTAGGGATGTTACGACTTTGTACTCTTCTCTCACTGGTCCCTCTCTTCACCGACTTGAACCCCCTGAATTGCTTCGTTTTCTCATACGTCGAAAATACCAGCAACATGACTTCCAACTTGATCGCCGCCCTCCGCTGAATTATCGCCGAGCTCCCACCGGCGCTTGTGGAAAGGCATGCCCCCAGTTGCGGACCCGTATCTAGGAGTTGATTAAGACTGAAGACAGCTAATTTGTGTAGATGTCAGCTTTTTTTTGTTTTTACATAACCACGTTATCTGAATTTATTTTTTCAATAACATTTTTAAAATAAAGCTGTCTTGTTATTTATTTTAGGGCAGCAATTTTATTGTTTCACCTTGTATCTCAAAAATCATTAAATAGGTTTGTGACATATGTTCATCTCATGGATCCAGCAAGATCGCAGAACCCACAAGCTTATTTTTTATAAAACAACTACTACACTTTAATCTTAGGCAGAAAGCCAAGAAAGTATATTTACCTGATATTCATTTTTACAACGACAATATCAGATGAAATTTTAGAACATATGTAAGTTGCCTTGCATTTTCAATGATCGCACATTTACTGCACAGTGTATCACAAAAGTGAATACACCCCCTCACGTTTCTTTAAATATTTGAAGAAATGTGAGGGGTGTAGTCACTTTTCATGGACAACATTGAACAAATGATTTGTTGAAATAATAAAAAGTAGTTTTTCTGCAACATATATAACAAAGTAATTTATTTTCCCCTCGAAATAACTCAAAATATAGCCATTAAAAGCTAAATCCCTAGCAACAAAAATGCTCTCATTACGAGAAGTTGTCAATATTAATATACAACATATCAACTCTCAATAATTTGTGTGGTCATCATTATCCCAAACTGCATTTACTCTCCTGGGCATAAAGCTTACCAGAGCTTCACATGGAATGCTCTTCCACTGTTCAATTACGACCGCGCGGAGCTGGCGGATATTTGAGACTTTGTGCATATCCAGCTTCTGCTTGAGGATGCTCCAAATATGTTCTATTGGGTTCAAATCTGGAGATATGCTTGGCCAGTCCATCTCCTTTACCCTCAGCCTCTTCAGTAAAGTAGCGATTGTCTTGTACTCCTCACCTGTTCGCCGCCACACAGGCATAAGGCCATCAGAACCAAACGAATTAAATTTCGTCTCATCAAACCATATGGTATGGTTCCTATAATCTATGGGCTTTGTTTACATGTCTTCAGCAAACTGTTTGCGGACTTTTTTTGTGTATTGTCTTAAGAAGAGTCTTCCTCCTGGGGTGACAGCCATGCACACCAATTTGAGGAGTACAAAGCTAAGTTTATCATGCCTACAGTCAAGCATGATGGTTAGAATGTCATGGTCTGGAGCTGCATAAGTGCTGCAGGTATTTGAGAGTTACATTTCATTGGGGGAAACAGGAAGCCCAACATGTACTTTCAAATATTGCAGCAGAGCATGATCCCCTTCCTCCAGAAACTGGGACGAAGAGCAGTGTTCCAGCATGGCAATGACCCAAAAGCACACATCCAAGACAACCACTGCTTTATGAAATAAAGAAAACATGTTGGGAGAAAAACCTTCGAGTTTGCGTATTTATTTTATTTCGTACTTAATATATTGATTTAAATAGTTAACTGCTCTTATTCCCGAACATATATCGAAATAAATCTGACTTGAGGAACCCCTATAGTATAATCTAAAGAATATACTTCAAAACATATATAAAAAATTAAGAAAATTGGGGGTATTATAAAATTAATTTTAGTTCCTAAAAATAAAACACTATAGACTTTTAGAAAAAAACTTCCAAATAGTAGAGATTACAGATGATATTAAACACATTTAAAGTTTCCTTGGAAAACATTTGAAAGAAATTTTGATGAGAAATTTGGATAAGAATACACTATTTTTATATATTAAAACATAAAAGAACCTAAAAAATAAATAAACATAAAACCTAAATCATAAATAAACAAAAATAAACGAATAATAATAAGTAAACAATAATAATTATGAATAATAATAAAAGAATACATGATATAGGTATATACATAAATACATACGTATGTACATAGTTTTTATAACACAAACTATATATGTACATATATATATGTGTGTGTGTGTGTGTGTGTCTGTGTGTCTGTGTGTGTATCTAGGTATACTAAGTCATAATAATTATTATTTTATAAGGTTTAATATATACACTTTTAAAGATACAAATTAATAATTGATTTGATACAACGAGGAAGTACATAAAAATCCATAACTTAACGAAGACGATAGAATATCTGCATGCAGTATATATGCATATATATATGTGTGTATTTTTCTGTATATTTCGATATATGTATGCATGTTTACATATATATGCTTGAGCATGTATATGTATATATGTCGTATGGTTTGATATATATGCATATATATGCATATAATGTATGATTCTATGTGTGCCACATTTGTTTAAATCTACCACTAACAACTAGATAAGCCCAAAATACAAATTTTCCATCAGTTAACACCAAGCTAACTAATGTAACAAGAAAACCTTCAATAAAATAAATACCCAAGCTCTGGCCGTTATTTCTCTAATACACTTTCTGTAGTACTATATTCGCACTTAATATATCGGTTTAAATAGTAAAGTGTACCTATTCCCTAACATATATTGGAAAATATCCTGCTAAGTAGTTCCAATAATATAGTTCAAAATACTTACTTTTAAAGATATCCAAAATATCATGGAGAAATGAAATTTTTATAAGGATAAATTAAGTTTCTTAAAGATACACTATCAAATGTTAGAAAAGACTATTCAACTATAGATTTTAGATTAAAATACACATCTTATATATCAAAGCTTAAATCAAACTTAAATAAATACAAAAAAATAATTTTAATAAAAGAAAATAAATGAAATAAATAAATAATAATAATAAGAATAATAATAATAATTATGAATCACAAAAAAACATATAAAATAATTTTTACATAAATAATATATATATATATATATATATATATAAAAGTTAAAGTGTATGTCTGTCTGTATTTGTACATATCCCTACACAATAACTGTCAATTTTCAGTGTACAGACTCGAAATTTGATATACAGGGTAGTGAGATTTGGGAAAATCTTTTTAATCTGTTTTCGGCCAGAAATTCGGCGGTTAAGGGGTCAAAGTTACACGATTTGACCTTTGAAAACTCTACCAAACTCCTCCGCCAATTTTTGGTATAAACACTTAAAATTTTAGATATCGATTTTTTGGACATGGATATAACTTAATAACTTGATTTGAGCCCAAAACAATAAATGTTAAAGGTCCATAAAAGGGGTCAAAGTTTAAAAAGATTGACCTCTGCGGTCTCTATCAAATTACTCAGACAATTTCTGGTCTAAACATTTGAAATTTGACATAAAGGGTATTCAGAGATGAGCAAGCTTTTTTTTATCGGGTTGGGTGTAAAATTTGAGCTACCAATATATAAATCTATATATTATGTTTGCATGTTTGCACAATACTTTCGACAGAGACGACGAATTTTCACAAGATCAGTATCTTCCAGACGACAAATACCGAAAAATTGGCTAAAAACATTAATTTCCTCAACCTCAACTGGGCACTTTTCTACAGGGAGGAGTCGGTTTTTGGCGATATTTTCGAAAGTCATCACCTCTTTTCGATTGTCTAGCCTTAATTTAAACCTACGTCACGTTCGGGTTGGCGGTGGTCGTAACAGCAAAAACGTCATGTTTTTTCTCGTTCTTTTTCTCCTTCGCCGTACGGATTCGGGCCTGCCTTCCTACTACCACCCTATTTCTTGCTCAACACACACCTCCAAACACCCGGCCGACGCCGGGCACTCATGCTAGTATATATATATATATATATATATATATATATATATATATAAATGGAAAAATAAACAAAAGTTGTATCATTGTAAAAAAAAGTTGCATTTTAACCAACTAGAAACATTAAAAAAATAATGAGCAACCCAAACTATATACTCCACATTTCTTTTATTTTTCGTTTTCTTATATACTTATTCTTCCATCTGAAAGGAAGGGGGTAAGGTGGGGTTCATTATTTATATATGTTCACTCATGTGTTTTGCTTTTTTTTCATTTATAAAACTTTCGATTTCTGATTAAAACCATTACATTTGTTTTTTTGTCTTTCTTGTTGGCTTTTTATTTGTTTGGATTTTTTGTATCAAATACAAACGAAAAACCTTCATTTGTTTTTGGTGTGTTTAATTTTTTGGGGGGTGGGGGTAACCAAACATTAAAAAAAAAGTTTGTCTCGTTTACTGAGATTCGTTCATTTAGCCATCATAATTTTGGACGCTAAAAACAAACATAAAAACAAAGTAAAAGTCTCGTTTCAGCGTCCTACATTATGACATGATATTTGAACGAAATTCTTCCCACTCACAATATGGGCTGTCTATTCCGAGAGCCATCCTTAATGTTGAGATGTTGCGGCTGACCTGAGGAGGTTGGAGGTGCGTTCCGAAAGCCGTTATTACGATGAGGAGTTTGGGAGGTTGACAACAACAACAACAACAACAGCAACAACAGCAACAACAACAACAACAATAACAGTACTGTATTGTTTTTACGATAGGGTTATTATAGAGCATTTTGGGTAGAAAATTTTTTATCTTAGATCCACCTACACACTTTCCTATGAAGATATTTTCCGCTATGCTGATTAAAAACACCTGATTTATATTTGCCGGCTACAAGTAGTTTTCCACATATAAAGCCTGTATTATGCACTTTATATCACTGGCCGCCAGATTAGTATGCACGGGTGAGAATCAAATCTAATTATATCTGACCGACACTGCCACCCCAACTTATTTCTTGATTCATAGTATTTGCGCGTGGGGATCTTGACAGACATTATCATAGTTATACTTGCGGAAAATATTTAGACAGTCAACCACACTATCAAAATGGGGTGACCATTCCGAAAGCCGTTCTTAATATAGGAATGTTTCTTGTAACCAGTCCGAATACCGTTCTTAACATGAGAAGGTTGCGAATGTCTATTCCGAAAACCTTTCCTAACATGAAGAGATAAGTTGTTAGGCAACAGCCACCGCACTTTCAATTCTTCTACGAGAGGAAAGGGGGCATGCTTACCACCGGGCAACGGTTAGCAGATCCTGCTTGTAATAAATAAGTTTACCAAGCATTCTTCTTAAGTTTTGGTTTCGGTTTCCATTATAGCTGATGGTACTTAGGTCATCTATTTTTTATTAATAATTTTACCAAGAATTCTTCATAAGTTTTGGTTTCGGTTTCGATTATAGCTGAAAGTTTTCAAGTTATATATATATATATATATATACATACATATATACATATATATACATATATATATGTATCTATATATATATATATATATATATTTCATCAGTTTTGGTTTCAGTTTCGATTCAAATTGATGCACCCAGGTCATATGGATATATATATATATATATATATATATATATATATATATTTGAAATCGCAACTTTATAATATATAAACATTGATAGAACACTTACTCTATAATAATATATACGAAATGTGCAAGAATTAAAATCTAAGCGTACTTTACGACCGGGCAACTAGTTTAGTAAATACTTTTTAACAAAGAAGCTACAAGAGAATTTCCATTTACACTGAATTTCTACAGAATGAAACATCAATATATTACATATAAACGAGACCTCTGTGGAATTTCTACAGGCCCCAGGCGTTATTTATTGATTTAAATTTTAAACTTGAAACTAGTTAATTCTTTTTAAAGCAATAAATATTCTCTACCTTTATAGTGTGAAAATAATTGTCAGATTAATATGCTGCAATTCAATAAAACAAATGTCACTTTGTTGTAATGTTTTTATTTAAAATTGTATAACGTTATCCAAGAGCCAACACGATGTAGGCTCAGTCGCAAACGGGACAGATATATATATATATATATATATATATATATATATATATATATATATATATATAAATTCACCTCGAATTTTTTTTTTTTTTTGTAAAATAACATTTATTTTCTTATTCTCTCATTACCACTGTGAAGTTCCTCAAGTGATAGTGTTCCCGAACATTATCCACGCCTCTTACGTGATCTCAAATGCTATTTCTGTTTCTAACGTAATCTCCACTTTAAAGTCTTTATTCTTCCGTACCGCTGACATCATTTTCCATGCATTTGCATCCGCACATCCGCGCTATGACACAATCGTGGTATGCGTCCACAAATTGGCATAATTTAATTTTGGATCAATTTATCTATAATATAAATCTCACCTGTCTGTTAAAATGTATGTATGTATGTATGTATGTATGTATGTATGTATGTATGCCTAAAACTTTCGACAGAGGCGATAGATTTTCATGAGATTGGCATCGTTTGAAGCTCGACCCTTCAGATGCAAATATCGAAAAATTGGCTAATACATTAATTCCTTCACCCTCAACTGGGCACATTATACAAAGAGGGGGTCGCTATTTTCACCGATGTTTTCGGAATTCATATCTTCTTTTCGATTGACGAGGCTTAATTTAAACATTCGCCACTTCTTGTTTGGCGATTGACACAAAGCAAAGACGTTACGTTTTTTCACGTTCTTTCCATATTCCGCAGTACGGGACTCGAGCCTACCTGCATACAACTTTTTTTCTCAACAAACAACTCTAAACACCCGGACAACGCCGGGCATCCAGGCTAGTTTTAAAATAATTTTTAAAAAACTGATTTTTTTTCGCGGCATCAGATAATTCACCGATCACCTGCTTTGTTGATTGAACCACCTAATTTTTAAACCGTCTTTTAAAGGTGATAATGTAAGTCCGAACATAAAGCCGCTTAGCGCATTAACAAATTAGCGCATTTGCAACTTAGATATTTGATTTATTTTTAGTTTTTATTGATAGCTTTATTTTTTCATCTTATAATTTATAATTTAGATGTACTATTAGTATTAGTAAAAGAAAATTGTGCAAATACTTATATTTAATTTATTTATATATTTTCTTTTGTTTTAGATTTATTTTATTACTAACGGGGGGATTTATCTAAGTGTAAAATAATTTTAAACGTTATATTTTAATGTGTCAATATTTCCTATATATTATTATATAACCGTGATTTCAAAAATAAAAAAAGGGATTTAGGTGCATTCAGCTAGAATTGAAACTGAAGATGTAGCATTCACAGCTGGCGACGTTGCCACTGTACTTACGTGACACGCATATAAACCGATTAAAAATAGTAAATTAAAAATAACCTAAGATGAATGTACAAAATGCTTAACGTTTTTTTTTTCAATTTTGACCCATTTTTTACTGCTTAAAACATATTTAACCGGCTAAAGACCCATAAAACACGGCCTGCAAAAAAAAAAAAACCCAAAAAACATCAAATCATTTGAGGCCCCTAGCGCCACTTTGCGACTTTTAGTTTCGGAGAAGATACAGTTTGAAAAGATGGAAGACAGACAGACATTTAGCCGGTTATATATCTAATTTGGTTTATTTGCAATTCATATATTTATGTGCGCACATTATATTATCCAGAGATATCAATTTTGGAGATATCAAATTCTTGATAGACTGGCGGGGGCGGGAGGTGAGAGGCGGGAGGCCATGCCCGGGCGTAAAATACGCTTAAATATGATATTTTAATTCGTCCAGATTTCGTATATATTATTATAGAGTTGTGATTTCAAATGTAAAAAAAAAAAATATTTCGGTGTCATTAGCTAGAATCGAAACCGAAACTGTGGCATTCAAAGCTGGTAACGTTACGACTATACCAACATGACACGCTTATGAACTGATTAAAATTAAAAATAAACTAAGATAAATGTACAAAATGTATGACAATGTTTTCAATTTTTACCCATTTTCCCCTTGAAAACTAATTTAACCGGCTAAAACCCTAAAAATAACATTCCATTAAAAAAAACCCACAATTATTTGAGGTCCCCAACGCCGCTCTATTACTTTTAGTTTCTGAGAGATAGAGTTTGAAAATATAGAAACAGACAGACAGACAGACAGCCTTTTATATATTAGACTAGCGAGGGGTACCCGGCCTTGCCCGGGTGTTTGTAGGTGTGTGTGGTGTTAAATAAAAAAGAAACCGGGGGGTAGGATTGAAGCCGAAGCCCTGAGGCGAAGTTTGAAAATAAAATCGGCTAGCCAGAATGAAGCATTGTTATAAGCGAATAAGTGAAAGTTGTTTGAAAGTCGCCGAGCGTTACGACGACGATGATGACGATGTAAGCATTATTATAAGCGAAGTAAGAAAAGAAAACAACGTTTTAATTAAGCGAGGGAGGGGGTAATCAAAACATCGAAAAAACCCCCAAAAAACTAACGTAAGGCAAACGAACGATGAAAACAGATTTACAAACACGCGAAAATGGCTTAAATAAGCCTGTTTCCATATTAAAATTAAAAAAATCGATGGGTACCCGGGTGTTTTGAGGTGTCGCTAAGAATAAGCGAATTAAAATAAAAACAAAAAAAAAACAGGAAAACGAACGTTACATGAAAAATAACTTAAATAATACAGGGTTCAATATTTAAATTTAAAAAATCGAAAAAAAAACCCATCTCACACCACGATTCGAACCCAAAACGTTTAAATAATGAACAAGTTCTTAACTACCTGAGCTAAAGCGACGTATATGGGATTTGTTCGGTTTTTAAAGTATTTAAAGTAAATCAGGTCAAGACGTCATGACGTCATCTGATGCATGCGTTGTTGACCCCCCTGTCGAAAATTGTCGATTTCGGGGTGAAAAAGTTAACTTTTTTTCTCTACTCTCTCTCTCTCTGTATTTGCGTCTCTCTCTCTCTCTGTTTGCGTCTCTCTCTGTTTGCGTCTCTCTCTCACACTTCGTCTTCCTTACTCTAAAGATTGTTACTAAAAAATAAAATGGCGTCTGGGTTTGTTTTTTTGTAAAATCTTCGATCGTTAATATTTTTTGTAAGCGTATTTTTTTTTACTTTACATTTTTGGCTTGTTATTTTTCGTTTAACTATCGTATCTAACTATTTTTAACGTGCTAATAACTTTGGTAACGTTGTCATAGCGTAGAAGTTCATAGTTTAGCTTGTGTGTGGGTTAAATTGTTTTTCACCGATAACAACAATGTTTCTTTTTAATTCAGACTGACATTACAACTTGCTGACGTCAAGATCACGTAGCATGACTCAGCGGGTTTTAAGTACAAGTTGACCCAAAATAAACAGCCCCGTGTATACTTTATGTAGAAGAGTCAGCGCCCGTATTTTTTGGGGCAGTTATAAATCGATTTAAAAATATGTAATGTTTAACATTAAAATGTCACCTTTTTGCGCCCCCTGCAGAAACTCGATCAGTTGACGCACTTCTGATGGTCTTTTTGGACCAATTTTTCGATATTTGTCGTCCGGAGGGTGGAGCTTTCATATGATACCAAGTTTGTGATTTTTTGTTCCGTCGGTCAACAGTTTTTAGCAGACATGCAAACATAAATACATACATACATTTTCGCTTTTATATATATATATATATATATATATATATATATATATATATATATATATATATATATATATATATATAAAGTATATATACATTTCCTGTTAGAAAAACTTTAAGATAACCCTTGCGGAAGAAAATCAAAACAAATATTCAAGCTGTGGTAATTTTGGAGTCCTTTCTAAACGGAAAATTTTGGATACTTGATGAGTTTTCTATTTCTTGATGACAAAAATGCCCCGGAAACAATAAATACTATATGTGCAAACTTCGATGTGTTAGTTAACAGAATTATACCGAAATGATTTGCAAAGTTTATATCTGTAGATTTAAATAATAAATGTCAATAAGATTCGGGCATAACAAATGAAGACACATATATTACACAAAACGAGAATAAACAGAAAGGTTAAACATATCGAACTGTACTTATCATAAATATTTGATTAAATATTTAATTGCGTATGTTATCTGTACTTTTGATTTCCTTTAAAATTCACTACAAACTTTCAAGAAAATCTAGTATTTGATTATGCATATATGAGGAGCTTTAACGACTAGTGGAGACAGCTTGAACGTCTATTAGTTACTGTTTTCTGGTGTCTGTTTCTTTGTACAGAGGTTTGTAAGAACAATCTGACAAGAGGATAAATTTTCCATACAAGTAAACTCTTGCTTAATATTCAAAATCACATAGTATTCGTGGCCCTAATAAATCTATCCGGTATAGCTAATCAACATTGGGTTGTACGAAGAATGATGCATCTTCTGCAAATGATGTTACCCAAGTAACACCAGGAAAATAGATACGCCAACAGACTAGAGGGATTCTTGTTCTAAAACCGAGTAATACCAAGAAAACACTAGGAAGATGCACTAAATCACATTTCAATTGCGGAGAAGAAAATTGTTCTTAACTTTTATTTTTTATTAACTCGGTGTTTGAGAGGTAAAGGGGGACTTTAATAGAATATTCGAATATCTATGTATAATTGTTTTCTGAGTAATACCCCCAGAAAAAATAAATAAAATAGTTTTTCAAAGTAAAATAGTGTACGTTTATTTTAAAGAAAAATAATGTACGTTTATTTTAAGGAAACATAGTGTACGTTTATTTAAAAGAAAATAGTGTACGTTTATTTTAAAGAAAAATAGTGTACGTTTATTTCGAAGAAAAATAGTGTACGTTTATTTCAAAGAAAAATAGTGTACTTTATTTTAAAGAAAAATAGTGTACATTTATTTTAAAGAAAACTAGTGTACGTTTATTTAAAAGAAAATTAGTGTACGTTTATTTTAAAGAAGAATAGTGTACGTTTATTTTAAAGAAAAATAGTGTACGTTTATTTTAAAGAAAATAATGCACGGTTATTTTAAAGAAAATAGTGTACGTTTATTTTTAAAAAATAGTGTACGTTTATTTTAAAGAAAAATAGTCTACGTTTATTTTAAAGAAAAATAGTGTACGTTTATTTCAAAGAAAACTAGTGTACGTTCATTTTAAAGAAAAATAGTGTACGTTTATTTTAAAGAAAACTAGTGTACGTTTATTTTAAACAAAAATAGCTTACGCTTATTTTAAAGAAAACTAGTGTACGTTTATTTTAAAGAAAAATAGTGTACGTTTATTTTAAAGAAAAATAATGCACGTTTATTTTAAATAAATTAGTGTACGTTTATTTTAAAAAAATAGTGTACGTTTATTTCAAAGAAAACTAGTGTACGTTTATTTTAAAGAAAACTAGTGTACGTTTATTTTAAAGAAAAGTAGTGTACGTTTATTTTAAAGAAAATAGTGTATATTTTTTTTAAAGAAAATAGTGTACGTTTATTTTAAAGAAAATAGTGTACGTTTATTTTAAAGAAAAATAGTGTACGTTTATTTCAAAGAAAACTAGTGTACGTTTATTTTAAAGAAAAATAGTGTACATTTATTTTAAAGAAAACTAGTGTACGCTTATTTTAAAGAAAAATAGTGTACGTTTATTTTAAAGAAAAATAGTGTACGTTATTTTAAAGAAAAAATAGTGTACGTTTATTTTAAAGAAAAATAATGCACGTTTATTTTAAAGAAAATAGTGTACGTTTATTTTAAAGAAAATAGTGTACGTTTATTTTAAAGAAACATAGTGTACGTATATTTCAAAGAAAACTAGTGTACGTTTATTTTAAACAAAAATAGTGTACGTTTATTTTAAAGAAAACTAGTGTACGTTTATTTTAAAGAAAATTAGTGCACGTTTATTTTAAAGAAAAATAGTGTACGTTTATTCCAAACCGACACATGACTTCCTGTATGTGTTAAATATAAATGAGGATAACATTTGTTCATTTCTAAAATGCACCGAGAGTATTTTGTTGATTTTACTTGATATTCTCCAACATCATTCAGAAATGAATACCATGCTCTTATTTTAAAATTAAAAGAATTAATGTAAAATTTATTCAACACTATTAAATTCTTTCTATCAATCTAAACAAAAATATATGTATATGTATATGTATATGTATATTAAAGTAGATTAACTAATTTCTTGAAAAGTGTTTAAGAATATTTTTTCCAAAGTACTATATACAAATTGAAGCTTTATATTTATTTTTTTTATTACATTTTCACCCCAAACAAGGCACATTGCCACTTTGATGTAGGGGGCTAATATTGGGGACACAGACTATATGTGGGGAGTTAGGCAGCAAGATGTCGATTCACGTTACACTTGAACTTCTGCATGTCAGTACAGCTGGGGAAGCAGGGCTTGGAAGGGAATTCCAAAATCTAGCGGTTCTGGGGAAGAAACTACTGGAGTAGAAGGCTCTCTTACATCTAGGGATCTCTACTGTGAAGGGGTGGGATTGTACTGCTTGTCGGGTTTGTCGGGGGTATTTACGTAGAGGGGGTACAAGTGTTTGCAGTTTGTCGGAACATTCACCGTTAAAGTACTTGTAGAACAGGTAGAGGGATGCTACATTTCGTCGATGGGACAGAGGCTGAAGCTTGGATGACAGTTCAAGACCTATTAGGTTGGCGACTCTCTTTTGAACCTTTTCTAGGAGTGCATGGGCGAATCTTGGCCTTATAGAGGTACAGGATACTTTCGGACGTACGTAGCTTTCTAGCACGGTAGAGAGAACCTACCTTTTCTGCAGCGGTCCTGGCAATGCTCTCAATGTAATTATACAAACTCATATTTCAGTTAAACGTTAGGCCGAGGAGTTTAAAAATGTGCTTTCAGATTAAGAGTCTTTGGCCATTGCTATTGGTGGTAGAGAAGGTTTCTTGTAGTTATTGAAGGAAACAAGTTTGGTAGCATTGAATGTCACCATAGTCTTGGCAGAATTGAATGTGACCACCCATTTTTGTCCACATTCCACTACAGAGAGGAGGGAATCCTCTAGTGTTTCTGCCATTTCTTTAGATATGTTGTCATTTATTTTCCTGTCGTGTCTGTTATAGAGCATGGTGTCATCAGCATATATACCCATCTCATAGACAATTTTGTCAGGGAGGTCATTTATGAATATTAGGAATAATAGAAGTCAAGCGATAGACCCCTGAGACACTCCCGCATTTATATCATATTGTTTAGATGTACGACCATCGAGGACAACCTGGATTTTTCTCTTATCTAAGAAGGATTTAATTATGTTAAGTATTCTTCCAGTGATACCGTATGATCTGATTTTCCTGAGAAGACCTTAATGCCATACCCTGTCAAAAGCATTAGATATATCTAGAGCTACCGCTCTACCCTCCCCTACTTTGTCAAGTGAATGGTATATACTCTCGGAGATTATAGTTAGAATGTCTGCTGTGGAACGGGCTTGCCTAAATCCATATTGTTGGTCGGTCAGAAGTTTAGCATCTGCAAGGTGATGGACTAGAGCTTGGTTAATTAGTGACTCAAATATTTTGGTAAAAATGGGAGGAGGCTAATGGGGTGATTATTTACTGGGTCAGTTCTTTCGCCAGAATTCTTGAAAACTAGTACCACAGAAGCAGTTTTCCAGCAGGCAGGAAAGAAAGATTCATTAAGACAGTTGTTGTAAAGTTTGGAGAGGATTGGAGCTACTTCGGCGGAGCACTTTTTTAATAGCACAGCCGGGATGAGATCAGGTCCATATGCTTTTGAAGTGTCAAGATTTTTTATGATAGCATGCACCTGAGAAGGGGTGATTTTCAGATCGTCTAGTGTGGCATCCGTCCGCAAAGGCCGGGAAAGGGTGTTTAGCAGGGTCCAGTGTGGAGTTGGAGGCAAACCGACTGGCAAGCATGTTAGCCTTCTCGGTTGCTGAGCAAACAACTTCATGATTGTTGGATAGTGGGGGAATTTTTTATTGCTCATTATTACTACACTGTTGTAGATTTTCCAGAAGTCACGGGTTCCTAATTTCTGTGCTTCGATGCGTTTTTGGTGGTTTCAATAAATTCTCTCTTAGCTGTCGCTATTTCTTTCTTACAGTTACTTCTGGCTTCTATATACCTCTGTCTGTTTGAACTGGACTTATGTCGGTTAAATCTGCGGTACGTGTTCTGCCTTTGCGCAATGGCAGTTGCATATGTGGAAGTAAACCATTCGGGAGAGTGGTGCTTGCTATAAAATTTCCGCATGGGAACATGTGCTTCAATTGCTGTTTTGAACCATTCAGTGGCCTCCTTTGCGCACTGTTCAGCAGGAAGTGAAAAGATATTTCGCCATGGGGCGCATCTGATGAGATCCCTGATGGCTTCCCAGTCAGCCATTTTATAATATCTCGTTGTTTTGAGTAATGGCTATTCCATTTTGTCTCTAGAGTTTAGGTTGATTTCAACTATTATCACTACATGATCAGCATTCCCAAATAGGCTGTGGGCGTTCGTTACACAATCATCAGAAACTGTGGTAAGAAACAGATCTAAAAGTGATGCATGTTGTTCTTGCTGGTCAGGGAAACGGGTTGGAAACGTGAACATCTGGGAATGAGATATAGAGAAGCTATGTGTTGTACTACTAGCTGCGTCTGTGTAAGTAGAAACTCCAAGCCAGTTGTTGTGGTGGACATTGAGGTCTCCAAATACATGCACTTGTGCGCTAGTGTCGAGGGAAAGTGGTGTATTTATGCTGTCAGAGACTTTGTTTATTAGTGTACAGTCCTGAATCGAGGGAGAGCAGTAGAGAAAATAAAAGTAACTAATATTCTGTTGCATGTTAAGTCTAAAGCACATAAAGGCTTGATCGTCCGATTCTAGCTTTGTTTCTCTAGTCAAGGGGAGGTTGTTTCGAATAGAGACTCCAAGCCCGTGCATATGTCTGTCAGAGTCCTTACGGTAGAGTGGGAGATATCCGGGCGTGTTAAAGAAGTGAAACGGGATGGAGGAGTGTAGGTTAGTCTCACTTAGTGCTAAGATATCCGGGGTGCTTGTGTGTGTATATATATATATATATATATATATATATATATATATATATATATATATATATAAGCAACAGAGTAGTTTCCATTTTGAACGACAAAATTATTTTGGAGAAGAAATTATTTTGAAGACAAAGACAAAGGAAACAATATAAATAGTTTAATTATTTATCATTTTACCAACAGTCAAATAGTTTATTACTAAACATTTGTAGTTGACAGCGAATAACAAAATATCTCAATATTAATGTATTGACTAAAGGTCTGTTTACTTACCTCTCCACTTTGTCTATTTCATTATCTTTCTCTTCTCCACTTCTCTCTGCAAACGAAAGTGAATATTGAAATACGTCAAAACCACGCAGTATTTCATATTTTTATTTATTTACTATTAGACAAGGGCACCCGGCCTAACCTATCGTAAAATACGCTTAAATATATTTTAATTCATGCAGATTTCGAATGTAGTATTACAGAGATAGTTTGTTTTATTGAATATCATATTCTACCTAATACATAGTACTGATTTCTAAAGTTGAATATATACATTGTAGTGTTATATAGAGTCGAAGCAACCATAACTAGCGGTCCAGCCGTGTTCCTACCGTTTAAGCTATCGACAGATATATAAGAAATATTTAAAATAAAACAACTACAGATTCTGAACGAAATTACACATGCGGAAAAGTAATAGAAATTTGTCACAAATGAACATTTTGCATTTCAGCTTGCCCACATATTTCTGTACGTGTTATTTATCCACCCAAACAAAGATATTACTCGTTATAAACAATCCTTGGTGTATGATTATTATTTCCTGTTAATTTCAGTGCATGTGACAAGTAGTTTAGGAATGTTTCGGTTAAATACTTGCATACAAACAGAATAAAGAAAACAGTTGATGTATCTAAGTATAGTTTGCATGTAATTGCTTATTTTTAGTGGACATTGTTCGATGTTTCTTTCTGTCTTTATACTCGTCAACGGTTACAAGACAATTTAATAAGACGATTAAACAATTAATTTATTTTATTGCAGACTATTATTGCTTCACTACGTTTCAGCCAACTATTCCTCTGGCCTTCGTCAGGTGATAATAGGATATGAATTCTGAATCTCCTGCATTCTCAGTAATTACTGCTATTCATAGTTGTTGTAGTCTCTCCTCATTTTTGGCCAAGTAAGCCTCTGGCCAGCTTATGGTACGATTGAAACCACTATCTTCAGACAATTATCGCCTGGAACCGTAGAGATTAAATGTCTCTATCCACTGCGCCACGGGCCCGTAAGTATGTGACCAGTAGTTTAAGATTGTTTCGGTTAAATATTTTCACACAAACACACGCATCAACGGAGCCCGTGGCGCAGTGGATAAAGATATTGAATCTCTACGGTTCCAGGTGAGCATTGTATGAAGATAGCGGTTTCAATCCTACCCAAAGCCGGCCAGAAGTTTACTTGGCCAAAAACGTGGTTAAACGACAACAACTATGGATGGCAGAAATTGCTGAGAATGCAGGGGATTCGGAGTTCCCATCACGTCGCGGTTACTACCTGACGAAGGCCAGAGGAATAGTTGGCCGAAACGTTGTGAAGCAGCAACTAAAAAAGATGAGGATAATAGTCAGCAAAAAAAAAAATTAATAAATAATATTCATCTCAATAATGAATTCCAATTTAATAATATATATACGATTAAACAAGGCAACCCCAAAAATGGCTGATGTAATGTGGACAGTGCACCCATATATTATTACAGTTAGACTGAGTTATTAAAAATGTGTGTTACTATGCCCGCTAAAACTTTCGTCAACTGCATCGTTACAGCATAGACCTGATATCATTAGAAAAAAAGATCTCTCGGACAAATATTATCGAAAAATTAGAAAATATCCTCGATTATTTCATGCAGAAATCTTATTTGGTTTGAAGAAGGATTATGAAAAACTCTTGGTTTTGAGGCACTTTGTTAACTGCGCAATCGCGAACGCTTTTAAATAGATAAATTTGTGACGTGTTGATACCAATGACGTCTTGGTACACGCTCTCATCTTTTGCGAGTTCGTGTCCGGCACGCGTCATCTTTTTTATTTAATAACACAATAAGTAAGATTTTTCTATTCTACTTTAAGACAAAAAATATAAAAACATATATTCTCAACTTTTTCTAACTGTCCAACAATCATGTTTATTTTTATTTTCGTATTTTCATCCGTTTCACAATGTGACGGAGCATTTTCCTATTTTTAACCGTTTCTTTTGTTTTTCAAATTAAAGTGCACTTACCAAGCCCCTCCATTTTCTTCTATTTATTATTGTGCGACCGAAAAACTCACTATATTTGTCTGTCTATCTCCGTTTATTACTTACAATTTTTACTTTCGGTTTCCATTCTGGTCGAAATCAGATTTATTTAATATAAATTAAAATATAATATCTACGCAGATTTTACAACCAGACAACGCCCCTTCCCTACTGTCACATTTCAAAAAATGAATTAAAATATAATTCAGCGTATTTTACGACCGGGCACCCCCTCCCGCTGTCAGAATTAGTTTACGACAACGCCTGGCGACCCCCTGCTCCCGCTAGTAATAAATAAAGAGGACAAACATAATTGTCTTAAAAAATCGTTACATAAATAAAGAAAACTGATTATAATGAAAGATGGAAATATTAATGAATAAACAAAAATGTCACATTACAACATGATCGTTTGCCAGGGAGAGTTACTTGGTTTGTCCGTGTTGTGGGGACGTCTCTGAGTTGGCTGTTACGTCATGAACACGGTACCCAGCTCCTCGACTGTTAAATAAGATGAAACGATAGACACATCCCCTATAGATCAAGGGATCAATACGATGCCAGCAACGTCTACTGGCGGATCTATCTTCCGGGACTTCTGTCGGTGTCATTACCGGCAGGGTTTTCATCTTTAATGATGGCGAGGACTACTTTGTTGAAATTGTACATCGTTTACAACAAGAGAACAATACATGTGTTTTTAAAGAAATATAGGAATGGGTTTATTTCAACAATTCGAGGAGCATTTTAGAACCCGCAAGTTTAGATTCTAACTTTGTACGACCGTCTGCGACGGTCTCACATTTCCAACTCGGAGAGTCGAAGCACGCGCCCTGTTTCGTTCTGTGCCCCTACTTCAACTGTTGTCGCCGGCCGTGATCGGACCCGAACTGCATACAATATCATTTCAATTCTTTCCTTATTAAGAGAGAAACAGTGAGAAAAGTCAGAAAGAGAGATTTACATTACAAGTGCATATACAAAATAAGTCAAATACCTTGTCAGTTTGAAAATCTTGCAGATTTTATTGTTGGAGAAGCACTTCAATGCACAATAAATTTGATTAGGCAGTTGTCACTTTCTGTTAATTGGACCCAAGCTGCTATGCGCTGACATTTTGAAATTAAAGCGGCACCGACTTGATTTTACATGTCTCCTCGCGAGTACAATGCACATTTGTTACAAGGACTACACATGTAGGGAACTAAGGGATCCAAAATTTTCGTTGTTTCTATACCATGCCTAACACGAAAAAAAAAACGACAAGCACAAGAAAATGTCGGATCCTATAACAGAAAAAAAAGAAATTATAAGAGAAATTACGCATGACCGAAAAGACAAACAGGAAAAATAAATGCAATTATAAAATAACTATAGCAAAGAAAATTAAGGAAATTTACATGAAAAATAGAGGAAGGGTTTCATTCTTTTAAAAATCGAAAAATATAAAATAAACGAAATAATGAAAGAAAAAATGTTTTATTCAGAACTGAAAGAAAAATAAAAACAGAATAACGGAGGACGAAAAATATGGAAAATAGGAAATAAAAACTAGAAAATCAAATGGATGCATCTCATGATCGTAATTATAAATAATGAGAAATAAAAAACAATCGTTGAGAAATGGGGAATTCAAAGAACGCGCTGCATGTGAAAAGATACAAATAAAGCAAGAGAAAAGGAAAGACAAAAACAATGGTGAAAGAAATTAAAATGTAAAAACACACACAGAAAAACGAAAGTACGACAAAAAGAGAAAATAAAAAAGAACAAAAATGTTGCATGCTTGAATGAATTAAAGCGAAAAAGAGAAAAAAAAAAACAACGAAGAAATAAATGGTAATATTGTACGCCAACAACAAAATGAATAAGGAAGAATCATCGACGTAAGTAAACAATAAAAAATACACTCATAAAAATATACATTGAAATTTGTTTTGCTCCCTAAGAACTGCAAAGACAATGCCTTCGATTTTGATTAGAATTCCCTCAAAAGATGTTTGATTACAATTTGTTTTCTCCTCCCTCTGAAGACATACTTTGAAATACTAAATGAATTACACACCTGCTTAATTAATGTGCTTAAAAGCAATAACTGTTTCTACGGGAACATGTTAAACGGATACAACAAGACATGTTTGTTTTTGTACATGGGTAAAAATAACACTGCCTATTCTATACACGAATTCACCAAGGCAATTTATATACGTAAATTCCACCTCTTTTTTTTAAAAAAAAGACTCAGCAACGAGATCCTACACTACTCGGGATTGAATAAAGATCAACAGATTTTTGTTATATTCCAAAATTTTTATAGTCATTGAAATCGGCGAAATCGTCTATTCGTTAATGAAATCTATCGATTACCGGGTCTAGTCGTAGACTAACCGCAGTGCACTGGGAGGAAGCTTATATGTTTCCTCGTAGTGAATTACTCCACATAGCATAGTAATCTAAATTGAACTGTAGAAAACCTACTGTTGATTTTATAAATTTATTTTTATATAATAACTTGAAATAAAGTTTAAAAACAAATATCAAGAACAATGGTTTAGTTGTGCTCTAAACAGAAACATTCATTTTGAACGCATCCCCGTCTTTTCAAAGAACAACATGAAGATTTTATATGCCAGATCTTCTGCTTGCGCGATGATAAAACTCATCAACCGCACTTCTGATGTTAGGCTGTATAAACGTGTTGACTTTAGTCAAAATTGGGTTGTCTCTTAGTCAATGGATTTTCTTCGATTATCGATTTTTGATACTTATTTGAAAGCATTCTGATACAAAATCTGTCTAAGGACACTCCAGCCACATAAAGCACATTTGTGTGAAATTTAAAAAAAAATCGATCCAGCCGTTTTGGAGTCCATAGAAAACGAACTCTCGCAAACACACAAAGTTCGTTCTATATGTAAGGAGATACGTCATGCGACGCAGATACAATGCAACTATAATGAAATAATAATTTCAATTTCATCTAATGACGTATCGTGTCGAACATGAAACTTGAACTAATAAAAAGTGAAGCATTGATGGTTCTCCGTGAGTGTACAGTGAACGAAGCATGAAAAAATGACTAAGTTCAGTACCCCCACCCCACAATACATACACACATTTTACCCCAAAAGTCCCTAGGGACGTCAAATCATGGTGAAAATGAACCAACGGTACAGTTTTAGGCCTCAACATATGTAAATTTGAGTTCTGCACCATGCAAAAAAAGAAATGACCAAGTCACTCATTTGACCCCCTCATTTAGCCCCAAAAGCCCCTAACGTCTTAACATATTTAAATTTGAGTTCAGCACCACGCGAAACTGCTAAATAGACATACACAGAAAAGTTTGGCCAAATATGGTAAAATAGTCCCAAAAATAGAGTGTTTTATCATCCCTAAAAGGGACCCGAGGGCACACCCAAGATTTATCGTGAAGTATAGACAAACAAAATATATAGAAATTAGTTAGTGACAATTTTTCAGAAAGTTTTATAAAAATCCAAACCATCATTTTTTTTAGTAAGCGTAAAAATGTCATTTTAGCCATTTTAACCCAAAAGGCACCCTAAGGCCGTCAACCAGAGTTTTCTTAGAAAATCTGTTCTGTTACTTTTTTTTATTCATATCATGTTTAATGTTTGTGCCAAAATTTCTGTTGAAACTCGACTGAACATATGGAAATAACTACAACACAAAAGTAAAATAGAACAGATATATTTAAAGCAAGGAAGTACATACAATATTTACATAAATTCCATTACTATAGGTCATGGGAAACCGTCTCTGGAGAAGGTGTCGGCTGGGTAAACGTCGACTCGATCTCATTGTCTCTCTGAGTCTCTCGTTGGGCCTCTCGTTGGGCCTCTCGTTGGGTCTTTCCCGTCTTAACAGTACCAACCATGTTTATATGGTTGACACTTCACGTATGTTAATTAAGTGGATCCTACCACAACAATTTCATAAAATTCCAAGGCGTAGTTATTGAGAAAAGTGCGAACAGACGAACGGACGAACGGACAGGTGTGAATTTGCAGGTCCACTATCCTTTTGTCAGGGGACTAATAATTTTTTTTTAGCCGTCAAGATATGATAGGTATTTTCTGTTAAAAATGCTACGCTAATATTCTGCAGTATGTATTCGCACTATGCCTTCGTAAGAAATATATATTTGAACTTCTTAAATTATTTTCAAATAGAATCTTATCATATTATAAAACTACATTAACGATAGTGGATAGGGTTTCCACGGATTTAGCATATCTATTTTATAATACGCTAAATCGTGCCATGTTCGTACGTACGTTCTCACTTTTGGCACATATAAAAAGAGATCGTCTGATAAGCAGGAAAAAATATGACTTTACACATTTTATAATTAATTGTTTCAATATAAAATTTTATCGTTCCTACAATATTACATAAAAAGCATATGTAAGAAAATTGACCACATCCTGTCTGCTAATGCTTCGGCTAATATTCACGTCGGTGGAGACTTCAATGTTCACAGTGTGGAATGGTTAACCCACTCAAACAAAACAGATGATGAAGGGAGGTTCTGCCATGATTTCTCCATTACTTATGATCTAACTCAGATTGTTCACAAACCCACACTGATGAACAGTATGCAAGTCTCCTAGACCTTTTTCTCACAACTTACTCTGAGCTATGTTCATCTTCCGTTCTGTCTCCACTGAGATCTTCCGACCAATCGGTTGTATCAGTTAAAATAAATACGAAATGTAATAAGTCCCCAGACGTACCTCTCCATCGTACGGTATATTGATACACTAAGGCTGATTGGGATAGCTTCTGTACATTTATATAAGATCTACTTCTGCGTTCCATGTTTAAAAAAGATGTGTCCTCTATAGTATCAGACCTGACAAAATGGTGTAATTATAAGTGTTATATACTGGGTGGTATGGCGGTGACGTCTATTTTATTAGCACCAAGCCTGTATTTTAACTATCCGAGATTTTTGAATATCTCCATATATATATATAGATAGTTCGTTTGACATTTATGCATATATGTTTGTTGTAAGTCGTCTAGTGAATGGAATGACCGCTGTTCATTTATCAATGAATAACGAGACGCTTTGTTATAAAACAATTTAGTTTATTTAATAAACATTCATATACACATAATACGGCGGTGGAGGTGTTGGTGGAGATAGTGTAGGTGGAGAGGGTGTGGTTGCGATCGTGACAGGCAGTTGAGCGTCGTCTGTCCTCCCCTCTCTGCTGTCACTCTCTGAGTGACTCGTTCTTTTGTTTATCATTTGACTTTTATGAATTCTCGACCTCGTAATCCGTTAACCAATTTACGTCATCGACCCACATTCTGACCCTCTCGATGTTTGCTTTTCGTCTTACTTGCGGCCGAATTACGTCATCTTATTCCCGGGTTTCATTTTTGTCGGCCAGGGTTTAAGTTCATTCGAACTTTGCTCCATTCAACGGTCTGACCCATAAACCGACTTGCGTCATAGGACCAGGTCATCCAATTCCAGGTTCCATTTTTGATGGCCCGTATTTCGAGTTCATTCGCACCTCTCTCTCTCTATAACACTCCTCCCATACCACCCCCCAAAAAATTTTATATATACATATAATAATTTTTTTAAATTCTAGATTTCATGCATATTTCTCTTTTTTTTTTAAATTTATTTATATTTATTGTTCTTTTTCCAATGACGTCTCTTTCTGTTCCACAATAAATCATTTTTTTTTCTTGTCCACTATCGTTAATGCATTTGAGTTATTTATTTTTCTATAGATATATTTTTTCTTTGTGGACATAATTTAATATTATTAAAACAAATCCATTATTACGCACACACACACACACACATTTTTTTCATTTCTTTTTCCCGGGGTCTCTCTCAATGTATGTTTTTATTTCATTTCAAATAACAAATGTGGTATTTTCATCCCAATTTTAAAAATTGACATTGAGGCAGCCGACGTCCGATAGACTACGCTTGTTTCTGTTCAAATTACTTAAGTTTTAACTTTACATTCCAATTACTTTTTTGAAATGTGAAGCAGCTCTATCTTTCCTTAAGACGTCAGTTGCTTAAACATGGAGATAAGGGATCTTTTATTTTTTTATTTTATTGAATAGGGCGGTGTTTGCAGTTTACTTAATCTACCTCTCTGTAGGCCAGACTCGTCTCATTAGCAGTTTTGTCATGTTGCAGCCTTCAATCGGTAGATCCTTAATTTATTTACAGAGTATTTTTCTAACCCATCCTAAATTTTTCTAACCCATCCTAAACAACTCCCTCTCTTCAGTTCTTCCTCCACGCTACCAAACCTCGTACTAACTCTATTTACGAGAGGTTGGTCGCTATTTCTACTCTCGTGCACTGCATACGACGGATACGGGCAGCTGATTTCATCTATATTGGTTTCACGTCCCGCCGTCATGCTCCGTGTCACGATCTTTCGTTCCATCAACGGTACGTCAGATTCCTCATCCGACCCCTCCCGTTGATGGCGACTTCTCTGCATTGCATAATCAGCTTCGTCTGTGGCTGATTCGCTGTCTGAATCACTAGATTCCTTTGGAACAGACAATGCAGCTTTTCTTAACGGCTTCTCTGTAGTGGGAATCTCCCACTCCTCGATAGACGCTGCTCTGAGATGTTCTGCATGCGCCTTCGTTACAGAGCTCGTTAATTGCTCCTTAATTCTATATGAAACCGGCCCAGTCTTTTCTATCACTACGTAGTACGGTTTCCATCGTACATCTAGTTTTCCTCGCTTTCGGTGGTTTTTATAATACACCAAATCACCAACCTTAAATTCGACGGCTTTTGTTTTCTTCTTAGATCTATCTATCATTTTATTCCTAGCATTCTTTATATTACTCCTTACTAAAGTGAAGGTTCGATGCATTTCCTGTAGAGCGATTTCATGATGTTAATGGAGTATACTCCACGGGGTCTTAGAATATTGTCCAACGGCAGAACAACATCTCTATTGTAGAGTAAATAATAGGGTGGAAATTTCGTCGTTTCGCTTACATGGAATCTGACAGCCGCTAACATCTGATTCATGTATATATCCCACGGCTGTTCATTGTCCCCTATTTTCTTCGCTAGGACGTCATGCATCGTTCTATGGTTCCTTTCAACTTTGCCGTTACTCTGGGGGTGATAGAACGATGTGGTCACATGATGCACGTTGATGTCCTCTAATGACTTTTTCATTATTGTATTTATGTTCTCAGGCCCATTATCCGTTAAAAGCTTCAGTGGTGCCCCGAATCTGGGAAAAATCTCGTCAATCAATAGATGCACCACTGTTTCTGCTTTCTTATTCGGAACCGCAAAAGCCTCCGGCCAACAGCTGTACATATCTATAAAAGTCACTATGTATTGGTTGCCTGATAGAGTTTTTGGATAAGGCCCGGAAACATCTAACGCTAGTTAAGCGAAAGGAAAGAGAGGCAAATCGCTATCCTGCATTTGAGGTTGCTGTTTGTTTCCTCAAATTTCTGGTTTGGCACGAAATACATTTACCTATGTATTCGTTTATTTGTTTAAATAAACTAGGCCAGAAATATTTTTGCTTAATAGCGTGAAACGTTTTTTCCACGCCCATGTGACCATTATCATTATGATATTGAACTAACACCCTTTCTCTTAGATGCGACGGTATATATAACCTAATTAATGGTCTGTCGTCGGGTTGCGACAAGTAATATACTACATCGTCCATTATTATGTACTTTTTTCGTTCCATCTTGGACGCTTTACCGTTTTTCATTCGCATCTTTAAATCTACAATCTCCCTATCTGCTTCCTGTTCCTTACTTACATCTAAACCCGATAATGTAGGACGCTCGTGTGTTACCGATAAGTCTTCAGCATCCTTATGTGATGCAAAATCTTTTGGCTCAAAATGATTTGAGTTTATTGCACCCACCGTATAATTCTTACTGTCTATTTCTACAGGGGGATCATCATTGTCCTAGCTAGAATCTACAGCGCGTGACAAGAGATCCGCACAGACGTTGTCTTTCCCCTTCAGGTACCGTATGGTGCACTTATAGCTATTCATACTTAAAACCCACGTCTGTATTTTCCTATTTGGAATTTGTGAGTTTAATAAATACTCCAATGGTCTATGGTCTGTATAGATGGTGAACGTAGCACTATGTAAACAGTGATTTAATTTATTCAGGGCATAGTGTATCGCATATACCTCTTTTTCTGTCGTTGACCATCTCGTTTGAGTATTACTCAACTTATGGGATAAGAAGTAAATAGGTTTTTCTACCTCTTTACCCTCCTTTGGATCATAGACCATTTGTGATAACACACCCCATGATCAAAGGCATCCGTATAAAGTCGGTAGTCCTTATCTGGATCGGGATAAGCCAGTGTTACATATCTGCAAGCTTCGTTTTTAGGCTATCAAAGGCAGACTGACATGCATCGTCCCAATAAAATCGTGCATGCTTTCTCGTTAATCGGATTAACAACTCGGCGATATCGGAAAATTTTTTTATAAATCGCCGATAGTACGATGTCATACCAATGAAAGCTCTTGCTTGCTTTACAGTGGTTGGAGTCGAAATCATTTTTATAGACTTGACTTTATCCATGTCTTGCTGTATACCCCTCTCACTAACTTGGAACCCCATATACTGTATTTCTTTATTAAAAAAAAAACTCACACTTTGTTGCTTTTAACCTAAGATTGTGCTTGTGCAAACTACCTAAGACCTTATCTATATGTTTTATATGGTCTTCCTTTGTATTGGAGAATATTAAAATGTCATCCAAATACGGTACAGCGAATTCCTCCTGTCCTTGTAATACTACGGACATCAATTGCTGGAAGACCCCGGGGGCGTTCGCAAGTCCGAACGGCATTACATTAAAATGGAACAACCCCTTGTGACAGGTGAATGCAGTTTTTTCCTTATCGTTCTCATTCAATTTAACCTGCCAGTACCCTGACTTCAAATCTAACTTTGAGAAGTACTTTGCCGACCCAAGCGAGGCTAAAATATCATCAATAATTGGTAACGCTCGGGCCTACTTCTTTGTTATTTTATTTAGTGCTCTAAAATCTACACAGAACCTTTTAGTTCCGTCTTTCTTCTCTACTAAAACTATCGGAAAACTTCACGGGCCGTTTGGTCTTTCGATTACTCCAGCCTGCATCATTTCCCCTATTGCAGACTCTACTTCTTTTCTTTGCTTAAGCGGTGTCCGGTACGGGCATTTCCGTATGGGCTCATGCGTTCCAGTATCAATACGCATATCTACCGTGTCGGTACTGCCCAAGTTCTTATCTCCCGTAACGAACAAGTCCTTATTCCGCTTAAGCACCTTATTGATCTCTAACTGGATTCTTCGGGCACTTTTATCCCTTTAAAGTTTTCTTCAGCGATCTTATCACTATGTTTCTTTGGCATGGTAATCTCCATTATTTTACCAGCCACTCTACACCTAGCTATCTTACACCCTTTTCTTTAAGGTAACCGTCTGGTTGGTGTTGTTCATTATTAAAAGCGGAAAACCTTTTGATCCTATAATTTTTACTACGGTATTTACTACTAAAATACCACTAAGATCACTAAGAAATCCTCTATCTATTTGCTCCACCTCATACTCTAGGCCTTGACCGTTTTTAATACCCGCACGAGCTGTGCACGTATGCAAGTGCTGGGGTTTTAATGTTATTTTTCCCCCCAGTCTTACTATAGCTGAGATTTGAGCATCTTCTTCTAACGCTATATATTCATTTCCTATTTTTATCGCCCCTAAGTCAAAGTACATTCTCACGTCATTTTTCCTAAGCCAGTCCCGGCCTAGTATTATATTTCTATTGAGGTTTTTCGCCACAACGAAATCATGGTGGATGAATTGACTTCCTATCCTTGTCCTTAATCGGGCGATGCCTTCTACAATTAATGGGGACCCATTAGCTGTTCTTAAATTCATTGATTCACTATGTAGCTCCGGTCTCTGTATTAGTGTTTTAAAAACGCTACTTTTTATGACAGAAACCTCTGCGCCTGTATCTACTAAAGCCCTGAGTCTATTTATATCTATTCTAATAGAAACGGAATTTGCAGCGCCCATGTTACCGATTACATGCGTCGGTATGCCTTCGCTCCGTCTGTCGGGCGTTGTATGAACGGTGCGCATCCGTTTCCCTGCCTACGGTGTCTGCAATCTCTCTATATGTGGCCCACCTTACCACAATTGAAACACCTTATACCCTGTCTAGTTTTTGTCCTTTTCTCTAGTCTTATATACAGGCCCCCTATTCTCTAATCTTTTCCACCTATCTTGTTTTGGGAATTTTGCTGGACCTACGGCTTCGACTCTAACCTGTCGTCTCGTATGACAAACCTCCATGGGTTTATCATCGTATTCACGGTTTGCGTTGAGCCGAATTTTCCATCTTACTTCTGCTAAAGCTTTCTCATAAGCTGCATGGATATCCGTAGGTTCATCCCTCATTACGGTCATTTTCACATCCTTATCTCTGAGGCCTTCTATAAAAAAATCCTAGAACCTGTTTTTTACTAATTCATTACTTGCATCTACGGCACTGTATGCTCCTTCTGCTAGTCTCACTATTATCTGCATATAGTCTTGAATACTTTCGTCTCTACCTTGTCTTATATTAGCTAATTCTATTATGTTCTTGTTAGGATTTGCGACTATTCCATAATAATCTTCTAAGGCCCGTTTCAATTTTAGCCAAGTTAACCTTTCATTATTTGCCATTAATCCGTTAATGAAGCGTCCAACCTGGCCCCTAGTAGTCAATAGTGCTGCCTGGCATTTTTCTTCGTCCCCAGCACCGACTATTCTAAAATATTTTTCTAACTCTTGCAGCTACACCCTATATCCACTGTCTCTTCTATTTTCTAAAGTTCTTATATTCTTTAGAAGGGATTCACCTCGTAAAGTCTTTGAGATGGCCCCCACCGCGTTCCTAAGTTCCATGGTTAAGCCCTGTACGAAATTTGAAAAGATTTGCTGTTCCATCTTTTTTGTCAACTAAACCAAAACAACAAACAAACACATGAGAAAACAAAAGTACAATTTAAAAGACCAAAAAGAAAACAAAAACATTATTTTTTTTTCTGTTTGAGTAATTTTGTCAAACAATCACGAATTACTTTCTTTTCTTTTTCTTTCTCTTTACCGAAAAATTGAAATGTGTGTTTTTTAATGTATATATGTATATATATAACTTTAGAGCAGAAACAAGCAAAGAAAGAATCGAATTCGACTTACCTCGTTTGTATTTTGTTCATGTTTTTTTCTTTCTTCTTCCCCTATTTGTTTTTAATTTGTCAGTCTTGATTTCTTGATTTTGGGAGTTTTTTTCAATAATCTGTCCGTGGTAATAAGTTGTTTTTTTTAAAGGACCCTTTTTCTCGTTGTGTTTTAGTGGTATTGTTCGTTTTTTTGTGGTTCCTCTTTTTTTTTCTTTTATTTTATTCTTGTAGAATAAAAAATGATCACGGCACCAAATCGTATATATTTTATATACTGGTTGGTATGGCGGTGACGTCTATTTTATTAGCACCAAGCCTGTATTTTAACCATCCGATATTTTGGAATATCTCGATAGATATAAAGATAGTTCGTTTGACATTTATGCATATATGTTTGTTGTAAGTCATCTAGTGAATGGAATGACCGCTGTTCATTTATCAATGAATAACGAGACACTTTGTTATAAACAAACTTGGTTTATTTAATAAACATTCATATACACATAATACGGCGGTGGAGGTGGTGGTGGAGAGGTTGTGGTTGCGATCGTGACAGGCAGTTGAGCGTCGTCTGTCCTCCCCTCTCTGCTGTCACTCTCTGACTGACTCGTTCTTTTGTTTATCATTTGACTTTTATGAATTCTCGACCTCGTAATCCGTTAATCAATTTACGTCATCGACCCACATTCTGACCCTCTCTGCGTTTGCTTTTGGTCTTACTTGGTCATCTTATTTCTGGGTTTCATTTTTGTCGGTCAGGGTTTAAGTTCATTCGAACTTTGCTCCATTCAACGGTCTGAACCATAAACCGACTTGCGTCATAGGACCAGGTCATCCAATTCCAGGTTCCATTTTTGATGGCCAAGATTTCGAGTTCATTCGCACCTCTCCTCTCTCTATAGCATAAGTATAGACCGTTTTATTCCATCGAAAAAGTTCCAGCAAAAACCTAACAGCCAACGTGGTTCTCTTCAGCATGCGCCGCTGCCATTGCGCTTAGAAACCACTTTTTTTCCATTGCTTTCAACGTAATTGATGTTCCGCGACTAAAGACGGTTTCAGAACTGCCAGCAACCAATGTAAAAAAATAATAAAGAACGCGAGAGAGTTGTATGCTCAATTAGACAAGTCCAAAGTATCTGAGCAGCGGCTTGGTTCCAATCAATTTTGTCAAATAGTGAACAGGATCCTGAACAGAAGCGTGTGCTCTATCCCAACTATCATAAATGGACCTGAGGTAATCTCGTCAGCATCAGATAAAGCCAAACTCTTTGCCAATAAAGTTGCAGCTAATTTTACCCTATGTGACCAAGGCCGCCAACCCCAGTATTTCCTCCTGTATCAGAAAACACGTTATGCGACATAGAAATATCTGCGTTATGTTGTCAAGCTAATCAAAATCCCTCATTCCAGTAAAGCAAACGGCCCTGGCGGCATTCTTATTATACTGCTAAAAATCTTCAACCAGAACTAGCTCGCATACTTACAAAGCTTTTTAAGCGTTGTCGTAAGGAGAATTGCTTCCCAACACCCTGGAAAACCTCGTCAGTATGCCCAATATTTCAGAATTCAGGTAATCGTCATCTCCCTCTGTATAGACCCATAAGTCTCCTGTGCGTCATGAGTAAGTTGTTGGAATCTGTGTTAAATAGAGAAGTAGTCAATAATCCTCAGCAAAAATAAACTTCTTAGTGACATAAATATGGTTTCCGTTCTGCTAGATCTGCAGCACATGTGATTATGGTTATAATCTAAGAGGATTCGCGAATCTCTTGACGGAGGCTTCCTTTCTGTGGCAGTTGCTCTTGACATATTAAAGGCCTTTGATAGAGTATGGCAGAAAGGTCTACTTCACAAGATCTCCTGTTACGGTTTAGCTGGATATGTTTTCTCGATTATTAAATCATTTCTCTCTGATAGTTTCATAAGAGTAGTAGTTGATGGGCAAAAATTAGAAGCTCATAGTATTTATGCTGGAATCCCTCAGGGTTCCATCCTGGGCCCAACTCTCTTTCTAATCTAAATAAATGATCTTCCAAATCATATCCTTAGATCATTCGTAGACATTTATGCTTACGACACTACCATCTATGGCAGTACCTCAAAGATCGTAAACGACCGAATTCTCTCTGATTCTCTCCCTTCTGACCTTGAGCATGTGGTACAATGGAGAACGTAGTGGTTGGTTACTTTTAATGCAGCTAAAACCAAGCTTTTGTCTTTATAACATCAACGCTCTGGTTCCCATCTGGCATCAATTGAAATGAATGGATCTCGTCTTGGGGAGGCTCCATATTTTCACAAGCTCCTGTGGTTGACTATTACTCCTGATATGAAAGGAACACCTACATTAAATCCGCTGCCAAGGTCGCTGAGAAAATGATGGGAATTGCATCAGCAGTGAGATTTTTGCTGGATCAATGGAAAATTATCAAGTAACAATCTCACTGCTTATGCAATTCTCTACCTCTATAAGAGCCAGCTACGTCCAAGTATAAAGTACTGCTGCCACATTTGGGAAAGAACTGCTAGAAAGATCTTATCATGCCCTGACAGAGTTCAAAATAAACTTCGTAGCTTAGTGGCGGATGTTCATTTCTCTTCCCTGCAACCTCTTTCTCATAGAAGAGACGTTAACGCTTGTCTCTTCTTTATCGTTATTTTCATGGCAAGTGCTCGTCTGGGCTTTAATCTATGGTCCCCCTTCGTCAAACTTTCACGAGAAACACTCGTCTTGTTGAAAACACTGTCAATAATTTCCCCCACTCTTTACCCGTGCCTAAACCTAAACGTAGATTCCATGAACAAATCTTTTTCTTAGAACTGCACGCCTGTGGAACTCTCTTCCATTTGCCTGCTTTCCGGCTGACTAAACAAGTTCTTAATGAGCCGTTCCCCTTAAGTAATCCAATTTACCAACTTTCCACCACTAACAATTACCACGTCACTTTCCCAATTGACCACTGTACACTTATTAACCATTATCCTCGAGTGGCCTCTAGGCCTTAATAAGTGGTGACTCCTTTGTAAAAAAATATATGATTTTAAAAAATTACATATAGTTTATTGATTTGTATAATATTTAGCAGAAAATTATTTTTAACAGTAAGAAGACATAGAATATCGTTTTTTTTTTGTTTTTGGAGAATTAAATTGGTAAAATCTAAAACACGGAACAGACGCAGACGTATTTTTTTTGATTTTTCGGATTACTGTTCTCATCTTGAGTGCCATTTAAAGAAGGTAACCCTTGACCTTTTTCAGGTGTATTTCATAGAATTCGGGAATATTTATATCGAACTCAGAAATTTGGTGGTTACATCAAGTAAACATTATGAAAATGACACTGAAGATGAGAACAGTAGTCCGAAGAATCCAAATCATACGATTAACCGATCATCATCTCACAAATTCAGAAACGCAACAACAGAATTATTTGTTTCATTTATGTAAACAATACTTAGCTAATAATGATAATTCTATTTTCGGAACGAGAAAAGAATAGTTTTATAATAGAATTACCCCTAACCGGAAAGACAATTATTATTTTAAAATGCGTGTTATTATTAACATTAAAGTAAGTATTTTAATCTTGAAAGCAGCATTCAATTCTGATATTGTCGCAATAGTCTATGTTTATACGTACGTTATCACCTTTTACAGATATTTAAAATATCAGATCGCCTGATGATGATTGATGATTAATCAGATGTTGGTAAGGTTTTAAAATATTATGCGTTTTAAAATGGATTGGTCCAAGACTCTATTCATGTCGCCAGGTAAACGAAAATAGTACAATAGTTTCTCTTGTCTGCCACTCTTTCCCAGAAAAGAAATGTTGCGAGCCTGTATCTGCTCCATTGTTATTTTCATAGCAAATGTCTTAACTGCAATCTTTATTCCCCACTTACCAAACTTTCACAAAAAGCAGTCGACTAACTACAATGACTATCAAGAATTTCTCCCACTCTCAATCTGTGCTTGAATCTAAACGCAGATTCCATGAACACAGCTTTTTTCTTAAAACTGCCCGCCTGATGACCACTGTTCAGCTGGCCTACTTCCTGGCGTATTACAATATAGCAGCCTTCAAGTTCAATGTAAACAAGTTCTTGTCGAGCTGTCCAATTAAATAATCCAAATTCTCCCTAATTCATACTATAACCGCTTACTACACTCCCACCTTACATTAACTAACCCTTATCCTCGAGTGGCCTTCGGGCCTTAAGAAATGGCGACTCCCTTGTAAAAAATTAAATAAATAGATTTCACAAAGTTCCATTCGTTTTAATGACAGTAGGAATATTTATCTGATAATTGTGTTTACCACAAGACGACATAGAAAAAGCTTAAAATGTATATGGAAAATACATTTGGAAAAGCCAGATTTTTTGTCAAAAATTTTGCAGCAAATTTACCCATTGCGATCAAATCCGTCTAATTATTTCCTCCTGTGGCTGAAAACACACTATGCGAGATACAAATATCTCTATGTAATGTTGCCAACCTCATCAAAAACCGTGATTCCAATTAGAATGGCATTCCCTCATAGTGTCCAATAAGGTTCAACCATAACTAGCTCCCATACATACAAAGCTGTTTAAGCATTGCCTTAAAAAGAAATGCTTCCCAACAACACGCAAAAAAAAATTCATCAGTCTGCTCGGTATTTAAAAATTTCGAAGATCAGTAATCTCCCTCTCATTACTGACGAATCCTGCGCATCATGAATAAGTTGCTGGAATCTGTGATAAACAGAAAAGTGGCCAACCACTTTCGCAAAAATAATCTGCTCAGTGACATGCAATATGGTTTCCGTTCTGCGGGATCTACAGCTGATATACTACCTGTTTAATTACACAGGATTAGTAAATCTCTCGACAGGAGCTTAGTTTCTAGACATATGAAAGGCTTTTGATAAGGTATGGAATAAAAGTCTATTCACATGATCGCCAGCTTTGTAATAGCTCGAAATGTACTCTTAATTATTTACTCCTTTCTTTATGATAGACTTATAAGATCAATCATTGATGGACAGAAATATAAAAACTTATAGTATTAATACTGGCGTTCCTCAAAGTTCTATCCTGGGCTTAACCCTCTTCCTGGTCTTCAACAATGATCTTCCAAATCACACACTTTGATCATTCGTAGACATTTATGCAGAGAGACACCACAATCTATGGCAACATTTTAAAGGCCAGCAATGATGAAGATATTTCCAATTCTCTCTTCTGATTTTGAGAACGTAAAGGAATGAGGAAAAAGGTGGATGGTTAATTTTAATGCCTCGGAAACAAAGCTTCTCTCCTTTTATCACAATCGCTCTGAGCCTCATCACACTCAATTGTTACGAATGGTTCTCGTTGTGGGGAATCTACATGTATTTACAAACTTTTTGATTTGAAATGAGACACATATATCAAATCGATTGCCAAGATCGTTGGAAATATGATTGGATCATTCCATCGCTCCACTAGGTATCTGACTGCCGATGTAATAATCTATCTTTATAAGAATCAGGTACGCTCCAAAAGTAGAGTACTGTTGCCACAACTGAGTAGAATCTGCTCGGCGCTCCCTATTCAGCCTTGATAGAATTCAGAACCGGCCTTTAAAACTCTTTCCTGCAATTTCTTTCCTACAGAAGAGACGTTGCAAACCTGTCTCTGCGCTATCGTTATTTTCATGGCAAGTGCTCAACTAAACTACAATCTATGGTTCCCCTCCCAACCTTTAACAAAACCACTCGACTGTTTACAACCACTATATAAGATACCCCCACTCTCTATCTGTGTCTAAATCTAAACGTAGATTCCATGAAAAATGTTCCTTTCCCAGAATTCCCCCCCTGTGGAACATGTTCTTGTTGAGCCGTTTCCATAAATAATCCAATTCTACCCAATCTACACCATTAACGATTAGTATACTACCACTTTACATTCATTAGCTCTTATCCTCGAGTGGCCTTCGGGCCTCAATGGATGGTGAATCCAAGTAAAAAAAAACATGCCAATTTTATTAAAGAGATTTTCCAGCTATAAGTGACAATATTTTTACGGAAGAAGAAAGAATGATCTTTTATCAGTAGTTTTGAATCGTGTATAGATTTATATATTAAACGTGTATATTATCCTTTACAATATTTTATACAGATTAATACTGTGAAATTTCCTCCAAGTTTCTATGCAGTATTAATAAGCTGATGTCTTTTATGCTCGAATTCTTTCAAGTTGGCATGAAATGTGATCGGTAAAATGCTCCTGATTATCGATTCTATTTTAACATTTTAAGACTTGAACTATCTATGCAATAAGAGTGAACGTACGACCGTCCGGCACGTTTCAATAATCACGTACGCATTTTTATTTTAACGATGAAACAAGTAAGGTTTCATCATAATATTAATAATAATTGATAATAAGAAAAGAATATTTACGTAGAGAAATGTACTTTATGACAAACTAGCCTGGGTACCCGGCATTGTCCGGGTGTTTGGAGGTGTGTGTTGAGCTAAAAAAAAGTGGTAGTAGAAATGCAGGCTCGAACCCGTACCGCGAAGGAGGAAAACAACGTGAAAAACAAAGGTGACGTCTTTGCTGTTGCGTTCATCGCCAAACTGGAATATGCGAAAGTTTAAATAAGGGCTATTCAATCGAAAAGTGGCGAATGACTTTCGAAAATATCGGCGAATAAAAGCGACCTCACCCTGTAGAAAAGTGCTCAGCTGAGAGTGATGGCATTTATGTCGTTAGCCAAGTTTTCTATATTTGTCGTCCGAAGGATAGAGCTTCAAAACGATACCGATCTCCTGAAAATCTGTCGCCTCTGTCGAAAGTTTAAGACATACATACATACATACATGATGATTGCAACGTCTTGTCAGACGAGAGCCACTCCCTCAGTCACTAAAAGTCCATGTGCCCGAAGATTACTTTTTAGCTCTGCCAGCGACTTGCACACCCTCAAGCAGACATGACACTGAAAACGTTCACTGGTTTGTATGTAACTAACAGCACGGAACCTGTATCATCGTGGGCTTTCATGTGATAAAAAAAACCTGCCTTAGACAACAGAGCCCGATCACACACCTTACAGATCCACAGATCTCCATCGTTGGTTGGCAACGTTTGCCATTTCCCACACGCTTTCTTAAGCTTCGCTCGGTCTATTTTGGCTGCTTCAAAGTGTTCCGCGCCCCTATACATCAGTGTCCTCCACTGCTCACGATCACACGCTAGGGACTCCCAACTGTCAACGGGAATATGAAAGCTCACCAGACGCTCCTTGATGCTATCACGAAAATGTTTTTGGGCTTGTGCTGGGGTCTTTTTCTAAGACAGAGCTCAGCATAGAACAACTTTTTGGGGAATCGATAGTCTTTAAGCCGGATAAGGTGACCCGCCCAACGCATCTTGTTCTTAATAACAATGGTAGCAATACTGGTTGTTTTGGCCTTTTTTAAGACATATGTATCAGGGACAAACCTATCCCACTTTAAACCAAGAATGTGTCTAAGGCAGTGCTGATGTAACCTCTCGAGCAATTCTATATGTGACCGGTACAAGGTCCAACTTTCAGATACGTAGAGTAGGGATGGTACTATACATGCTTGATATATTGAAATTTTAGTTGTCAGAGTTAGATTACCGTCAGACCAGACTCTATCTTATAACCTTCCAAAAGCATCAGATGCCTTTCTGATTCTCTGTCTTATTTCCGCATCAAGAGTGCCATGATTTGATAAGGTACTCCCAAGGTAGACAACATTTTTTACGACTTCAAGGCGCTTTCCACAGACGAAGATTTCAGGTTCCACATGACTTTAGGTTTTTAATGCTAACTGTCAGTCCGAAGCAGGTACAAACATTTGTAAAGAGATCCATCACTAGTTGCATATCTACTGGGGAGTATCATCAGTATACAGCAGTTCTCTAACAAATCCATCACTAACAAGTGTTTTGGCTTGGAATCTTCTGAGGTGTAACACCTTTCCATTCGTTCGGAATCTAATATAAACACCCATATCGAAATCGTGGAAACCATACCAGAGCACAGCAGTCAGATAGAGCGAAAACAATGTTGGTGCAGTTATATCATCCTGCTTCACACCATTATCAATGGGGAATACTTCCGAAAGCCGACCATTGAAGTTGACGCGACCTTTCATACTATGATGAAGTTGCTTGAACTTGTTTGTAAAAGCAGGTGTACAGCCAAATTTTTCCAGAACTTTCCAGAGAGTCTCGCGGTTGATTGTGTCAAACGCCTTGGTCAAGTATACAAACACCTGGCAGAGAGGCATATGCTGCTCAATAATTTTTCCAAGAGCTGTCTAGCAGAACACATCATGCCCACAGTTCCTCGCCCAGACTGGGATTCCGGAAAGATATCAGGACATTTTCTAATCGATTTAGCAAAAGTCGTGCAAATACCTTTCCAACTGCAGTCAGCAACGAGATACCTCGATGATTTCCACAATCAGACCTTCTACCCCTAACTTTGTACAACATAACCAAGATGGCATCTACCCAATCCTGGCCAACCGTGTCACTCTGCTATACTGACAGCATCAAAGAGTGGACCACACAATGTACATTGACACCACAACGTATCAGCAGCTAGACATGGGTGCCATCCAGCCCAGGGGCTTTGTTCGAGTTTATCTGTTTAATGCAGTCGACTGTTTCCACAAGAGTCGCTTAAACAATAAGTTCCGGACAAAGGGAACATTGAGGGATTCTTTCTATTGCAACAATATCAACATTGGATGGATTATGAAAAAGATCATGAAAGTGTTCATGCCATCGATGCATAATTTCATCTGAGGTTTTCAGCAAGGTTTTCCCATCCTTCGCCAGGAGTGGTGTAGTTGAAGAGGATTTCAGACAATAAACCTGATGAAGAAAAGTATAGAATGTGTTGACATCTCTATGATCGTAGGCCGTCTGTATCTCTCTGGAGAGGTCTGACCACCATTTGCTTTTTTATTTGGCGCACACAACACTGAACCTCACTCGGCACTGAAGAGAAGTGGGCAGCGAAAGCTGGCTTGTTCAGAGGTGAAGAGTTGAGAAGTTTTAAATAGGCTTTCAGCTTTCTATCAATTTGAGGCTTAATTTGATTGAAATTATCAGCAAACCAATCTCAATGTCTGGGAACCTTCAATCCAAGAGCTTCAACACCTTTTTCGTATATTGTATATCTTACTATCTCCCAATCACAATCTGAGAAATCCACCTGGTTGAAAGCAGATTTCAAGGAACTTCGTACGACTGGATCCTTCAATTTGGAAACATCAATACGTTTAGGCACTTTGACACCATTGAAACGGCTTTTTTGCGTACTGTAATTTTCAGTTTAGCTCTGACCATTAAATGATCTGTACCACAGTCAGCACCACGCATTACTCTAACTTTGCAAAAAATTTCCAAGATCACCATGTCTACACAGTATGTAATCAAGCAAATGCCCATGTTATGTTTGGGGATGGAACCAGGTCTCCTTGTTTTTCTGGTTGGAAAAAGTGTTGGTGATAACAAGATTTAGTTCGCTGCAGAGATGGAGAAGCAGCATACTATTTGAATTGACTCTACCAATGCCATATGAACCCAATGGAGAACAAGTCTCATTGTCTGATCCAACCCGTGCATTGAAGCCACCAAGAACCACCCAAACTCTCAGCACTGGGCAAACCGGTGATAACAGATCTAAGCATATGATAAAAGGAAGTAATATCGTCTTCAGACGAAGTAAGAGTCGGCGCATTGACAGAAAGAACATTCATGTAACGACCAGCAGCAAGGGGTTCGATGTTGTCAATTAAGGGGTTCTTAACTGCAAAACCAACATCAGCCTCACGCCTTTCCTTATCAGCTCTACCAGACCAGAAGATCGTGTAGCCCGACTCACGCTCAACCAGTTGATCCTCACCTGCGAAACATGTCTCAGAGAGTGTAGCAATGTCTATATTGTATCTTTGCAATTCCTTAGTCAAAATTGCAGTCTTCCGTTCTAGTCTTTTACCGTTGTCAATAAGTGTTCTCACATTCCAGCAACAAAGCTGTAGTGGGTGTCGTTTAGCATATCTCCTGTTCCTGTTAATATGGCCAGCCATCGCCAAGAGAACTTTTTTCTTTTTTCCTTTTTTGACAAATGTCCGAGGAAGTATCTGTACAAAGATGTTATAACAGAGATTTAGCTTTGTACGACAGCTAGTCTCTCTCTCGGTTTTAAACGCTTCTCTCAATTAAAAAAAAAACAAACAAAAAAAAACACTGAGATTCATGACAAATCCGACACATGCAACATGTAAAACAAACCAGTCATGAACACACATACATACATACATACATACATACATACATACATACATACATAAATGCATACATATATTTAAACAGATAGGCGAGATTTATATTATAGATGAAAATGCTAATTAATCTTGATAACTGATAATAAAAATAACGGAATGAACTTTTTGCTTTTTTCATACTCACAAAAACACACCCTAAATATTGTCGGCACTAAAATAGGAATTAATACACGGGAACACGGATGCTGTCCTCAGAAATGCATGAGAATAATGATGAATTCGCAATTTCTTGTTTTTTTAAGTAGTAAAAATATAGTTCTATATTTTTGTTGTTGTTGTAAATCTTTACCAGCGTGTTTGTTGTTGTAAATCTTTACCAGCGTGTTTGTTGTTGTAAATCTTTACCAGCGTGTTTGTTGTTTAAGTAATATTTAACTTGCGTATTTGTTGTTTTTTTGTTTTAAATTTTTATGTCCAATAGTAGTTTCGGATTTTACAGTAAGATTTACATCGAATATGAAAACAGACGGAAATCAATTGTAACTAATAAAAGTAAATTACTTTTTTCTCTCCCGGGCAACGCCTGGAATCCCTGCTAGAAGATAATGAAACTGTTTATTATTTTTAGATGCATAAATACAAGTCATGGTATGTAGAGAGTGGCATAAAAAAATCACATCCATGAAATCATAAATAAAATCCACAATCTATTATGAAATCCAATCATATTCGGTGCAATGAAAGTTACTTATGTATTATAAGAGGGACCGCATTATCGACGACACATTCCGGGCATATTATATAAACCGCCGTAAAGTACCGAAACGTTTAGGCATTGAAATCGCAGCAGCCGACAATCGGCGAAATATATCTTTCGTGTATAAATTTATTACGGTATCATGAAATTGTTAGGTGAACATAAAGAATAGTTAAAAGTTACCCAGCTCTTTCTATGTAACCACGTCTTTCTAAGTAAAAAAATTATTATTCCAACAGGGGCCGTACACTTCACAAATACCTCTTTTTGTCACCGAAATTACCATACAGTGACTCTTTTCCATTATAATTTTGTAGCTTTTTTATTTTAACTGTTTGCAATCGTTTTAAATATTAGTCACATTAAAAATTGGCTAGCATTTCAGCGAGGAAAAAATAATACGGAGTTTCGTTTGGTTGCTTAAGCTGCCTTAAATATGTCGACTATAAAGCTGAATACCCAGGTAAACTCGGTTCTACTTTTGAGGAATCCACTAAGTCTCAATCGTGAAGTTCTAACAGTTTTTGTTTTATCACCGAATATGCTCTACATTTTATGAAGGCCTTATCATAACGAGGTATGATCCTCAATGGGCTTCACACACAGACACTTAGATTTTGTTTTATCGATTTATGTCAAAAGTAATGTTTATGTCCAGATAATTAATGAAGGGATGTTTACAGCTCATCTCATTGACAAGTTGTGACCATTTTACAATAAACGTTTTAAATATATACGAATAACACTCATATACGAATAACACGAATAACACTTATATACGAATAACACGAATAACACGAATAACAGCAAAATCAAGCATAGACTGACGTTTATGTGTAGCAAATATGGTTAGATTGCAGAAAGTGTTATGGATGTTTATAATGACTAGCAGGACCTGTGGAAATTTCACAGCGGCCTCTTTCATATGTAATATATTGCTTTTGGGCATTCTGTTGACGATCAACGTGAATAGAGACCACATGGTATTATTGTACACCTTTTGTTAAAACTCTAAATCATTTATCAAAGTAGTTTAGTTAATGTAGTATCAGAATATATATGGTTATTAACGTTTATCTCTTAAGAGTCTGTAACATATTTCCATTGTATGGCCACCCGGCGCGAACGGAAACCCCAAGATATCATAATACGATCTTTAGACAGAACATATACTATCCTTATATCATTGTCAGAAGACCGATAATGTTTATTTTTATTTTACCGCTCAAGAGCGACTGTATATTTTTAGAATTTTATTTGACATCGCGCCGTCGGTGATTGGGAGACCGTATTTATTAAAAAGGAGAATAGAATGTAATTATGTAACACAACATGCGACTCGCGAATCTATATACTAATAGTTTAATATTTGTAGTATGCTATCATCTTCTAACCATCCTTTCTAGTAAATAGAATTTTTCGATTGAATTATTTAAAATCAGAAAATCGCGACACAGATATGTACGTACGTACGTTAAAGGTACTACGGTATTTATATAAAGATCCCATGGATGGTATTTTGGAAAGTGACCTAGTGCATATATTAGATACAGTCAGATTACACAATGATAACCTATTTTAAATATTAGAAATGAAAAAATGGTATACACTGCGATATATATATATGTATATATATATTCATATATAAAAATACACACATATTTATTCAACACACACGCACACATACACACACACACATACACATACACACACACACACATACACACACACACATATATATATATATATATATATATACTAGCATGGGCGCCCGGCGTTGCCCGGGTATTTGGAGGTGTATGTTGAGCAAAAAAAAGCGGTCAATTTTTTTAAACTTTGAGCCCTATTATGCCCCCTTAAAATTTATTGTTTTGGGCTCAACTCAAATTATTAAGTTAGATCCATGTTCATCGAACCTATATCTAAAATCTCAAGTGTGTAGACCCCAAATTGTCGGAGGAGTTTGGTAGATTTCTCAAAGGTGAAATCGTTGAACTTTGCCCTTTAATCGTAAAATTTCTCGCCAAAACCCGATCACATCGATTTTCCCAATCTCAGTACCCTGTATATAAGATTTCGAGTCTGTAGACTGAAAATTGACAAAGTTATTGCGTATGGAAATGTACACAGACACACACACGCAGACACACACAGAGACATACACGTTCACTTTTATAGAATGGGTGCTCGGCGTTACCCAGGTGTTTGGAGGTATATGCTGAGTAAAAAAAAACAAAAAAAAAAAGGTCAATTTTTTTATACTTTGACCCCTATTATGACTCCTTAAAATTTATTGTTTTGGGCTCAACTCAAGTTATTAAGTTAGATCCATGTCCAAGCAACCTTTATCTAAAATTTCAGGTTTTTAGACCCAAAATTGTTGGAAGAGTTCTCAAAGGTCAAATCGTTGAACTTTGACCTCTTAACAGCCAAATTTCTGGCCGAAAACCGATCACATAGATGTTCCCAAATCTCAGTACCCTATATATCAGCTTTTGAGTCTGTAGACTAAAAATTGACAAAGTTATTGCGTATGGAAATGTACACAGACACACACACAGACAGACACGTCCACTTATATATATATATATATATATATATATATATAGATAGATAGATAGATAGATAGATAGATAGATAGATGCGGGGTGTCCCTATTTTTTATTTTATCCGAATGGATGAGAGGTAATTTTAGATGATTTCAAGGAATTAAAATAATTTGTTATTTGTTGAAAATGTAACCGACGCCACTATGAAGTAACACCGTAGTTTTCCTTTGAATGAAGAAGGTTTCATAAGTTAGAATCAAGAAAAAAAAACACTGAATTCATAATATGTACTGAGCAATAGCCATTCATTTTCCATCATTTCCGATGTTAAAAAATGCAAGTGTTTCCACTTCGAAACAAGCGTCATTTTACGACTGACAATAACGTAAAATGAAGTACGTAATGTGTTCTGAAAGGTGCACTTAAAAATGAATGAAACTTTTGAGAAATAAAATGAATGTTTACCTCGGTTTTTGAAATAGTTCATGAAAAAAAAACGCAAACATGAGTTTTCCATTTCCTTTACAATGTATATTTAAATGAGAATTTGGTATATTGGATATTATTTATGTACAAATACAGACAAATACACGCATATATATATACATGTATATATATATATATGTATATATATATATATATATATATATATATATATATATATATATATATATATATATATATACAAGCGATGGTAGACGGCATTGCCCGAGTTTTTGTAGATGTGTGCGTATGTGTGTGTGTGTGTTAAGGGGGTAAATTAAAGTGTGTTAAGGGGGGGGGTAAAGTAAAGAATAAGCGAAGTAATAACCCTATTTAAATATTAAAAAGAAAAAACGACGTTAAACTTCCTAAAAAAACGGAAAAACCAAAACCACAAAAAAAATTTAAACAAACACAAACAAAACGTAAAAAAAAACACAAACAAACGTAAACCGGTTTCAAAAACTAACCAGAAAAACAAAAAGCAAAATAAGGGTAAAAAATGATGAACATATTCGGAAAAAGCAAAAACAAAAAAAAACAGAGCGAAAAGTGAAAAAAAATAGCATAAATAACTCTTCGATTCAGTGCAGTCCATGTGTTATGTATTAGGTGTTCTTGAGTGTTCATATAAGAGATAGTAGAACCTGTCCATTGTTTCTTCACAAAAAAGTACACATTGTTTTTCCTAAAAGTACACTGAGTTTTACAGTTAAAATTTGCAACACTTATGTAACATTCTAATTCATGACAAATATTTTTGATTGACGTGTTTCTCTTTCAATGCGACAGGAAATTTCACCCACACTGTAACTAAAGTTCATATGTTCTATTCTCATCTTTTTCTTTTTTCTTTCCGTTTTACACATTGGGTGTATTAATATTGGTTTCTTTCTTCTGTGATTTCAATTTTCATATTAAAAATCAACAATTCGTTATCTGCATGTCGATCGAGCTATCTGCTTTTTTTTTTTTAATTTAGCCTATAAATCTATCTATATATAATTCTAATGTGCCTATTTTTCTTCTTTTTTTTCGTTGTGTCTTTTTTTTTTACTACGGTAATCTCCGCGTTCGATTTTTTTCTTTAATTTTCTTTATCTTTTCATCTTTATATCTAGTGTACAATATTTTTTTTCGTTGTGTCTATGTATATTTGTTTTAACTCTGGTAACCTCCAGATTCGATTTTTTTCTTTAATTTTCTTTATCTTTTCATCTTTATGCCTCGTGTATAATATTTTTTTCGTTGTGTCGATTTTTTTTTCTTTCCACCCAGGTACGGGTGGACTAGCCAACGAGCACCAAAATTTGTATTTGTTGTGTTGTTGTATCATAAAGGGAATGGCGTGTGTGATATCTAATCAGGGTTAACGTTGTGTAATCGTGTAGTGGTCAGTCTATTATGATATGTTCATATGCCGATGTGTGCGTGTGTGTTACATGTATTTTCGGACATACTTTCTGCGTCGTCGATGTTGGTTTATCTGGATTCATCTCGTGTCTTGGAGGGAGACTAGTACCTGTTGGACGAAGATTCAATCACTCCAAAACGATGAATTGGTTTTATAGTTTATTTCACTTTCCAGATGTCTCGCAGGAGGATGGAAAGTGAATCTCTGGCTTGCGTGGTTTCTCTTGATCTTATTTCTACGCACGTCAGCGCCCCCCCAGTGAGGAGGAGACGTCCGTGAAGCCGTCCGTCGCTTTTTAAGTCCAAACCAAATCTCCTTGATTTAGCTAACCTGATCACGTGACTCACACACAATCCGATCAGCTGATCCTGACCCGGTCAACGTGTCTACAATATAATTTACCACCTTCCTCTCTCTCCCTCGACCCATTCTCTAGCATTCCGTCTATCCTTGTTTTTAAAAAGTGTACGCATTTTTAAATTCTAGTACATTTTTTCTATATCTACACAACCACACGTCTAAGAAAGATAAGCCTAAAAAACTCCTTTAGTTAGCTCTTTCCAACTGACTTCACAATTATTATTATTTATTTTATATTTTTTTTATTAGATCAGACCCCTCTCATCTTCTTGGCATTTACTTTTTGGGTGTATAGTATTCCTCGCCTGATCCACGTCAGCTGCTTTATCCAGCCACCCTTATGCCGTAAACTAGAGGTCTTACTTTGCCCGGTTGTTTTAAGTACGGCTTTGTTTTCATTTTATAACCATCTTATCTTTTCCGGGACATCTTCAAGCTCATAATAAATCTTCGAATGATCGATATTTTTACTTACAGATGTTTTATTACATTATGTGGTTAATATATATCAAACAATAGGCAACGTTTTTTTTTACTGATATCGTACGAATGCAATATGTGGGATAGAAATATATTATTAGTGAATGGACCTTCTTTGTAATCGCATTAATCTGTTAAGTTTTATTTATTATTAAACGTTTCAGCAGAATAAGGAATAACATGGCTGAGTGTCCTCAATGGCCTCGGATCTTGGGCGAAAGTGTTCGCTAGATTTATGTTCATGCTCGTTAGATTAAAATAGGTCGCTTTCAATTCGGTATTATTATAGAACTCTGTCTGAAATCGTGTGTATGTGCGTCTTGGGTCAGATCTGCTTCCACTGTAAAATGTTGATTCCTCATCTTCTGGATAATTGAATCATTACTGTGCGCATATAAACAGCTGAGCAGGAGTCAGATAATATTTTACAACAATAATAAATAACTTATAAATAATTGATTAATAACTTATCAAATAAATAAAGTAATTAATTTATAACAAGCGTTTTTAAATAATTTAAATAATTGATTGAATAACTTATCAAATAAATAAAGTAATTTATTTATAACAAGCGGAACGAAAATATCAAAAATATATTCTATTTTTTTAAATTTATTTATATTTATTTTTATTTTTGTGGAATCTTTTAAGATGAGGCTTTAATATTTGTGTATTTGTGTCTTACGGACTGTTATCTTCATCTTCATAGTTCTTGTTTCACTACGTTTCGGCCAACTCGTTCTCTGGCCTTCTTCAGGTGATTAACTGCGACGGGATAGGAATGCTGAGTCTCGTAACTGTATCCCCAGTAATTACTGCCTTCCATAGTTGTTGTTGTCTCACCACGTTTTGCTCAACTAATCTTCCGGCCTGCTTGGCTAAGATTTAAATCGGTATCTTAAGACAATGCTTACCTGAAACTGTACAAGATCGACAACCACGAAGATGACGATTACAATTCGTAAAAAAAATGAATACATCAACAAATAAGACTTTATAAAGCTGATATTTTCTGGATAGCTCACAAATTAGTTTTTCGACAAAGAAAAATACAGTACTATGCAGGAAATATGAATTTATTAACATTTCTATGAAAATACATTATATTCTATTTTAAATATAGAACTGACCCAAATAAAATAAATAAGCACTAATATATAATCAAAAAGTAATATTGTGTTACATAGTTCAATATAAATAGTGTAATCGGATTGTACGAGGCAATTTTTAATTTGCCCCTTCAGTGCAGAATCCCTTTGACAATGTTTATCTTTATTTTATTTGTTTCTTTCGAATGCCTCCTTTTTATGTAACGTTTCACTAACATTTTGTTCGGTGAAGAACCGCAGCACAGCGAAATTACTTTGGGTTCCTTTATCACAAATTTACATCAATTATCACATATTATTGTTAAAATGACATTTGTAAAGGATGCTACATCAAAGAGAGGCCACTCATAGACCTATCAAGGGTTTATTGATAGGCCTTCTTAAAACCAAATTTCGCGAAGTTGGCTTTTTTAAGCAATTTGACCATCGAAATTGTATTTGGATTTCCAAAGCGTAACGTACAGACTAAATATTAAACAAGTAGAATATATATATATATATATATATATATATATATATATATATATATATATATATTGTTTATTTGTCTCCCCGCGAGGGCAAAATAATACACAATGTCGATTTTACTATAGAGCAGATCTAGCTCGACCGCAAAATGGGCATTTTGAACTGAAACAAAAATTAAGATTATTTTATTCTAGAAAAGACGACCTCCGATAGAAAAGATTAGTTAAGCAGCAAAATATATTAAACTTTGCTCTTAGTAAATGGAGTTTTATACCGATATGTTTATATATATATATCAACAAATAGATATTAACACACGGAATTTTAAAAGACAAATAAATACTTAGTCGAATATATAGAAATAGACATATAAAAATTATCGATATATATATATATATATATATATATATATATAAATATATATATATATATATATATATATATATATATATATATATATTTCCTTATGGGAATACGTTTCTGCTATCACGCCTTAAATGTAACTGAGGTAAAACTTTTTATAACAATTAGGATCCTTGGATACAAGGCCAAATTTTAATGTAGACTTAAATAGCTTGGAATGATGTAGTCTAAACGAAGGATCCAAATCTAGTAAGCAAATATAGTTTCTATTATTCTAAACGGGATAAGAAATATAGATAAATTATAAAGCTCAACAAAGATTAGAAACCTTGTTCCATAACCGCGGCCATTTTTTAGTATTTAGTTGTAGTAGTATTGATGATGAAACAAGTGGTACCGTTTCCAGATCAATAAAAACAACTACACAAGAAACTAACAATTATTAAAAAATTAGAATAGCAATTAGTGGATTGGAAATTAATTGACATTGTTCTCTGAAAACTAAAGCTTGTAGAATCGCTGCTGGTTGATTTACTCTTGTTCGAAGTGTTTTTATCCAAAAATGCAAGGTTCAACACCTTTTAATCTGAGTGAAACACATATGTAGCTATTGGCCGGTTTTGTTGTCAGAATAATTATTATGAGGATATATATTATTTTATTTAGATATCTAAGAACACAATACACGAATTGTAATTTTGGTTTTGGAGCCATGAGTAACCCCCAGTAAATTATGAATGAATGGCAGATGTCGGTTAAACCCATGGGTATGTAGTCAGCTTTAAGATTAAAATATACTTTAAATTCTTAATTTGTTAAATAAGCTATCATAGCCTTTTCTGTATCTGTTTAATTAAATTAATTAATAAACCATAGACACTTTTTAGTATTTACTAGACTTGAAACACCGAGCAGTCCTAGTTGTTTCCGCTTAAATGTTATAATTACTTACGACCTGTTTTCCACATAATTTTTAACTAATTTTTAGAAAATCTATAAGGTGATGGATTATCTTCCTTCGTAGTTAAGCTTTTCCAACTATCGTGAAGCACAATAGATTAGAACGAGAGAGAATAATAAAATATTGAATAATAATAAACTAATAGAATAGGTTCCCTAACTTTGAATGTTTTATGAGGATTAATAAATATAAGGTAATGTCATTCTTTATTTCCCTATTTAATAAAATATTAACATAAAATTGGTCTAAAATAATCGATATTTTGTAAATATTGAAGCAACAATTGGGCGAATACGAGACTAAAAATAACCGTAACATTATAGCTAGGTTGTTCTGGCCATATTATAAATATAAAAATAAAAGTAAAATTAAAAAAAAAAGAATTAACTATGTTAAATAAAGAAATATAGAAATCGAATTTAGTAATTCAATGAATAGCATTATGAAAAGATATAAAATGGCTACGGGATTTGTGGAAACTTCTTATGACAGGTTTTTAAATAGGGATACGAAAATTAGGTGATATATTAATATTTAAATATGCTCTTGGCGAAGGATGCGTCCAGGATAAAGTTTTTCGCATGCATCATTTCCTTTAAGGGAATTTTCTTTAAATAATGTTCTATCGTTAAGTGTTTTTTTATTCAAGAAGTGTGATGAAAGTCTGGTTATGTGAAGATTTTCAAACGCCATAATGCTTGAAATTGTCCAACCGATATTGAAACAATTGTAACTTACAATGAAATACACTTTTTGTTGCTACCAATTCCTTTTTTGAAGTCTTGGTTTTATTAATACAGTATATTAATGCTCAATTATGAAATATGATAAGTTTCTTAGCTTACTTTTAAGTCATCTCTTTTTGGCTTATATTCATTAGTATATGAAAAATTTACTGAAACATACGAACCAAGTAAAATTCAGTATATTACAAACATGTCTATATATATATATGTATGTATATATGCATGCATACATATCTCTGAATAGTTAAAGAATACCATGAAAAGATAGATAAACATGAACTATCCATGTGTAAGGAAGTGCATCATTTCGGATAGGAATTAATTAATACGCAAGAGATGAGATAATGTACAAGATTTATCACGAAAACGTTTTACACACAAATTCTCGTATATAATAAAAGAATGTAAATTTAAAACATATTTAACATATATTGATAGACGAATCACTTAGAAACGTCGCAATTGACATGAATTTTCCATTATTTATAACAATGTATATTCAAATAGAAAACACATTTCATATATATATATATATATATATATATATATATATATATATATATATATATATATATATATATCATCAAGGCTCCTGGAAGTATATTTTAGGACTAGGCAATTCCAGGAGCCTTGATGATATATATATATATATATATATATATATATATATATATATATATATATATATATATGTCTCTCTCAATATATATATATATATATATATATATATATATATATATTGAGAGAGAGACCCACCGGTTGAATGAAAATAATAAAAAAAAAAAAAATTTAGTTTCAAATTCGCTAAAACGATAATACTAGGCACGGGAATGAATTTATGCATTTTAGAAAAAGAAATGAAAACACCGGAGCAGACAATCTGCTATCAAAACAAATGAAGTACAGCTATTGTGAACAACAACTCTACTGAAACGAAGGGCGTCAAGCTATTGAATTAATAAAATCAATAAATAAACAGAAAAATACCTCCTAACATCACCCCCCCCCCAAAAAAAAATAATAAAAAAATTACATTTAAAAAATATCGATGATTCCCGATCGCGCCCGACCAATGCTTGACGGGGATCCCCGAGAACCCGGGTTAAATTCTGCAACAGTACAAAAAAATTGAGTTGGTGTCATTAGCAAGAATTAAAATCAAAATATCTAGCGTTCCAGCCTGATGTTGTTTTATGCATTAAGTTTATTAGTAAAAAAACTTGAAGGAATGAATCGAATCTGGCGCATGCGCATAAAAATAAAATGTCGGCTAGTGGAAATGGATATTTTGCATGTAAATTTGCCAATGTTTGTACGCGATATACATGCATGTAAACAAAGACATTACTCGCTATAAACAATCCTTGATGCATGGATATTATTTCGTGATAATTTTAGTGTTATATGACCAGTAGTTAAAAAATTAGCTGTTAGATATTCATACAGGCACAAACATGTACTGTTTTATTTATATAGAATTCTACAGTTTTTTTCTTAAATTTATCTAAAATTGTTGGATAATATACCCATATAAGGAGATCGATTATTTAGCCTAAATGAATCTTATTTGATGATATGTAAGGTTATTTCTTCTTGGTGTTATCGAAGCTGCCATCCATTTTTTTTATGCAGAAACAACTTATTTTTATATAAAAATTTAAAAAGCACGAAATCGCGAAAAATGAATTAAAACTGGGGAATCAGTAGAAAACATTTTTTTTTAATTTAAAAATTTAGAATAAAAAATATTCTTTAATAAGCACTATATTATATAATTATTTTTTAAAATTACTATTTATTCAGTTTGTTCTCTTTCTGGATATTTATCTTCAATTTTTCGGATAAGAAACCTATCTACAGGAATCAAGGTTCCATTGATAAGAACAGGGTTCAGAAGACGTTTGTCCATAATTTAAAAAATAATAATTAATATTTGATGCAATGGAATGATCTAACACCCCTTCATATAGATAAAATGAACTATACCCTCTCACCTGACCGAGAGAGAAGAAAAAAGAGAGGAAGAGAATAAGACAAGATGTCGAGTAACTCCTATGTCACCTGCGTTCCCTTGTAAATAAACCCCTTTGTCTTTCACCCATAACCCCGTGTTTCTTTCTGTATTCTTATTTAAAGTAAGGATATAACAAATGGCGACAGGATTCGAACTCACAAAAGCAGAACTTTAAGCCAACAAGTATTGGAAAACAAAGAGAAGAATATACGGCACGGATAAATTCAACTACTGATAAGAAAAAAACTAAGACACACAAAAAGTAAGTTATATTTTTTTTAATTCAGTCTGTTGCAGTCCTACAGAAAAAAGAGAAATTCACATTTTATGAAGCATTGAAAGGAACAATTTTTGAAAGTGTCCATTTCAAATTTTATTTGTTTCATAATAAGAAGAATAATACGGCAGAAAAAGCACGTGTAGGATGTGTTTTCGTGTCAATTTGGTATTGCAAAAACCTTGTCTACAGAAGAATGTTTTTGTGGTTTAAAAATATTCTGTGAATTTAATTAATGTTTTGTGCAAGTACTGATAACCTTTTCTTTTATTACTGTGTTTAAAAACATCTTCAGCATGGAACAATTAGCAGAGTTTACAAAAACGATACAATTATTATTGGCAGCGCAGCAAAGTCACATAAAATATTTACAAAAAGAGCAGTTAAAACAAAGTGACGTATTAAAAACCATATTAATAAAACAAGAAGAAAAAAAGGATTGTCGGTTCACCCCGGAAGGAATTGCAAATTCGCTGACAGAATTTGTATATGAAACAACAAGTGGCTTAACATTTCCAGCATATCATCGTAGATAGGAAAATATTTTTCCAAACGATGTCAGGCCTGGTCGGATGATGAAATAATGATTTTATTGTTGCAAAAACTGGGTTCCCATGAAAATAACAAGTATACAAATTTTATACTCTCAACGAAACCCGAAGATATTTCTTTTGAAGAGACTATAGAAATTTTATCGAACATTTTCAGGAACGGGATAGCCAATCCTATACTCGTTATAGGTGTTTAAATATTTTGAAACAAGAGTAAATGCCCAATGCGAGCTATTTAAGTTGAAAGACCTAAATGCTTGATATGTGTGCAACGGTTAACATCCTCGAATGGTAAAGAGATTCGTTCTAGGATATTATTCATTATGAACCAAGACATAGAAATAACCTTACAGAATGTTACTGAGGAATGGCAGAAACTCTTTAACTTAAAACGGGATAATACTAGCATCGAAGAGAAAAATGTTGACAAAATACAAAGGGTAAAGCAAGGTGACCACTATGTAAAAATAATATTGTAAGACGTGTGGAGGAAAGAATCACTTCACAAAAAGTGCTACTTCAAAAGCAAAATATGCTATAAGTGCGGGCGTAAAAGGCACAAGTCAACAGTATGAAAAAAGGAGGAATACTGTAAGCCTGAAATAAAGACCATTGGTAAAAAAGAAAATATATTGAAGTTAGAATCAATGGCTAGTAGGTAAACTGTCTTTTGGATACTGAAAGTGATATATTGATGAAACAACATGGACGAAATCGGGTTCTCCAAAGCTGCAAGACACAAAGAAAATTGCCGGAGAAATTTCTGAAAATAGATTAAAATTTAAAGGTGAATTTTATACTAATGTGACCCAGAATGAAAAGACGTTAAAGACTAAAATATATGTGATACCTGGAAAAAAATTATAATCTATTCGGTATAGATTTGATGATACTTTTCAATTTATGGCAGAAACCAATAAACTCATTTTGCAAAAGAGTAAATATGACAGGATCTGAAAGTCCCAAACTGGCAGGAAGATTTGTTGGGGATTTGAAGAAGGATTTTAAAAATGTATTTTCTGAAGTTCTGGGTTGCTGCACTAAAACGGAAGTTAAATTTGAACTGAAAGATGAAGCGAAACCGGTGTTTAAACCCAAAAGGAAGGTTCCGTATTCGGCATTAGAAACACTCGAGGAAGAATTAAATAGACTCGAAGAAATCGGAGTAATAAAAAAGTGGACTACTGTGAATGGGCATGATCCACAGTTTATGTGAAAAATAAAAATAAAAAAAAATCAGGGTATGTGGAGATTTTTCGACGGGACTTAATGATTCCTTAAAGGATCATAAGTATCCACTCCCTATCCCTGAGCAAATATTTTCTTAATTAAATGGAGGAAAAATTTTCACAAAAATTTACTTGTCAGAAGCATATTTGCAGGTCAAAGTCCACGAAGATTGTTCTAAATACCTGACAATGAATACTCATAAAAGATTATTTTCCCTAAAACGATTGTCGTTTGGATTTAAAGTAGCACCAAATTTATTCCAACAAATTATGGATGTCATGCTAGCAGTCTTGGATTTTGCAATTGCTTATTAGACGGCATTTTGATAAGAAGCAAAGATGTTGAAGAACATAAAAAACATATTCGGAAGGTATTCGAGAAAATAGAAGACTACGGATTTAAAGTGGCTCTCAAAAATGTAATTTTGGTATGGACAAGATTGAATATTTGGGCAAATAATTGATTGAAAAGGTAGAAGACCTAACCCAAATAAAACAGAAGCAATTAGAGACATGTATAGACCAGACAATGTAGTGAAGTTACAGTCAATCTTGGATCTAGCAAACTGCTATAATTCTTATATCCCAAATATGCATGAACTAAGAGCACCATTAAATGAATTATTGAAGAAGAATAAAACATGGGTCTGGACAAAGAAATGTGAGGAAGCATTCCAAATAATTAAAAGATGTCTGTTATCGGATCTAGCGTTAGCACATTACGATCCGAAAAAGGATCTAATTGTAGTGGCAGATGCGAGCGAATATGGTTTAGTAGCGGTGCTTCTACACAGAATGGAAGATGGATCTACTAAACCTATTTCTCACGCCTCGAGGGGTTTATTACCGGCTGAAAGAAAGCACAGTCAGATCGAAAAAGAAGGGTTGGGGATTGTGTATGCCGTGAGAAAGTTTCATTGATTCATTCATGGAAGATCTTTTGTCTTGGAAAGGGACCTTAAACAATTACTATCGATTTTTGGTTCGAAAAAAGGGATTCCTAATCATAGGGCAAATAGATTACAGAGATGGAGTATTATTTTGCTCAATTACGATTTCAAAATGAAACACCTAGTATCTAGTAAAATTGCACATGCAGATGGTTTGTCGAGATTGATCCCCAGTAAATCTGAATTTGGAGAAACTGTTATAGCAGCACTAAAAGAAGAAAATGAACTAACAGATATACTAATAAATACTGTTAGAGAACGTTCTGTTACACTTGAGGAAATAAAGAAAGCAGCGAAAACAGATAAATATATTAACAAGATAAAAAAAACAAGTGGCACAAGACGAAAAGAATAGAAAAGGATTAAAAGTATTTCCATTTTCTATGTGTGATTAAACTCTGATATATGCAGACAGAGTGGTAATACCGCAAGTATTACAAAAGAAAATCCTAAAGGAATTCCACATGGGACATACTAGAATCTCCAGAATGAAGGCCCTAATGAGAGGATTCACATACTGGCCTGGAATGGATCAGGACATTGAGGAAATGGTGAAATTATATAGAGGTTGCCAACTAGCCGCAAGAATCCCCCCATACGGACACAACCTTGACCTAAAACAGATGTACCCTGGACACGCATCTATATCGATTACGCAGGACCTCTGAAGGGATATTATTACCTAGTAATCGTAGATAGTATGCCAAAATGGCCAGAAAATTTTAAATACAAACACCCCCCAGCGGTAAACACAATAGAAGCGCTGGACGAATGATTTAGTCGGTTCGGAGTTTCGAAAACAATTTTTAGTGATAATCGCACTATGTTTACAGGCCAAGAATTCAAGCACTACTGTGAGGCACTGGCCATTGAACACATTACAACACGAACTTTTAACCCTCGATCAAACGGACAAGCGGAAAGATTTGTCGATACTTTAAAACAAGCTTTAAAAAAATAATAACATCGACACGGAAGAATAAAGCATTCAAAAATTCTTAGCAATATATAGGATAACACCAAATCCAAACCCAAGTGCTAAATTATCCCCAGCTGAAATTATGTTTGCCTGGAAGGTACGTACAGTCTTCGACCGATTAATCCCAAGAGAAAAAGTAAAAATAATATCAAGGATTATGTAAGGTACAATGACGGGGATAAAGTTTTCTTCAAAAATTATCGGGCAGGGAAGAGTTTTTGGGAAGAAGGCATAATCTCAAGAAGAATTGGGAGAATGGTTTATATTATAAAAGGGCAGACTTTATTCCACAAAAACATATTTACCAACTGAGACCCCGATACATAGACACAGTCAGACACCAAGAGTTACCAATGGAAGTGCTATATGACACTTTCCATGTACAACCTCCAAACAAGGAAGTACCAGTAACTCAGAAATCCAGTCACTCTCCAAAATATATATATATATACATACACACACATATATATATATATATATATATATATATATATATATATATGTACATGAATACATCTATGTTTTTTTTTATTCATTTGGAGTAGATTCAAATAAAAATATTTTAGAGTTAGACTTTAAGTTTATGTTATGTAACGGTGCATAATTTTTCTGTTGAAATTTATGGTGCAATTGGTATTTGTGAGAGGTTGAAACTAGTCAGAGTTTACAGTTAGTGCTTTGAAAGTTATGTATAAGATTTATTTAATATAGTACATAAAACTATTGATGCAACCTCCGGATATTGACTCTCTGTGTCGAAGAAGACCTGATATTTTCATAGCAACATTTGCGTTCGTATAAACTGACTGAAACATACTCATGATTGTGTTGCAATATATTACTGATTATGTAAAAACAAATAAATAGTATATCTTGCTCTACTTCGGTATTGAGCACTCTTCTATGAACCTCGTTACCTCTGGAAAACAATATCCTCAGATTATATATATATATGTGTGTGTGTTTATATATATATATATATATATATATATATATATATAAACACTCACACATATATATATGCGTATGTGTGTTTGATTACTGATGATGATAATATATATCTAAACAATCAGACAACGCTGCATCTCACACAAACCATTAAAGCCCGAGATTGAAACTACGCACCCATAACTCATACCACATAAAAAAGTCCAAGTTGACTGACACCGCAAATAGTACTGAAGTCTTCCTTTCCTGTATGTGGCGTAGTTGATCAAATGGCAGAAAAGTCGCCTCGCCTGTAAGTGATTCTCTTTATTAAATGCTGAGTGCAGATCTACTAATGAACACGAAGAAGGGTTAAACTCGAGTCTAAAACTTGCTTGACCCCATTTTATAAGAAAACCCACAAAACTTAATAAAATAAAGATGGCGATTAGTAGACAATTCTCCACCGACAAAAAAGAAATAAAAAAAGTATAAAAGCAAATATAAAAATATCAATATTGTTTTGTTATTTTTAGTAGTGTCTATCTAAATAAAGATATCAACACATTAAAAATAACTCCAGAGAATTTATAAATCGGGTTTATAATAGTATACGCACTTTTGAATTTTTGACCCATGAATACACTAGAAATAGCACTCCTCAGAAAACAAGGAAATTCATTTTTGAAAAGAAAGTAAGCATTAGTATTATTGTGCAAATTAAGACCAAGGTATACTAATACTAAACTATATATCTTGAATCCGTATTCCAATTTTGATAAAAATCCATTAGATAATTTTCATTTGAGAAAATGTTAAAAAAATACGTTTAAACTTCAATTGTTTTAAAATATTTTTCAATCTTGACTGACTCTTGCTTAATTTGCGTCTAAGCACTTTAGATCAAATTCAGTTCAAATCTGAAATGTTTCAATTTTCAAATGGGAGAGTATGTTAATGTTATACTCTCTAGAATCTTTTTAATATTCCACAGAAATTTATGGTGTAATTGCTCAAATGGCAGAGTAATAGCCTTGGAATCCTAAGTTTTACTGATAAACAAAATAAAGAATGGAACTCGAGTCTAAAACTCTTGGTTTGCTTGAGGAGCGGCATTGTTTGACTGTAGGAATAGTTATATTTATATTCATATATTTAACAAATTTCTAACAAGCTTCGTGAATATCGTTATAGTCAAAATAATTCCTAGTCTGTGGAAGCAATCATTATACAAATAACCGTTTATAAGCAGACATATTCAACCCATGAAATAAATCTAATACTCTCTGAATATTCGATTGACAGGAATTTACTATTAACATATTCGCAAAGTAAATTATGCTGTTCCTTTTCATTCAAGTGTGTCTTAATTTGCAAATTTCGAATGAGATGACCTGTTCATTATTGTGGGGTAGCTAACGAGTGCAATGGTTTTCGCTGTGGAATTTGAATACAGAGTATATTAGATATTCATTAAATACATTAGTGGTTGTGGAAACTAAGATCGTAAAATATAAAAAATAAATCCTGGTTATTTTCTAAGATAATTCGTTGATTGGATATAATCTTGAAGTCGGAATACAAAAATAGAAAAAAATGTAACATACAATCTCATTAATCTTAGAATAGTAGACAATATACTAATAACAACTTCTATTGCACATGCCAACAAACTAAGTCAGTTATATATAATAGAAAAACAGTAATAGAAGATTTTGTAATCGTATATATGAGCAAAATAGCAATTGTAATTGTATATATAAGCAAAATAGCAATTGTAATCGAATATATAAGCAAAATAGCAATTGTAATCGTATAAATAAGCAAAATAGCAATTGTAATAGCATATATGAACAAAATAGCAATTGTAATCGAATATATAAACAAAATAGCAATTGTAATCGAATATATAAGCAAAATAGCAATTGTAATCGTATATGAGCAAAATAGCAATTGCGAAATGTATATAATTGCAAGTGGACGTTTTTGGAGGTATCGGATATGCAACAGAATTTATTCTCATTTGGGATTTCAAAAACTATTCTTTTAATTTTTTTAAAGCTCAATATTAAATGCATAAGTTTAATCTCTTACATTACAGAATTTGAAGATAACTTCAAGTTTGGTCACCGTAGACGTTCGTAATCAACCGTGACTACTGGCAATGTAGTTGGAGAACTTATATTTAAACATTAACGATCGATCTTAAAACGCTAGGTAGGCCATAGTCGAAATTTGGACGAAATTTAAAATTCTGCTTCTTTTTTTTTTTTGCGAAATTTTATATGAACAGAGCTGATGTTATTTGATAACAGTAATTTCATCTTTATAAGATAAAACGTTTTGATTCTAATCCATTTTCATAGCATAATTTCTCGGAATTCTCTATAAAACATAGAGAAATCTTAGACTTAGCCTATCCTCATGTTTTAATGCACGGATATGCGGTTTCATAGCTGAATTTACGTTTTTGTTTAATTTGTAAAAAAAAGTTAAAATATGAATTTGTTAAATTCATTAAAATTAATGGATGATGGGGACCTAATAAATTTCGCTGTTGTCCGCGGACCAACTCACGTTGTGTGAAGTTTCAATAGAAAAGGAAACCAAGTCAAAGAATAACTCGTTTGTTCTTTGTAGCAGCAATATTTATTTCCTTATTGGTACAGTCGTGACGTCACTCACGTTATTTATAACGTTCTTTAGGTCTGTCACGAGATCTCGAACGTTATCTCATCTCCCTCGTAGTCGTTTTCTTTCTCTTTTTTATAGTTCCTTTCCCCGACTGGTGACGTCACTTCACATGCATTTACACACACGTATTCCAGTTAAGTTACACGTTTTTCTGCAGTCTGGGTGCGCAGGCACTGTTTCCATTACTTACGGCAAAATTATCTTCAAATAACTTGTTCATAAACTATACTTGAATCACTGTTTTTTTGCTGAATGTATTACATTCTAAATTCTTTTTAATTTTGTTGTCTTTTTTGGACTAACGCGAAAATAAATTTGAAGAAATATTAGGTAACCAATGCATGTGCTCTTTATAGTTAAATTATTCATATCTTTTTAAATATTCTTGAATTAAATATGTTTTAATTTTTATTATTTACTAGCAGTTCAGCCCGGCTTTGCTCAGTCCCTGTGTACTGTTCATAAGTTGCCTAGTAGCCTAACGTGTGAATATGTAAGATTTCAAATGTTGAGACCAACATTGGTCTGAGTAATTTCGTAGAAGCCGCAGAGGTCATTTTAAAAAAGAAAACTTTTACTCCAATTTTTCACACCTTAACATTTATTATTTGTATCTCAAATCAAAATAAAAGCTTTACTCTTGTCCAAGTTACCTACATCTAAATTTTCAAGACTTTAGACCCAAAATTGGCGGAGGAATTTGGTAGAATCTGCAAAGGTCAACTCTATCAACTTTGACTTTTTGGCAGCCAAATTTTCTCCTCAAAGCAGATTAAAATGCTTGCCGCATATCTGAATACCCGTTATGTATAAATTTGAAATGTTTAGACCCAAAATTAGTTGAGTAGTTTGCTAGTCACCGCCAAATGTTTAGACCAGACCCTGGCTGGGTAATTTGGTAGATACAGCATGGGTCAATTTTTTGTAAACTTTGACCTCAATTTTCACCCTTTAACATTTAGTTTTTGGACTCAAATCAAGTTAAAAGGTTTGATACATGTCCAAGTAATCTACATTTAAAATGTCAAGTGTTTAGACCCAACATTGGCGTAGGAGTTTGGTAGAGTTTTCAAAGGTCAAGTCGTTGAACTTTGACCTCTTCACAGCCAAATATTTGGTCGAAACCCGATTACAAAGTTTTCCCCAATTCGCAATACTCCTTATGTAAAATCCCGAGTCTTTAGACCGAAAATTGTTAAAAGATTATTTGGTAGGGAAATGTACACAGACACACACACACAGACACACACAGACATACATTTTCACTTTTATAGATATATAGATTCGAACTACAATGTCTAGGGCGAGGTAACCTACGCCATTCTACAGGTATATCTCGTTGAATACGGGAATTTCGGACTACAATGTTTAGGGCGATGTAACCTACGCTATTCTTCATGTATATCTCGTCGAATACGGGAACTTTGCTCTCCACTTCATCTGTATATGATTACCAACTGCATCCTTTATTAAATCCATAGGATAGCGTAGTCATATTACGTAAACTATAACCGAGTAAAAGTTTTAATTAATTCTTACTTATATTATTTCTATCGTCCGCAGTGAGGATTGAACTTTCAACACCCAGAAGAAAAGTGTCACTTGAAACTAAATTTTATTTATTACTTTATCTGTTATTCAACGATTCTGAATTACTTGTGATTTTACCCGGTCTCGGTTGACGATACAAAGGTATGATAATCCCGTAGATTAGATAAATGATTCTCGTGCAGATTCCCGTGTTCGACAGGAAAGTCTTTGGTGTCGACAAGATACACATGCAGAAAGTCGGAGGTTACATCGACCGATACATTCTTTAGAATATCACTGAATATGAGAACATTTGTTGGAATGATACAGATAATACAATCATCCAATATCTATCAAAAACATTCAGAAATAAACATTATCTATTTAATAAAATTATCAGCATTATGTAATATAAGCATGAAATATTTTTTTTTCAGATTGTAATATATAACAAAACGTTGTCTGCATTGAAAAGGTAAATGTAAATCATCATCAGAAAATCAAATCATATAAAAATACTTTTTCTGAAAATAAATAATTTATATGTTGTTAGGCACTTAAATTAATTTCGCTAGGTAATTACCTTATAAAACTTCTTGGGATAATACCATTCTCAGTTTTCCTTTGTGAATGAAATTATATTTTACACGAGAACAGATAACATTAAAAACGTCACCCTGTATATATGAATTGCAGTTATAGCACAGATGTTTTCCAAGGTTTGTCACATATTTATGGACCTTGTTCTAGCAAAAATTTCTAAAGCTTTCATTTTTAAATTGGGAATATTGTAAATCAACATAAGTGTTTCTACGCGTTTAACACTCGATTCGATATCTGTTCTAAAGTTGATGTTCCATATTAACAGCGTGATGATGTTGTTTTTTTTAATTATAATTGGACACTGGATGGCAATGTTTATGCCCAAATGCAAACACTTCGAACAATTTTTCTCATATATAAAAGACTAAAAATGAAAGTCATTTTTGTATATTATGAATTATGCAATAACGGTTCGAATTATATTGAGAACCGTTCGATTTTCTCAAAACTTTTATATAATCTTTAATTTTGATTATGTTTACTGGAATATAATTCTAATTTATTTTTTAAAGTATTAGAAATATAATTTTAATAAAACTTTTTCATCTCTGATTACGTTTTTGTCTTTCTTTGCATGTTTCTTATACTTAAGACATTTCATTGGTTAAATATGATATAATACAAAAAGAAAGCCAACGGGTTTACTAAAAAATACAATTTGGACTTTTGTTTTAAAGCAAAAACGGAAGTATTAACTAAATTTAATGGACTTAAAATAAGAAAAATTGAAACATAGTAGCATATATTCTACGACTTCAGATTTGGAATAAAGTTTAATTTTATATATTTTGCAAAAATAGATTTGTTTTATGACGACAAAAAGTACGGTTTCCGCTTAAGGCTAATTAACATTTTATATAAAAAATAAACTAATCAATGAACTGCTTCAGTATTCAATTAAAAATCTATAAAATGAAAAGACTTTAATTATGCAGTTCTCTTATAAATTTCTTACGATTGGTGTAAAGAAAAGTACTTAATACATCCCAGTCTATGCCTCTAAGTATCATGCACCTCTACAAAGCCACCATTCGCCCATACATAAGTGCCACGAAGTCTCACAGTCACACAGATTGAGTTGTTTTAACCAGTATTTTGTTTATTTTGGGACATTTGAGCCATTTTTCACGCTTCGAATACGGCCATAATGAGTGTCAGTTTTACTTATAAATTCAACGTTGGTTGATTTTCGAACTGAAAATAGCGTTAAAATACGTTAAAATACTAATCATCCAGGTAAGTAGAAATGTAACTTGCCTTTGGTAACATTTATTAGTTATATATTTGTATTGTTCGCTCTTTTTTTCGTTTGTTAGCTTCTTTACTAAATCTCCAAATATTTATATCTATTATATAAATCCACTTTCCATTTTGCTCACGGTGACAACTAGTTAGTATTAGACAACAACAGATTGAAAACTTTGCATAAACATAAATGTAAGTATATATATATATATATATATATATATATATATATATATATATACATACACACACACATATATATATATATATATATACGTGTGGGTGTGGGTGTATTTTCTGTTAATTATATGAAAGAAAATATAAATCCTTGTCTTAAGAATCAATAATTAATTGTTAACTTAAAAAATAATCGTTGTTTAATATTTAAAATTTTATTTTAATATAAAAATTTTAATTTACTTCTTTGTGGATACAAGACATATGAATGATATCCATATAATAGTCAGATACGTCATAAGATAGCACGTAAGTTCGACAGCTGGAAGAGTAACGCTGAAAGCACTCCTTCATTCCTGGGCTAAGAAACATATCAGCAGTAATAATAATAGATGAACTCTTCTTTTCTCCACAATTCATTTCCTGTATTAGTAATGTAGAAATCCGTGTCTCTTCTAAAGTTATTTTCATGGAAATTGTTCGACTGAGCTCCAATTTGTTGTTTCTTCTTGTAACATTTTCACAAGAACTCCACCACTACTGCAAACACTTCCTCCTCAAGAATTCCCCATATGTGGACCACGTTACCACAGAATTGTTTCCATACAGGCTACAAAAGAATAGTTTACCAATCCGACGTTTTAAAATACTTATAATAAATTGATCTCATAAATAATACATTTTTTTTTCATTTTATAAAATTTATTTCTCAAGTCGCTTATGATACTCTTCATAATTATAACCGTCATATAAAACATGTAATTAACTAATTATCCCGACTTTTAGACTTGATAAGTTGGATCTCATTAAAAAGACACCAGGATATATGCGGCGTTTATACGTGTATTACATGAAAGTGCATTTGAGATGTTTAACTTTTTTCTTTTGAAAATAAATTTAATGTTTGATGCAAAAAAAGAAATCGTTTCATTCAGCTATGACTTAAAATATAAAGACAAAAGGCAGAAGGTAAAACAGAAAAGGGCTAACATCAATTGATGCTCTTATCTACATTCACGGATTGAAAATGATAGTTGCACACAAATATACGAGGGTCGTTCTAAAAGAAATGCATCCAAAATTTTTACTAAAAAACTGGAAGTTCTACAAAGACGGGAGTTGCACCATTAAAACGAAAGAGCATTTGTTCTCCAAAATTTATTTTTCTACATAACCACGACCATTTGCAATGAATTATTTGGTTCTACATGGGTCAGCGGAGCGCGGTTTATCACTCACATCTGTGTCGCCACTCTGAAATCGACAAACCTATCTCCCAACTATGCTAACATCAACTTCATCGGCTTCATGAACGTTAAACAGGCGGTAATAAATGCTGTTCGGTTCAATTTTTTCTGCATGTAGAAATTCAATGTTGCATCTCTACTTCTAATGCACGACCATGAGAGGTGGCTTTTATCTTGGAGTCTCATAGCATCAATATCTGCAACAGAGATATGACACTTTCTAGTGTCACATCTCATAAGCTTTCAGAAGTTCAGTTAACAATTCATCCATTCAGACGGAATAAAAAATAGGGGGCATTACATTTGGAACGTCCCTCATACATAAAAAATAACTACTAGTGAGAGTTTGAAAAGAAACTCGAGTGCATTCGATCACTTTGTACAACGTTAGTCAAGAAAATTTGATAAGCATTTTATTCGCCTTACAAATAAACCCTGACAAAATATTAAAAATACAGTAGTATTAGACATACAAATAAATATTCTGAGGTATTACAACAAACTATATTATACGAAGAAAGTATGCACCTTCTCTTCCCTCAGAAGTAGCACTTAAAAAAAATGACTCCCAAACAAAGCACAGTGCTACTTTGAAGTAGGGGATTACTATCAGGTACATAAGTTGCAGGGGTATTATGAAAGGAGATAGGTAGCAAAATGTCTGGTAATTTGGACTTCTGCATGTCAGTACAGTTGGAAAATCAGAATCCGGGAAGGGAATTTCAAATCTAGCAGTTCTGGAGAAGAAACTGTTGGAGCAGAAGGCTTTCTTACACCAAGACATCTCTACAGTGAAGAGGTGGGATTTAGCTGCTTGTCGAGTTTGTCGAGGGCATTCACGTCGAGAGGGTACAAGTGCTTGTAATGCGTCAGAGCATTCACCATTAGAGTACTTGTAGACTCCATTAGCCTTGGACTGGAGTCCGACAAAATCAAGAAAAGACTATGTCAGTTTGTTATTACCATAGAAAAGAGTCATAAAACAAGATGCGAACAGAAGGTTCAAGTAGAAAAAATATACTGTAAAATAAAGTAATGCAAGCAAAGTTGTCGGTATTTCTGATTGTTAAGTTAAACAGTACGTTATTCCGTGTTGTGTCTCGATAATTCTCTCACGAGAGTATTAACTTTTGGAATTTTTATAATGGTTAAAAGAGTCCATTATGAGAGAATAGACAATTCCTCATGACACGTACTCAAGTGATAAATAAGGAGAAGGAAATTCACACTCTTCATTGTCTTGTTAAGACAATTTTACACAAGGAAAGAAGTAGCTTAACTTAACACGTGGATATCTATGTATGCCATTGAAGAGGTCATGTGTTGGTTCGAGGAAGGAGCCACTTAATTTAAAGCTTAATGATCAAAATTAAACACACAGAATCGTTAAAATGTGCAGATATACAAATATATGTTCCTATTCAATATTTTATTGTACAATTGCATTTCAGTGTGGCTATTTGTGGTGAGTTTTCACGTTGAGATTGGAGAATTGGCTGTTTGATCATTATTCAGGATTTTTACCCTGTGTCATTGTGCTAGCTACAATCTAAGTGAATTTTTATACTATATACCTTTGATATTTTCATTATCGACTGGAAAAAATGAAGTTCTTTTTACATAGAGCTATATCTTACGCTAAAGAATACCAATTTTTTCTATTATAAAAATATTGAAAATATTATCAGCTACAAGCATTTGTTTTTGCCATGTGATTAGACGTTGCAAGTGTTCGCTTTTTTTAGCATCCAGGAGCTAATCCCTTACATATGTAACACGATCAAACATCATTTATTATTTATTTCAGTAATCTTTGGATAAATTTATAGCCTTACGATATAATATTAGTACACATGGTCATTTATTTCATTCAAATTTATTTTTATTTTATTTTGATGACGTAAGAACTACTTGATTAAATCATTTCTCTATGAATGATTCAGAAATCAGAAATTCAAGTACCTCTATTGTTTACATAATCTAGACTGTTCAAACAAAACTGAGTTGTCTAGCTATTGCTTCGTGAAATAAGTCAACTTCCGGTAGGAAATTAATACTTCCGAAGTATTATGCGTTGTATATTAATGAGTTTCCTTCAAATAAAAGAGGAATGTTTAAACTATGTCTGTAAAATAAATTGGCTTAATTGTGCTAACCGTAAATATATTCTAAAAAAATAAAAATATATTTTTATTAAAGAACTTTTAAAGACGAACAGAACAAGTGTGCGATATATGTTGTCAAGAGGAATATATATAGTGAACCATAACTAGGTAGACAGTAAGAAATTGTGCGATATATGCCAAGAGGAATACATATAGTGAACCATAAGTAGGTAGAGAGTAAAACACATTTATCACGGATACAGTAGATGGTTTGTCTTTTTCGAGCTAGAGTTCCAAATGTTTAACCCAAATTTCTCCTTGCTACACACACACACACACACACACACACACACACACACATATATATATATGTATATATATCGATAATAAATTGTGAATAAATGCTATTATTTATTTTTTAAACTGACAGGCACGCGCGCTTCGAACTCACATTATCATTAGTGTAGGAAATCATAATTACTGCCAGTAGGGCGATTAAAACCCGGTCATAAAGTCAGTCTTTGAGAAGTATTCTTACTCCAGATAAACAATGAGAGATAATGAAATTCAGCTTTGTTAATACCGATTAGACGAACATAAACAGTAAGCAGTCAGAGAGTATTCAACGGCAGACGTCGGAATATTGCATTGCGCTAAGATTGAGCGCTTTTATATAAATATATATATATATGTAGACATTATGTATGTCTATAATTATTTATTACCTACATACGCTACTGTTTTATGCTTTCGCAATCATCAGTTTAAGAAATTATAATTGCTGCTGGTCGGGAGATTCGAATTCAGTCACAAAATAACTCTTGACTTCATAGGCTGGGACGTTATCTCTGAGCCATCGGAAATAAGGGGAATTAAACACCCGAATGCCAAATGCTGGCATAACACAGTCAGCAGTCAGAAAACAATTGAACGATATGAAGTCAGAATGTTGCATATCGTTAGTTGAGCGCATTTTATTAATTCCTCAAACAGAGCCCAACTTTAATTACCTTAAAGATTCTTCTTCTTCTTCTTCTTCTTCTTCTTCTTCTTCTTCTTCTTCTTATTATTATTATTATTATTATTATTATTATTTTAAACTAGCAGGACCTGTGTACCGGCGTTGCCCGGTGGCAGTATGCCCCACACCCCACCTGTAAAAAACAGAAACAACAATTTAACTACGGTTGTTAGTGGGAGCCACTGCTGTGATATTGTAAACAAACACAGACAGAATATGGTAAAACAGCATTATGATTCTTAGTTTTTAGTTTTTATTTTTAGTTTTATTTTTGTGTGTGTGAATTAGTCCACCGGGCGAACTATTCCTCGTAATATATAAAATTCAATAGAGGACTGATTCTATAATAATACATACACAATCTCCATAAATTAAGATATCATGTTTAGTATTTGTCCGAAGAAATCGAAATATAAAAGAATCAAATATACGGGAGGTAAACTCGGCAATATATAAACAAAAAAATCACAAATGTACAAGGATTGTGTTTGTCGTCGTCATAGTGTTCGTTATAAAATAAATAACAATACACGTTCGTATTTTGTTAATTGCTGTTTATTTTAGTTTGTATTTAATCTCCTCTCCGAAGAAATCGCATAATGAAAAGAAGCAAGTATTTGGGAGGCGAAAGCGGCAATATAAAAAAATATATATATATGCAATGCAACTGTTTAAAAACATCACCAATGTACACGTAATGTGTTTGTCGTCGTCATCGCCGTCATCGTAGTCGTGATAAAATAACTAACAAATAAACGTTCGTATGTGGTTATATTGTTAATTGTTATATGGTTAGTTTGTATTTATTTTCCTCCGGAGGAATCGTAAAATATTAAGAAGCAAATATTTGGGATGTAAAAAAGAAGCTAATATTTAGGAGCTAAACTCGACAATAAATAAATATATACATCAAAGGGGCATTGAGATTTGGGAAAATCTTTTTCATCGGTTTTCGGCAAGAAATTTGGTTGTTAAGAGGGTCAAAGTTCAACGATTTGACCATTCAAAACTCTTCAAAATTCCTTCGCCAATTTTGGATCTAAACACATGAAATTTTAGATGTAGGTTTCTTTGACATGGATCAAACATTTTCATGTGATTTGAGCCCAAAACAATAAATGTTCAAAAGTCAAAATAAGGGTAAAAGTTTTAAAAAACTGACCTCAGCGGTCACTACTAAATTACTCAGCCAATTTTTGGTCTAAGCATGTGAAATTTTACATAAAGTATATTCAGACATAGGGCAAGAATTTTTACCAGTTTTTGGCCAGTAATATGGTTTCCAAATGAGTCAAAGTTCAAAAGATTTGACCATTGCGATATCTAGCAAACTATTCAGCCAATTTGGGGTCTAAATAAGTGAAATTTTACATAAACAGTATTTAGACATGCGCAAGCTTTTACACCAGATATTGGGCGATAATTTGGCTTCCAACAGGTCGAAGTTAAATGGGTTGACCTTTTGACTCTACCAAACTTCTCCGCGAATTTTCGGTCTTAACACTTATAATTTTAGATGTAGGTTTAATATATATATATATATATATATATATATGTATATATATATATATGCACATAAAGTTATGAACAGAACATAGGACCGAGCAAAGCTAGGTTGAACTGCTAGTATAAATATATATGCAATGCGACTGTGATAAGTGTTTCAGTGTGAGCAGGTATGGTATAATAAATTATGGGCTTTATCTATTTTACTTTTACTTTCATCATATTTTGCTTTGGTTTTGATACCCCCAAATTCGACGCTATCTCTTTACAACCCCTCCTTTTCATAGCCTATTATACTCTCATAAATCAGAGTCCATTTTCTGTAGGCTGTTTTTGAACCCAGTCAACGACGGGTACTTTTGCTAGTATATATATATATATATATATATATATATATATATATATATATATATATATATATATATATATATATACGTCAAAAAATAACATTATTTTTGCATCAGTCTTATAGTAATAGTCATAGGTGTTTTTAATTTGTTTAACCTTCTTTCTCTTTACAAAACCGCGCCGTATCTATAGCGGATGTAAAATTGATCTCTTACTTTTTCTGATTTTTTTTTTACCGTAATTGTTATATATGTTGATCGTTTTTATCTTTCATTAAGATAAACAATCCTATTATTGGTTTCGGTTTTATTTTGTCGATTTATTTTCAGTTTCATTTTATAATATTGTAAACGTGAATTATATCTTTATGTTCTTCTTAAATCTTACCATTCTTGAGTATTTTTTTTATTGGAATGTTCCTATTTTTATATAATCTACGTTGATATTCACTTTCTTACGTACGTTGACAAAAACACATATTTAATAACATGAATGAGTTTTTAGTTTAGACTCTCACGAACTTTCTCAGTAAACGTTAATGAAAGTTTGTATTATTTGGATTCGGGCTACTGTTTTTATGTTGAATGTTAATCTAACAACGTTTCGACCGATGTAAACTCAAACCTACTTCACAATGACTCTTATTAGTTAATTATAAAAAGAATATGTTGGTTCCTTTTCCGACGTAACACAGTCGTTAGAATTGAAGTGTTTGATGTTTTATCTACATTTTTGCGTTAGTTCCGTACTGTAATAAATATTTTACAGACTTGTGTAAAAAAAATTAGGAACTTTAATTGTAGTTCTTGTAATACATACTTTACCCAAAGTTCACCTGGACGGAAATCATGCGATTTTCCGCCACAGAAATAATCTTGAGTTGCGCATTACTCACACAAAAAAGCGAGACTTTTATTTTAAATCATTTATTAAGTAAATAAAAAGAAAAGACGAATAACAAAAACAACTAAAAAAAAAAACTTTACCGGGATCTTAGAACACATTAAAAGATTACCGCCATAACGACGAGACGTGAAATAAAAGGTCGGCTGCATTCAATTTTGGAAGTTTGAAAAACTTTACAACTAACAATTTGAATCTATAAAAATTTCTAGAAGACTTATTGCTAGGAAAATAACCAAATGATGCCAGGGAGGAAAACTGTCTTTATATATTAGAAGTGAAAACAAAACATAATCCCAATTACACACCGGTTCTCGTACGATCACCGAAGTAAAGCAACGTTGAGCCTATTTATTACAAGATGGGTGACCATTTGGAAATTATTGGTGCTGTATGTGCTCTCCCCTTATCTCGGTATTGTTTCCAGTCCTCCTGAATATATATATATATATATATATATATATATATATATATATATATATATATATATATATATAAGTGTTTTTTAACATATTTTATTAACTATTTGCTCTTATTATAAGCTCTATCTCCTATTTGGTTTTATCGAGCTTTTACATCTGGCTGAGATTACTTTATAAATATGAATTCTTTAATATTTATAATATACTATAGTTTTACCATCTCGGATCATTTTGGTAAATTTAATTGTAATTTTTATTTTATTATAAGCTCCCGCTTGGTTGAGCTTTTTATTCTCTCTAGATATCTTTTAAAAGGAACACATTCCTCTGTCTGCCAAAAATATCCTTATTCCTACACAACAGAATATATCCACAAATTTGTTATCGCTTTGAACACTTTCCTAAAAAATATAAGGTGTAAGGCTTATCACCATGACTTAAGCATTAACAATAAACTTAACGCGCCTGTTTCCTCTGAAAACCAACCTCACCCATAAATATTAATAATTGAACTCCCTATCAACTCTCATAGAGAACAAAAGAACATCGAAAGAATCGCTGCCAAATTTTACGGATTAAAAACCACTGCCCACCCCAAACACAACCCTTACCTTGAGGAGTTTTAGAATTCCATGTTAAATTTAGTCAAAAAAATTAAATTTAAGAAACAAAAACACCATTATAATCCCGTTACTCGAAAAATAAATAATTTTTCCGAAAAAGGTAAAAAGAATAAACATATATTCGTCCCTGCTGATAAGACAAAAAATATTATAAACTTGACTATCCAACATATAAAAGACTTTTGTATAAAGAACTTAATAAATCTTAAAAAAATAGTCTCTCCTAAGACTTTAGATTCCATTAATTCTGAAGCTAAACATTTACTGACTTCTATGAATATTCATAACTTCACTGAAATAATTTCTCCGTGTGCCCCTAGATTCATCCTCAAGATCATAAACCTAATTTCTAAGACAACCGGTCCATGAGATTGATCTGCGCATCTAACTCAGACTTAGGTGCGGTAAGCAAAAATATCTTAGATAGAATAATCCCTTCTATTAATGAAAAAGTAAGTTTCTCTCTTTGGCTAAATTCAGATTCCGTAATTAATTGGTTTTTCTCCCTTAAAAATAAGCACCTCCCTAACTTAATAACCTTTGTCATCCAAAATTATAATATTTTACCATCATTGGATACTTTACCTTTCACCAGACTATCCATTCACGTGAAATCACCTTTTTCCTCACCCTATTCCCCCTGCTTCACTTTATGTTATCAAGTAAGATCTTTGACTTACTTGCAGTTTTATCAAATAATTTTGTATGCAAAATCCGATTCCGCATTTTGCTAAATCCTACCCTCTGATGAGTAGGGAAGTATTTCTTCAAAACTCCGCCGATTAAGGACTATCCACTTATCAAGTGTTTCCTTTACAGATTGAATATGTTTTTAAGTATTTTTCAAAGTGTTTTTTCCCATGTTTATTAACTGTTTGCTCTTATTATATGTTCTATCTCCTATTTGGTTTTATAGAGCCTTTACATCTGGTTGAGATTACTTTATAAATATTAATTCTTAATATTTAAAATATACTTTAGTTTTACCATCTCGGATCATTTTAGTAAATTAAATTGTAATTTTTATTTTATATATATATATATATATATATATATATATATATATATATATATATATATATATATATATATATATCCCGTGCCGGAAATATGCAAATCGATATTTTTGTACTAACTCCGATAGTTTTCAAAGAAAAGTTTAGAAATTTTCACGTTATATGGCAACACTAACATAAGCGCAGATCTAAAATTTTAAGCTAATCTGTACAGCAATTAACAATTGGCAACCATTTCGGTGATTTGCATTTTTTTCAGCGTGCCAACTTTATATGCAAACCAATGCTTCAATATGATGAAATGTTAAAAGATCATCGAAACATTGATTATTCTAGTAATTTGTAAATTGAGAACAACAATAATAAATAACAAACAATTTCAATATGGTTTCATAGTAAAATCAATATATTATATAATTGCCATTTTTATTGATAAGAGCAAAAAGCCTTTGGTCCATTGAAGATGTCAAACTTTCGATTTCATCTGATGAAATGTCTGTGGAAGCAGTCAGAATAATATTCCAGAGGTCATCATTGGAGTTGTACTTTTTTCCTCCGGACTAAATATTTTGTTTCAAGATGCTCCACAGATTTTCGATGGAATTTAAATCTGGAGAACAGGCTGGACATCGCATTACTTTCAAATGTCTAGCAAAAACTCGCTCCAAATATTCAGTGGCTATCCTTGCAGAATGAGACGGTGCATTATCATGCATGAATACCATCTTTTTTTTCCGGAATGCCACATTCTTCTTCTTGTGACCGGGTTCCAAGTGTTCCTTAATGAAGTCAATGTACAGTTGGGCGGTAATTTTCACTTCATCTGCGACTTTGAATGGTCCTACCAGCTCATTGCCAATGATTGCAGCGCAGAACATCACACCAACACCTCCTTGTTGAGGCCTGATCCTTTGGGAACGTAGACCCTCATTATGGTACTATCCTCCCCCCTCCCCATCGGGTCCATTAACTCACTCGACACTCATCGGCGAAGAAAACTATTTGAATATATATATATATATATATATATATATATATATATATATATATATATATATATATATATATATATATATATATTCTTCATAAGTTTTAGATTCGGTTTCAATACAAGCTGATGCTTCCAAGTAATATGAGTATATTTATTATTTTTGAAATACCAACTTTATAATATATAAAACTCGATAGGAAATTGAAATACGCATAAATTGAAATTTCATATTAAAGCGTATTTTACTAACCGGCTCTGCCGACTGTCCTTGCTAGCTTAGAGAAATACTTTTGCAGTTTTAATAATAAAGCTACAATAATATCAAGACGTCTCCATTTACAACGAACATCCATAAAATGATACCAGGCCCCGCTAGTAGTAGAGACTCTTATTTTTTTAAAACATTTCAAATGACAAAAGTTCGAATATATTTTATTATTATTATTTGAATCCTTTGGAGCATAGTAATATATATATATATATATATATATATATATATATATATATATATATATATATATATATATATATATATATATATATATAACAACAACAACGCCGACGATGACGACGACGACGAAAACAACAACAACAAAAAACTTGGACATATAAGACCAAAATATCCAACCTTGATTACCCCTTCGGGGCCTATTGCGCAGTGGATAGAGACGTTTAATCTTTTCGGTGCCGGGTGAGCATTGTCTGAGGATAGCGGTTCCGATCCTACTCAAATCCGGCCAAAGGCTTAGTTGGATAACAGCATGGTGAGATGACAACAACTATGGAAGGCAGTAATTACTGAGAATACAGTTAAGAGACTCCGCATTCCTATCCCGTTGCCGTTTACCACCTCACAAATGTCAGAGAAATAGTTGTCAAACAATAAATAGAGGATTCGAATATACTTATTTGATTACCCTAAACTAGGTACGGGCAATTTAATGGCTGCTTCGGTAGGGGGCCATGGATTTTAACGCCGGTTAATCATAATAATTTTTTTTTCATTTTCGATTACTTTTTTGTGTTTGAAAGATTATAGTTTAAAGTTAATTTCTCCAAGAATAAAAACACATAAGATAATTTTATCTCAAATCTGAAAAACACTACATTTCACGTAAAAATTCATTATGACAAAGACGTGTTTATATTTTTCTGCCAAGAAAAATATAAGTTTTCTGGAATTATTTCCAAATTAAGTATTAAGTTAAACTCTTAAGATAATGGATTAATACAATAACTGTACTTAACTTTTGCTAAAAAAAAGTAATAATTATCCAAAAATGTGACACTGGTAGGAACGAGATTTCTTTATCGTATAAAAAACCACTCCGGTGGCAAAATTCAAATATGTATGAAAGGACAAATTAGACATAATTTATTTCTTTATTTAACATTATTCCGGCATACTGAGCGACTTTTTTTTGAGTCGCAGACCACCGTCGTTTATTTAAAAATGCATAAAATTAATTAAATGCATTAATTATACTACTGACAATTTATTCATTGAAAAAAAATAGCACCATTATTTATTAATATTAATACAGAATTACAATCGGTTAAGTAAACAATTTATAATTATTGAAAAAAGTACACACTAAAAAATACAAACCTACGTTAAAAACTATCATAATGTTTACTTGAAATTTAAAGTTGATAAACACAAAGATGTCATAACGTTGAAGAAAGAAGAAGGGTGGACAGAACAAACTGGTTTTCTTTTCTAATCTGTACATCCATACTTACCGACATGGAACGTTCGAAAATTGTTACCATTTTTTAATTGGTTTATGTTTCTATGTTCCTGTTTTATAATTTAAATCTTTTTCATTTTTTTTCAAGATTATATGAACATTATCTGACTTTGAAGATCATACGTTCATGCGTGCAATAGAAATATTAGAATTTTAAATGTAAATATTACGTTAAAAATGTAAGCGTAATAAAAAGTAGAACTAATTTTTTGTAATTAAAATTTTTTGTGTGAAAATATTTAATAAACAATGCTTAATTCAATTATAATATTGGTATTTCGGGAAATAAATTTTTCTTCGAGTTATATCGACTTCATTAATATGGACTTTAGGGGCTTTTTTCGTAACGTTCCATTAATTTTTTTTATTGTTACAAATTACGATGCTTTAGTTACATAAAAAAAGCAAAAATAAATTCTTGCGTTTTTTATTTACTACTGAAAATCATAACACTAGTTAAGGTATTTTTTGTTTAGACGAGATAATACATTTTCACTAATATTTAAATCAAAATAATTAGTTGATTATATTCCGCGATCATTGTTTTATGAATACTGAACATTTCATTAAAATTAGTTAATTTACTGATTTTTGGTGAATTTTTAAGTATATGTTTATACATTTTTAGTATCGACATTCATTTTGTACGTGCCTACCCTAAACTTTCAAATACCTCATTATTTTTATAATAGATGTTATACATGTGAATGAGTATTACGGTGATAGTACAGATTTAGAACTAATGAAAACCCAACTTTTATTAACATACTATGAAACAGTCCGATAAAGCGTAATTAAATGAACCTGTGTAAAAATTAAAATAGGGCGACTGTTTAATAGAAAAAATATAATGAAAAAAATCGTGTACTTATTTTTCTAACTAGTTATCTATATTTAGACTACCAAACTAAATCAAATAATTTTTGAGAACTTGTGTTTTTATATAGATTGCAAAGGTTATAATCAATGAAACGATCCTCTCATAAACTTTATGTTTGTTGTGGGACAGTACACCTTTTAAACACGACAAAAACATAATAGATTAGTGTTTAGTTTTAATTGAGTAAAGGTTCGATAAAGGTTTGTTAAGGGTTAGTGTAAAAGGTGTTTGTCTGGCTCAGAAGCTATACAAAATTATTTTGCAATAATTCTTTCATTAATTTACGAAAATTTCGCTCACTTTCTTTTGGAAATAGAGAAGATGTTGGAAGGTTCGTATTATAAACACGAATCGCCTTTTCTCTGCGGGGTCATATTTTCCAATGACTCAGCATTGTTGTGATCTTCTGAAACATTTAATTGGCTAAACGCCCCATCATCTTTGGACTGTTTATGTAGACCACTAGAAGATTTTGACCAAATTTGTCTGGTTCAAAATTTGAAACAGTACTAGAAATACAATAATGTGCTCGTTAAATGTAACACAATAAAACTGGTGCGTATCTATTAAGTATATGTTTTATCCTAACTAATGGATCATTAGTGTCTGTTTATCTGAATCCGAAGATACAGCGCATACTCTTATCAATGTAATATGCATACTAGGGGTATCGTTTAGACCCGAGGTTTTTTATACTACTAAACCACGTAACTTTCTTGATACGCTGCAGAATGGATGATGTCATCACTTTTTAATTTTATATATTAAAAAAAAACAGTTTGTGGATGAACGAGCAGAGTAGATCAAATCTGATTAAAGATTATTTCATCAATCAAATGAGAGAGATGGGTAACTGCTATTTAATAAAAAAGAAAGTCTCAATTAATTCCCTAAAGTATGATTGATATGATCGATAGATTTGGTATAAATTGAAGTCAGACAAGCAGAAAAAGAAAAAAATCTCTGTGGATGATGTGATAAAATATTGACGATATCTATCAAAATAGAAATGGAAAAAGATATGCCATTGGTTACAGATCATCTAATATCGGGAGTTTTATATACACACACACACACACACACACACACACACACACACACACACGCACACACACACACACATATATATATATATATATATATATATATATATATATATATAATACTAGTGCTATATATGAACATTTGATAAAAAAAATATAATTATCCCTCTCCGATCTTAAAAACGTCTTCATCGATAACATAAAAATTATACAACATGAAAATAATATAAAAAATAAAAAAATCTTGAAGCATCATATATTAGAACCTTTCAACCTAAATAATATTGCATTCGAGAAAAGCAGTAATGTTCTAAACTATCTTTCGTAGTTTGTAGTGGACGGACATTGTTAACAGTGTCAACGAATTTTTAATCGGCCTATGATTTTAATCGAATATATATCCTCTCTACATATTTGAACTTGTCATCCATTAACGCCGTTTACTGTATATTTTAGTGTTCACTTCTAATTCTCATTTTCGCTCCTTCGCACTTTTACTTCAACACATGAAGATGATTCCTGGACGAATCGAAAGCGCTCGTTACAGTAATAATTATGGAAATTTATTAATATCTTTGATTTTTATATAAAAAACGGAAAATCGAAAAATAAAAAAAATATCATAAAGCAAAGTGCATCTGTTGCATTTAATAATATTTGCTTTAATATATATATATATATATATATATATATATTATTTAAATATTAATTATTACGTGCATAAAAATAAGTCATCTATATACATGCATGTTTCAGAGTTTACTCTTCATCAGTATAGCTAGATTTTTTATTGACAAGGATCGATCCTACAACGGTTCGATAAGTAGTCTGTTGTTTTACCACGGGACCACCGGGTCCTTGCCATAATTATGCACGATTTTTATCGCTTATAAATGTAAGATTGTTGAAATTTTTTCTTCATATTACTTCGCTCCCTGAACGTTTATATTATAAGAAATTATATATATAATTATTTACTAATAATTATAAAATACCTACAGACCCTTGTGTTTAATCCTTTTGGGAATCATCAGTGCTGGGTGTCACAATTAACACCAGTCGATAGATACGGACCCAGCAACAGAAGCACTCCCTGGCTTCATTAGCAAGGAACTAATCAATTCGGCTACCGTGAACCGCAGGAAATGCTGTTGACTTTAAACATTTATTTTTTTAAAGGCTTTTAAACGTCATAATATGATGTCGTTCTATAATGATCTGCACATAAGAGCTAAATTGACCGACTTGAAATTGCTTAACGATAAGAAACGAGTTTCTATAAGAGCTGAAATTATTGTTTACTATAATATATATATACATATATACATATATACATATATATATATATATATATATATATATATATATATATATATATATGTGTGTGTGTGTGCGTGCGCGCGCGTGTGTGTGTAATAAAGGTATCTGCAAATTATTATCCTAACTAACCAGAACCTACTAAGATAATAGAAAACCACAAACTCGATTGCAGCATTATATCTATAAGGACAAAAAAAATAAAAAACAGATTAGGAAAGAACGTCTTTATACCTCGACATTTCGAAGCTAATTGCTTCTCACCAGAAGAGGAGAAAAGTTAACATTACGTAAGTGAAAACAAAAATACCAACATTTAGATTAGAAATAAAAAATATGAGGAATAAAATAATGGGAACTAATAAAGAAAAAAACATTAGCCTATCAAAAATACTGCTAATGAAAGGAATATATACAGAATACAGAAAACATGCAGGCGGAAGTAACACACACACACACACACACACACATATATATATATATATATTTATGAAAGATAAAGTAAAAAAAAATTTTAAGTAAAAGCAAAATGAAGAAAAATCCAAACTGTATCGATTGTCCAATCGATATCCTTAAAGTTCTATTTCGGATAAATACGACAATTTTCTAAGGTAAATTGCACTGTAAGTAAACTCCAGCACAAGTTCCTGAGTAAAAAAAAAGCACTCAAGAGAATTTTATATGTTGAGAATAGATCCGAAAAACTTTTATGCTTATTCCAAAAAGTTTGTAAAGCTTCGGTATAATTTAAAAATGCACAGTAAGAAAGTTAAAATTATAACATTCAGAAGGAAAGTGCATTATAAGTAAAAATTTAAATGCAGAAAATATGTATAATAAAAATATTAAAAAATAAAAAAAAATAATTAAAAATAATAATATAAGATAAATCATTAAAAAGAAATACAATACTAGATAAATAAATAAAAATATAAATATAAAAATGTATAAAAGCGTTGTTGAAAGATAAGGAAAGCAGAAAGAACAAACAAAGGGGGAAAAGATGGAAATGGGTAGATTGAAGAAAGCGTGGTAAAATAAAATAGAGTGAAAACGTAAAGAAATTCAGTAGACAGAACAAAAAAATCCGAAATGTGATATGTAAAACGGAGAAGAGAAATAGAACAAGAATAGTTAAATAGTGTAATGTGAGGGAAAGCAGACAGGGTTTCAAATAAGATGTCAATACATAGCTTGTAAGCAATGTTTTATTAAGGATAGCAACACACAAATAATCACGCATATACACGTACAAGTAAGCATATCGGAATCGGTAAGCATATGCATATAAAGTAAATAAAATACCATCATCTCTCTCTCTCTCTCTCTATATATATATATATATATGTACACACACTCATACATGCGCAAATACATATAATCATGTAAACTTTGAAATTACAATATGAATTTTTTTATTTTTAAAAAAGGATATTATTAAAGCTGCCTCTGAAAGGATGAGTTGGCAGAATGTATAGCTGGGGTATGACGCATTAGACGTTTTCAAGATGGCCGACTTTAAGATATATATTAATCAATATATTAATTTAAGGTTTCTTAACAGCGTAGTTAGAGACCTACGATTATTAATCTTGTCCCTTTTAAAATAATGTATGTGAGATAAGAGGTTTGTATTAATTAATAATAGCAAATCGCTGATAAAGGTGTAAGGGTGTAGCGTGGTAGGAGAGAAAGAAAGACATGGTAAATACGAAGTAAACGAAATTAATAAAAAAATCATTTACATATGTTCGAAGAAGTCAAAGCAATTTACAACTTTAAATTATGTACAACTGTTTTAGAAAGAATATCAATTTTTTTCAGTCCTTAAATTCTTCTATAGTTTTCTTGGCTATGTTCATGGTTTTTTATTCAATTCCATATCATCGTTATAATACAGGATTAGCTACTCATCGAATAGATGTGAGATCGAAAGAGTTATGATGTCGTTATTTCATTAACTTAGTTCCGATCCTTCCCCTGCTCGCGTTTGTGAGTAAAGAAATAGGATATAAGCACACATGATATAGTCTTTGAAACGATCGTCACAATTCTACGTTGTTATGGCTTTGAATTCGTAGAACATACCTAAATGATCATGTATTAATTTTATCTTCTATTTACTCTACTTTATCTCTGGAAAATCGACCATTCTATACAGCTGATTATATATTGGCAGAAGTCTAGGCGAGTGGTTGTAATTTATATATTTTCCCCTATATTATAAGTGTTAGCTATCTACTTACCTTTCTATTGCTTTCCTTGTTTCCTGGTTCCAGACCGATGTTTCCCTATCTATCTATCTTTCTATCTATCTATCTATCTATCTATCTATCTCGAATCCCAACAAAATGTATACACTCTTTAAATTATTTCAATTTGCTACATGAATACGCTATGCCACGTTCCCAAGATATGTTTAGGAATAAAGAATGGCACTTCCAGCTGGATGGAGTACTTCCCCACTATCATCATGACGCAAGAGCATACTTTGATAGTCATCTACGAAACAGATAGTAAAGACAAAGTGGAATATCGAGTACTGTCGACGTTCACCGAATTTGAGCACCCTGGATTTTTCTCTTTTTGGGGGACGATGTAGGGGGTATGTTAAACACAGGATTCACACTGCAAAACGAGCTACAATGATTGAGTTGAAAGAAGATGTGTCAATATACAATTAGATTATGATTAGGAATGTTTTTGATCCAATCAGTGAGCGTTTTAAGGTATACATGGACCACCATGGCCAATAATTTGAACACTTTCGATAATTAACTAGTTTCTGTATTTGTTCACACTATTTAGATGTATGAAACTTTTCTTTCTTATTATAAACTAGCCTGGGTGGCCAGCATAACCCGGGTGTTTGGAGGTGTGTGTTGAGCAAAACAAAAAAGAAAAACGTGGTAGTAGGCAGGCAGGCCCGAACACGTCCCGCGAAGGAGGAAAAGAAAGTGAAATAAAAAAAAAGTGACGTCTTTTCCGTTGCATCCAACGCAAATCCGGAAGTGACGAAGGCTTAAATTAATCAATCGGAATGAGGGAATGAATTTCGAAAATATTGGCGAAAAAAAGCGACCCTTCCTTGTAGAAATGTGCCCAGTTCAGGGTAAAGGAATTAATGTTTTATGCCATTTTTTTCGATATTTGTGGTCAGAAAGGGTCGAGCTTCAAAACGATACCGATTTTGTGAAAATTCGTCATCTCTGTCGGACGTTTTACGCAGACATACAAACATACATGCTTAAATACATACATACATACATACATACATTAAAACAGACAGGTGAGATTTATATAATAGACTTGCCTGGGTGCCGCTGTTGCCCAGGTGTTTTGAGGTGTGTGTTTAGTAAGAAAAAAAGTGGTAAAAGCAGGCAGGCTCGAACCTGTGAATATGGAGAGAGAAGTTTTAAAAAAATGGTAGTGGCGTGGGAAGGGAATCAATACATTAGTAGACAGCCAGGGTGAAGAAACGTGTTAAAAAAAGTGGTGGTAGGTAGGCAGGCTCGAACCCATTATACGAACGCGGAAGAGAAAGTGAAATAAAATCTGACGTCTAAGTCGATGTCTCCATGACACGACCAAAATTCAAAAGCGTCGAAATTAACCGCAGTCAATCCAACGGTGACGATAACTTGCTAAAATATCGGCGAAAAATTGACTCCTCCTAGTACAAAACGGCTAAGTTTTGGGTGAAGCAAATTATGTTTTTAGCCATTTTTTCGATATTTGTCGTCCGAGACGCCGAGCTTCAAAATGATATCGACTTGTCAGGATCCGTCGCCTCTGTCGAACGTTTTTGCGAGACATACAAACAAACACACATACATACATTTAAACAGACACGTGTGATTTATATAGACTGGTCTAGGTGGCCGGCGTTGCCCGGCTGTTTGGGGTGTGTGTTGAGCAATAAAAAAGAGGTAGTAGGCAGGCAGACTCAGATCCGAACAGTGAAGGAGGAAAAGAACGTGAAAAATAAGTTTTTAAAAAAGGATAGAGAGAGAGAGGTGGGATCGATCTTGAAAACGTAGGATATTTTAGTCTTCCTCGCTGACAATTAGTCGAAAGAGGATAGTGAATTCAATGAGTTAGTAATTACGTTAAGAATCAAAGGAGTCGCCACGCATGCGCAGATATGAACGTTTCTTTAAAACCTGGCCTGGGGCCAGTTAAGCTTCCCGCTTTTTGTCTTGGGATTTATTTGTTTCCACACGAAAGCAAATAAGACATAAGGTCGTTTTTAATGTGGGAGAAGACAAGCTCCCCTAAAAAGGGAGCACTCTGGCAGTATCTAAATAAATAGTAATTGTGTCAGTATGAAGGGTTTCTCCTATATTGACCAGGGACCAATTACAAAACAGGTACTACCCGGCTTGAAGGCCAGGCGTTTGCGTTTTTCATTCGATTTGTTTCGCTTTATTTATACGAAAAAGACAAACAAAACCCTGAAATGAGGGGATTTTTTAAAACTTGCTTAAAAAAAAGGATAGAGACAATGTCCGTTTGCACATCTGAGATATTACAATCTAGGAAGTATAAGTAAACTTCTCCCGGAATCTAACCGATGCCAGAACCCCGACGCAAAATGCCTTTCGTGGACATACACAAACGCTCACGCACATTTTGCCTTTCATTTATTAGACAAGCGGGGGTGTCCGGCGTTGCCCGGATGTTTGGAGACGTGTGTGTAGAGGGACAGATCAAAGCAAAATGGAAACTAAATAATAAGCGAATTAATAACCCTGTTTAAATATGAAAAAAAAAATGATGTTAACTTGTTAAAAACAATCGGAAAAACAAACAAATAAAAAAAACACCGAAACAAGTTTTGGGAGGGAGGTAGACTCGAACCCGAAACCTTGAGGTATATAGTCTGATGACGTAACATGACTTCACGAAGGCAGGGACTTCAGAACAGCCGAAAATAAACGTGCAAAAACGCAGGTGGTTGAATGTCAACATAGTTTTCCAGGTCAAATATCACGCCATAGTAGTAGTAGTAGTAGAGAAACGAATTTACTGCGCGAATTTTGTCGCTGAAATAAAAGATATTTACGACGTTGTTTCATAAATGATACATATTTTAATCTAAGCAGTATATAAAAAGTTCTAAGGACTTAGTAATCTCCCGGAGAACTCCCTCCAAAAAAGCCTTTTCCGAACATACACATAAATGCATACACACACACACACACACACACACACTTTAACACACTAACACACATTTTGCTTTATATATATATATATATATATATATATATATATATATATATATATATATATATATATAAATATAGATGTTGTTTTTATGATCATTTGAAGAGTGTATACATTTTATTAGGACACCCTGTATATGTGCGTGTGTGTGTGTGTGTTCCTGGGTATGTGTACTAGCATCGAGACTCGTGGTTGGATGATCACCGACAAATGTTTAACACTCCCATATTTTTATTGTAATCCAAATCGGTAAAACCGACCGTTTTTCAATTAAATCAATTGATTACCTACTCTAGTTGGGACCTATCAACATGCACCGAAAGAAAGCTTTATATGCCTTCCTGTAGTGACTAGGCTGTAATACATTGTAGTATACATTGCAATTTAGACTACAATATATTGAGAACCAAATCACATTAAAGTTTAAAATGCAAAAGTCAATTACTATGCGTCAATCGTGCTCAGAACCCACCTCTGTCATATCAAACAACTTACTCTTGATTTTATATGCCTGACCTTATATCTTGTATGGTAATAAAACTTCACAAATTCGCATGTTATCTCAGGCTGTGGTTAAATCGTATGTTCCGTTTCTATGGGATTATTTCAACAATCGATTATCTATACTTATCGAAAACATAAAGATACTAAACCTAAACACTGCCAGGCACATACAGTACTTTCGTATTAAATTTCTTAAAAATCGACCGAGCCGTTTTCGAGTTAATAGAGACTGAAGTTACACACTAAGACACAAAGACACAATTCTTTGTATATAATAGTATATATATATATATATATATATATATATATATATATATATGTGTGTGTATGTGTGTGTGCGTGTGTGTGTGTGCGTGCGTGTGTGTATATATACATATGTTTATATGTATATATATACATATATACATATATATATATATATATATATATATATATATATATATATATATATCACAAGAGAAAGATTAGGAGTTCGAGAGACAAAAACAGAAACAATACTGAAAGAAATAAAAAAGACTAATATATGAGATATGACCCTATATATAATCTCACGTGTACTTATTCGATCTGTTTCTTCTTGTACTTAATTATTGAGAGAGAGAGAGAGAGAGAGAGAGAGAGAGAGAGAGAGATTGTGTGGGAGGAGGAGAGGTAGATTTTTGTTAATGTTTTATGTTTTACTACCACCAAAATGCCTGATGATTTTTCCTTGAAATTAAACATGAACGTCTTTTTTGTAGTTTACTTGCCCTAAAAATATTATCCTACTTCTTAATATATATATATATATATATATATATATATATATATATATATAATAGGACAACAAGAGTGGTAAATGGAGACACAAAACTATATAGGTAGATATAGAAAGGATCATTTATTGAATAATGGAATACAGGCAAAATTTGGAGGATAGAAGGGACTCTTTATGCCAGGGCATTTCGAAGCCTATTGCTTTTCATCTCTATTCGATAAGGTGCACCTTCTCTACTCTTCTGATTAAAAGCAATAGGCTTCGAAATGCCCTGGCATAAAGAGTCCCTTCTATCCCCCAGATTTTACCTGTATTCCATTATTCAATAAATGATCCATTCTATATCTAATAATGTATAGTTTTGTGTCTTCATTTCATACTCTTGTTGTCCTATTGTATGAGCTCCAATAATTACTGTTGAGCTTGGCATTATCCGGATGAGTCTCCTTTTGTGGAATTGATCTCTCTCTCTTTTCCTTTTACATTAAGCTATATATATATATATATATATATATATATATATATATATATATATATATATATATATATATATATATATATATATATATACTAGCAAAAGTACGCGTCGTTGACTGGGTTCAAAAACAGCCTACAGAAAATGGACTCTGATTTATTAAAGTATGATAGATTATGAAAAGAAAGAGTTGTAAAGAGATAGCTTCGAATTTGGGGGTATCCAAACCAAAGCAAAATATGATGAAAGTAAAAATAAAGTAGATAAACCCCATAATTTATTATACCATACCTGTTCACACTGAAACACTTATCACAATATTCTGTGGATCTATATTAAAAAAAATTGTTAAACTTTGTGACATATTTCCATTCTATGGAGTTCAGGCGCAAACGGACTCCCCATCATGTTATTATACCATATTTATTCAAACTGAAACATAATTATCAAAGTATACTTACGCAGATAGATATGAATAGTCTTTATTAAAGTTTGTGTCTATTTCCATTCTATGGAGGCCAGGCGCGAATGTAGATGCCACAATTTTATTATACCATCCCTATTTAAGTTAAAATATACTTATCAAAGTATTATTATGTACATCTATATCAAAAACACTTGCAAACGTTTTTTTTTTTAATTTTTTTATTTCCATTCTTTGTTGACCAGGCACGTACACAGACCCCACAAATTTAATGAATCATCATTATGCCAGATCAAACATACCCATTCCTGTGTCTCGATACATATTCTATCATTATATGTGATCAGTTTTCTATAATAGTCAACCATATAGGAGCCTATTCATGACTAGACACACACACACAGACGTTCAGCTTCATATTATAAATATATGTATATATATTAATTTGATCCTATTCTTTGTTATTCTCATTATTACTTTATGAGATTTTTCAGTGCTTTCTGTTTTATTCCATTCCCCTCGCACATGAGCGCTTGGAGAAGTGCATATTCACTTCAATCATTCCTAACTCCTGCAATATAATAGGCTTTTCAGAAGCACTCCAGTTGATCAGAAACACCAAACCATCCCCAGATCAGAAACATTTCTTTCTTTTTCTCTGCTTGTCTGACTTCGATCCATCCCAAAACTATCGATTATAGCAATCATTCTTTCGGGAACCGATCGACATTTTCTTTCTATTGACTAGCAGATCACTAAAGAAAATTAAACACTTTTACAGATAACATCTATCTATCAATCTATGGTCATCTTGTTTTTCATATAGTTAAATCTCACTTTCGTTAACTCCCCTTTATCTATCTATCTATCTATCTATCTATCTCGGTAACTATATATATAACACACACTCTCTCTCTCTTTCTTTCTCTCTCTCTCTCTCTCTACACACACACACACACACACACACACACACACACACATACATATATATATATTCCTTGATGAGTTTTTTGTTTAAATAATACAGTTTCCACCTAACTTACAGCATTTACGATTACGACACTACTACCTTCATTGATTAATCCTTATATTTGAGTGATTATCATAAGTAGTGAGTTCTTTGTAAAAATAAAAGATAGATACGTTCGTTGGTTGGTTGGTTGGATAGATAGATAGATAGATAGATAAATAGATAGATAGATAGATAGATGGATAGATAGATACTTTGGTTAGTTAGATAGATAGATAGATAGATACTTTGATTAGATAGATAGATAGATAGATACGTTGGTTAGATAGATAGATAGATAGATAGATAGATAGATCTATACGTTGGTTAGATAGATAGATAGATACTTTGGTTAGATATATAGATAGATAGATACGTTGGTTAGATAGCTAGATAGATAGATACGTTGGTGAGATAGATAGATAGATAGATAGATAAATACGTTGGTTAGATAGATAGATAGATAGATAGAGACATAGATCGATAAGGAGATAGATAGATAGATAGATAGATAGGAGAATCTACTATATAAGCTCCAATAATACTTGTTGAGCTTTATATTGTCCCGATAAGTCTCCTCTTTAGAATTGAGCTCACTCTTTTCTTCTAACTCACTAAGCATTGGAAATGCAAAAGGATATAGAGATGGTATGCCAAAAAGTATACAAACAAGATAGCTATGAATGGCTAGGCATCTGGAAATAGAATTGCATCCAAAGTATAGCCCTATAGCTTTTCTCCAATCTTCATTCCGTGCCATCATTACGGTTGTAAAAAGCTATCGGGCTATACTTTGGATGCAATTCTATTTCCATGTGCCTAGCCATTCATAGCTATCTTGTTTGTATACTTTTTGGCATACCATCCCTATATCCTTTTGCATTTCCAATGCTTTTTTATTCTTGTTAATTAGTATTTTTACTTACAGTCTTATTTTTAAACTTACATTCATGATAGTATTGTCTTTTTTAGGAGGCGGCTCATTGCCGCCTCCATTAGTAGCAGGTCGCTTTCTGCTGGGTTTTAGGTCTTTGGGTTTTGGGCCTTAGGAGTTGCCTCTTGGTCCTCCATCGGTTCTATATTACATAGAGAGTGCTACCGCCTCTCTGATAAAACAGTTAGAGTATTATAAAGTTCTAAAATGTTCATACCTTCACTATTAAATTTTTCTTGGTTCATTCTTTGGCGTTTTGGCAAAGATTTGGCAGTTTTTGATATTTATATTTATAATAGTTTGCGCATGAGGTAGCTTTTTCCCTCGGAATCCCTGTTATACCGTGCTTTTGAGTCAGCACGTGAGGCAGCCTTCTTTTTTTCTGGTTCTTTGTTATAAAGAGCACGTAAGGAAGCTTTTTTCCCCTAGGAATCCCTGTTATACCGTGCTTTTGAGCCGGCACGTGAAGCAGCCTTCTTTTTTCTGGTTCTTTGTTATAAAGAGCACGTGAGGCAGTTTTTTCCCCTCGGGATCCCTGTTATACCGTGCTTTTGAGTCAGCACGTGAGGCAGCCATCTTTGCCTCATGATTTGTATGATACTTAATTTTTATTATTTCAGCATTTTTCTGATAGTATTCTTTTTGCTCAGATAATACCTTGACTTTGTTTTTTTCATAGTCTATATTTCTCTGAGCTTTTTTACTACGTGCTGACTTTGGCATTTTTTATTAAATGTAAACATATAACACTTATGTGTATCTTACTATAATATCACTTATCTTATAGCAAGACAACTCTCGTAGAATTGGGATACTGCCCCGTCACCAATAGTTAAAGTGTGGAACGGTATATACACCAATAGTGTAGTTGTTATCTTTATATGAAGTCCTAATCATTGACAGTGTGAGGTTACTTGGTTAATTTATTGTAGTTTATTTTAGAAAACTTACTTGTTTTTATTAGTAGATTGTGTATAGAAGCCACAATATCTAGTTATTCTTGTGGCTAGGGCTTGGATTTTGATTCTTTTTGGTCAGCTTCCAGTGAGTTCTTAGAAGATGACTTTCTTGCAGTTTCTTTTGCGGTTAATTTAACTTATTTCCTTTGGCGTTTGGTGAGTTCTTAGAAGAACTGGTCTGATCTACTTTTCTTAGCGAGCGAAGAGATTCAGCTGCATTTAACAATGGTTGCTATAGTGTATTTTTGCGCATGCGTGAGAATTTCAAGTTTCCTCCTTATTTTTCAATAGTTTGACAGTAGTCATATGTCTTTCTGCCAAGAGCGACAGACGTCAGTGTTAGCCGTGATCGTCTAGAGGTTAGGACTCCACGTTGTGGCCGTGCTAACCTAGGTTCGAATCCTGGTCACAGCATTGACATTTTGTACATATTTTACAGTCCAAAATCTGAAGAATTATTTGTTTTTATAACATTGTTTTTTGACGTCGTACTTGCTGATAGGTTACTCTTATAAAATTTTGATCAACTGAGATAAAGATTTCGTGGTTTCATTAACGCTGGTGAGTTACTGTTTAAAGAAAAAACCTTAACGTTCACCTCAAATATTCAGCGTCCAAGAAATATAGGCCACTGGCAAACTGGAACGTCTGTGAGCATCCGGTGTATTATTTGGAGCTGTCCCTTTTGAGAGAAGTTCCGTGTTCGAAGTGGTCTGTCTACATTGGGTATATAGTGTTTAAAACTTGTTATTACATGTAATCTTATTTAGTTATGGAGTTAGCTAAAAAGCGATGGGTCACTGCACTTCTCCGTGTAAAGAGCAGTCGATTGATGCTTGAACTGTTGTCAGAGACCGTTCGTACACCGAGATACATCGTCTCAAAAGAAAGAAGAAAGAAGAAGAAAGAAGAAAGAAGAAAGAAGAACAATTGGCCATTGTTGTACCTTTTTTTTTTTTTGCTCTCTTTTGACATTTTAACCGACGTTCTGACACTCGCTGGATTCGTAAGACGCTTCTCTGTAAGAATATGAGCTTTTTGAAACTTACAAGTTGATTTTAGTTGAGATTTGGATAGTTTTGTTTTGTAGGCGTATATAGGCGTGTACGGGCCATCCCTATATAGAGAGTGCTACCGCCTCTCTGATATATATATATATATATGTGCACTTGATTTTCTGTAAAAGAACGTATATATATATATATATATATATATATATATATATATATATATATATATATATATACGAGGGCGTGCAATAAGTAATGCCCCTGAACCACTTCTAGTTGTCTGATCTAGCTGTATCTGCATGTGCAATGATTTATATCTCCACGGGTTATGTGGCAGATTACAGCTGTGAACTATTTGTGGTTTCTGTTTTACAGGTGTTTAAACTGAATCAGGTGTGAAATGGAGCCTGTTTAATGTCGAGCAGTGATCCGCTTTTTGTATTTGATAGGACGCACATCACAGGAGACTTTTGATGAAATGAAAGAAACTTATGGTGATAATGCTCCACAATATGACCTTGTATAACGCTGGCATCGTGAATTCAAACATGGCCGGAAGTCTGTGGAAACAACTCCCAGACCTAGTCGCCCCCTTCTGCCATTGATGAGGCATCTGTCCGTCAAGTTGAGGCTGTCATTTTGGAAGATCGGCGCATTACTATTCGCCAAAAAGGCAAAGATATCAAGATTAGTACAGGGTCTGTGGGCACTATAATTCATGACAATTTCCATATGCATAAGGTGTCTGCCAGATGGATTCCCAGGTTGCTCACACCATTCCAGAAGCGAGAACGCGCCGAGTACTCGAGGATGAATTTGGAGATGTGCCAAGAAGATGAGTCAAAGTTTTTCAAAAGACTGATTACACAGGATAAAACCTGGGTCCATCACTATGATCCAGAAACCAAAGCCCAGTCAATGAAGTGGAAGCACTTGGACTCACCACCTCCAAAGAAGGCAAGGGTACAGCCCTCCGCTGGCAGGTCATGCTCACAGTCTTCGTGGACCAGGACTGAGTAGTGATGACAGATTTCCTGGTAAAGGGTACCACAATTACAGGAGCCTATTATGCTCCACTTTTGAGGAAATTAAGGGAAGCTATCAAGATCAAGAGGCGGAGTAAGATCAACAAAGGTATCCTCCTCCTGCAGGACAACGCTCCGGTCCACAACTAGCATGTCGCCAGATAAGAAGCGCGGTCGTATGGTTATGAAATCCTCCCTCATCCTCCCTACTCTCCTGACCTTGCCCTCTCTGACTTTCACCTCTTCCCAACCGTGAAGTTGTTTTCGAAAGGAAAGCGTTTCCCAAATGATGCAGCCTTGATTTCTGAAGTCACGTCGTGGTTGGAGCACCAACCTGGGGTGTTCTACAAAAAACGGTCTCCAGAGCTGTATCAAATGATGGGAAAAATGCATAACTCTGGGTGGTTCCTATGTAGAGAAAGATTATAACTGTGTCAAGTATCGTTGCTCTACTGCTATGGGAAGTAGGTCAGGGGCATTACTTATTGCACGTTCCTCGTAAATATAAATATGTAAATAAATTCAATATTATCTCTACAATTCTATAAAACGTACTAAGTGTGCATGTGTATATGTGTCTCTGTGAGTTATTTCTATATGAACTCCAAAACTGTTGGAGCCAATTTTTATGAAATTTAGCATGAAGGTACTTTATGTGACTGCCACTGTTCTTAGATTGGATCAGAATATCTCCGATAAATATCGATAATCGATAATCGAAATAATCCGATGAACGGAAAGGACAGACGATTTTGACCAAAGTTAACACTTTACACAGCCTAAATCAAACGTGTAACTTAAGAGTTTTATTACCACACCAGCCAAAAATCCTGACATAAAATCAACAGTAGATTCTTTGATACGACAGGGACACGTTCGAAATAAACGTTTTTGTTTAGAGCGCCATGATACTCGACTTTTAAATGTTCATTCAGGTCATTTTATATTTTAAAAATTACAAAAACCAACGAAACTTCACTATTTTGCAATGTATGCTACAATGTTTGTTGATTAAGATGTGAGGTTTCTTCTTGTTGCACCGGGATGGGTCCCCAACTAGAGCAGGCAAGTACTTTATTGAAAAATAAGTCATTTCACAGATTTCACTGACAATAAAATATGAGATTGTAAAACGTTCGATCATCAATCAACCGTGGGCAACGTCGGGATTCCCTGCTAGTCTAATATATATATATATATATATATATATATATATATATATATATATATATATCTTTTGGGGGGTACACAATATAATGATAGCTATGTACAGACCAATTTCATTCATGATGAATTTAAAAACAATCAATATGAAACGCCAGATCACCGGTTTAGCACATATATCAGTAGAGCTAAAATCAAGTTGAATAACGATTAAAAAATATATGAGATGGAAATAGGGCGGAGATAAATGGGAAAACATGTTTGCGGGGGAGGATATAATAGAAACTAAACTAAGTCCCAAAATATTTTCTCTTTGTTTACAAAGAGAAGGTCTCAAGGACTTAACATAAATAATTTCTAAAATCTTTAAGTGATATAAAGTGTGTGATCTGCTCAGAATGGGGAAAAACCATTTGTACATAACTGGCCCATTAGTTGATGGTATATTGCAAAAAAGAATATATATATATATATATATATATATATATATAAATATATATATATGTATACGTTTCATTTTAGTTCAATCTAAGTTCCCAAATATCGAAGGACCCTTTCTTTCGATATACCCTTGATCTCTATATGAGATACATAGATATGCAAATATTTCGTTAAAGTTTTCGTTACTTCTCATATTTAGAGTTAATAAATAAGTAGAGAACGTTAATTTTCCTTTGACTTTTTGACCAGAAAATATATATTATAATATACAACCGTTATTGTTGTCTTTTGGTCTTACTGGATTCTAGGATAATAATTCAGCTTGAGTAGTTGAATAACTAGTTTAGTGCTGCTATTATAGGCAACATCACTTGGAAAAGGTACACTATTTATCGCATAAATTGCTGTAGGGTTGTCCGTGAGAGAGTATTATTTGGACTGCGAATATTACTTTGAATAGTCCATCACGGTTTTTCTTTTATGGGAAGTATCCGTATTTAAGGTTATCCTGAAAACTTTTCTCTACAAGGATAGCTTAGACATTCGGTGATGCATTTAGTAGGATTCAAGTTCTTTCTGGCAGTCATTCAATTTGTGTGTGTAGATAAATTCACAGTGCTGCTTATCTCTAAATATATATGCATGTGCGTAAGTGTGTTCTCATTTCGTAACATTTTAGCAGATGTTTTCTTTAAGGCTTTGAAAATGTGCGCATTAATGAGTTAACAGACGATTTATTGGGAATCTCAGAATTTCTGTTATGTGGGGGAAAAATGAAGAAATAAGCAAACATCAACGTCTGTACAAAAATATAACTGTATAAAGAAGAAAATAATGAACCAAAAAAGCCCAAAATCTATAACTGATTACCTTCTTAGATAACACTTTCTTAAAAACGTAGATATATAAGTCAATAGATTTCATATAAACAAACTAATAAAACGGTTATAGATATATAGTTTACCACTAATATAGCATTACTTATCATGTATATATTTGTCAGTACATTTGTAAAATATTTTGTTGTATCGTTTGCAGTTAAATGGAGGATAAAAGCAAGTGTTATCTGTTTAATCGATCTAATACACGGACCAATGAAAAGCATTACACATTCGCTAGATAAAGACAATAACAGGGTGGAACGTTAATTCTGTCGCCCTAAGTAAACAACACTTCAGCTTTATTTTAAAACTTTTATTGAAAGAAACTAATTCAGGTAACTTGATTTTGTGAGTAGAGCTGACATATATTCGATATAGCCGCCTTCAGCCTCAGTCACCGACTCGATATGGGGTCGGAATTGAGAGCATGCTTTTTTCACAAGCGCCGGCGAATACTCAATAGATGGTGGTTATCAGGCAAACTAGTGGGAGGTCATATTGGTGATGCCCTCGACGTATGACCAAACGAAGTAGTCCAACGGATTCAGGTCGGGAGAGAAAGGGAGTCCAGTGAGAGGAGGGTACAAAGCCGTAGCACTCCTGAAACACAGCCTGGGTCTCTTTGAACTTGTGGGTCGACGGCCACCTGATTGCACTAGGAGATCCCTACATTCTTTTGCACATCTAGATACACTTTCAAGCCGACTTTGAAGATATGATGTGGCATAATATAGTCCTCACATGAAACCACACTAAAGACTGTAACCGTGGCCGGAAACTTCATTGAGCTGCGCCCTTAAACATTGAACAATCCGGATTAGCTTTTGAAGGTGCTGGCAATGGTCCTGTTGTCATAACTTGGATCAGTAGAGAGCATGAGTTGTAGAGCGGCGCATCTCCGATCTAGCTCGTTGAATATTGTGTAACTCTCAGACATGATAAAGGTTCCTATCGCTCTTGGCATTTGTACACAACTAACCAACTAGTAGATGGTCTGCAACCAAAAACGAAAACGGTTTTTATCAAACGGAAATAAAATCATGTCGTCTTTCCTATGGCGACAATTTTATCGCCCCCACCCCGCCTGTAAAAATATTTATACTATGTAAACATATCACACACCATAAAAACAATAAACGACACGACATTGAATGAGTGACCATATATTAGTAAACCATTTTCAAAAGAGGCAGTACAATGTTAGATGGAATAAGAAAAATATGTTTTCTTTTTATTAATTTGGAATTATTTTGAAAGTATTTGTTTAGATGGTATAGAACATTCGTGTAGTAAAATTAAAATAAAACGCATTGTTTATAAAAAATGACCTCATAGCATTAAGAAACCTTCACGACAAAAGATGTTGAAATATTCCGTTGTTGAGAATTAATTTGCAATTAGTCAATATTGTCTTACAGTAACAACATTTAGACGATAACCAAATGTGTGTAACCGAGTTCCATAATATTATACCAAAATAACTATTGAATAAGAACAATAATTAACTAGTCTTAGTCCTCATAAGTTTGGAACACCAACCAGTTGATAAACAGGTATCACCCCAAAATATAGCATATCACATAGTTTCACACTGTGAAAAGTGTGTAGATAATATGAATAAACAAGTAAGAATTAATAAAACTAACTTTACATAATCAGTATATTTCTATTTATTGCAATAAGATATTTACATGTACATAAATAAATTTACACACAATGTCTGCATACATTTAAATCCCTTTTCTTCCAGCAAGCTACACCAGCTTGTAAGTTTAGATCTTTCTTACTTCATTCAGTGAACTCTTTAAGAATAGAGATTTTGTCTATCACAATGTTTTTGCAGGTCACACATTTTTAAACGTAATAATTGCATTGTGTATTTTAAAACGTTACTAACACGTGGCTCGGTTTTGGCCAGTCATAAAATATGCTTAAATATGATATTCTAATTTAGGCAGATTTCGTATTATTTATTGTAATGTCAATTCTCCATTGTATATTTTATTGTACCCAATATAAGTACTGATTTAAAAATGTTAAAAAATAACATGGTGCCATCAGCTAAAATCGAAAACAAAACATTCAGCTTTCAGATAAGTATTGTACTTAAACACTTACTTTGTTAGTGACAACATGAATCCGACCATTCTTTACGGTAAAACGGTAAAATACTGTAGGTGTCTTATCTAGATTTAAATGTGATATATATATATATATATATATATATATGTATATATATATATATATAAAAGAGTGTAGTCATCAACAATTGTAGGTTTTTCAGACTTTTTTTCAGAATGCGCACGAACACACAGCCACACACACACACAAGCACGCACATGTGAAACAAGAAATCAAAGATCTGGACCCACACACATTAACACACACAACACACAACCCTCGCATTAACACACACGGACACACTGACAAACACATACACACACATAAAAAGAAACTCATAAAAAACAATAAAATGTTCCTCAAATAGACTCAAAGCTCCCTCGCTCACTAAATGGACATAAATCTTACTGATTGAACTCTTCACCAGCGCACTGACTACTGGTGACAAAAAGTCTAAGATTGGCATTTCTCTGAAAAACACAATCAGTGTTTGCAGAGATAAAATGATTTAAAAAAAGAAATTCCAAACTTTTAACTAAAAAACCTTTATATAAAAATATTTGAAGAGAGCTGAACAAGGCTTGAAACGCGTTATAAAAAGATTTTAAAATATTAAAACATGATAAGTGTCTGAAAATCTACAATTGTTGGTGGCTACACTCTTTTAAATATAAATTCTTTCTCTCGTTGGAACTACACAAACATCATTATATATATATATATATATATATATATATATATATATATATATATATATGCGTGTGTTTGTGACAAAAAATATATTCGATGGTGTGTATCTTACTGTTGTTTATTCCTTTAAGCATGTTAAAATGTTCAAATCTTAACAGCACCTGTTTCGTAGCACTGTTTCATTAATGTTGTTATTATGCTAACAGAGTTTCACATTTATTAACATAAGTTTATTGTGGAATGTTTTTGACAAAAACATTCCACTCAACACTATTAAAAATATACCTTTTTAACAATAACGTTCAAAAGCATGTTAACAGTAAAATCCCGCTGTACACAATTTAAAAACACCGTAACTTGTAACAGAGTGATTTCGTGTGACGCTGTTTCAACATAGTTTATTCTCGGCTAAACAAAAAATTCACTCAGCTCTATTTTAAAACACCTTATAGCATTCAATACAATATTCAATATTCTTTAAAAACATGTTTTGCACTCCTTCAAGAATATGAAGTAGAAATTTAAACCATTATATTCTATGCTTTGTCCACAAAAATCCGCTCGGCACAATTTCCAAACAACTTATTGCTTAAAGTCAAACTTTTTAATCTTATTTGAAATGCAAACTATTTAATCTTATTTTAACCACAAATACAAAAAAAACTGCTAGGCACTATTGGGAAACACATTATTATTACTATAATTTTCATAGTTTATATTCTTTTAACAAGAATATCCATTATCTATTATTTAAAAGCGCTTTATTATCGCTGTAAAATACTGTTTCCAATGTTCTTTAAACAAAATTATAACGTTCAACCTTATTTTAGAACATCTTATCGCTTTAAACAACCAAATCCAATTTTCTTTTAACAAGAAAATCCTGTTCCCTATTAATTCCAAGTACGTTAATGTCGTTTGTAGATATCACATTCAAGTGTTAGTTAAACAAAAACATTCTCCTCGTATGATACCACCAAAATTGCTTTAAAGTGTAACAGAATGAAGGAAAAGAGGACGAACACCAAACAAATCTCCATTAAAATCCTGCGAAAGTATTGGAAACTTGGGAGGCTTTTTGTTACTCAAATCCTAAAGAAAGCAAACAGTCTTTCCCAGCGTGAAGTCAGTGCTAAACCAAAGAGAGAGAGATGGAAATCTTAAGATACTTGTGTCATTAAGAATCCAGGGAAATAGAAAGTTTATTTATCAGTGAACAATCACTGATAATATTGGTTTACAATTTGGGTGTGTACATATCGAATTCAGTTTGTACCTGTGAAACAATTCCACCTATAATATGAGTAGCTTTTGTATGCTCCTGTCTGTAATTTTTCAATGTTTTGTAAAAACATATTAGGTAAACCGATGTTAAAAATAGAAGCATCGCCATCGCAATCATACAGAATGATTAAATGATGAGTGATAGTGACTTGTGTGAAACCTTTGAGTGATGATAATCATCATGATCATGATCATGATAACGATGATATTGATGATGATGATGATGAAAATAATAATAATAATAATAATAATAATAATAATGATAATAATAATAATAATAATAATAATTCTGATTTCGTTTATCAACGTCTCTCTGAAAAGGGATGGGATTCATTTCCAGAGGATTTCCCTCAATCTCGGTCTCAAACCAGGAGCTTCAAAGATCAAGGCTTTTTCTAAGGATGTTGGTGGTACATACAATAGCAGAGGTCTGAAGGCCGCTTAAAACATCGGGGATTTGTAGTTTTCCAATTGTCCTTCCAGACGACTTGATACTATTCCTAGTGTACCAAGTACGACCGAGATTATTTGTGTTTTAACCCCGTGTATACACATTATCTCCAAGGCCAATGGAGCATAATTGCTCCATTTCTCCTTCTCCTTCTCTCTCACATTCCTGTCCCAGGGTACTGAGAAGTCCACAATCTGCCAGTTTTTTTAAACCTTGTCAATGACGACCAAATCCGGACGATTATGTTCCAATTGCTTGTTAGTTATGACGCTTTTGTCCCACCATACCTCTAGCCTTCAATCTTCACTTGTTCTCACTTCATCAGGCACCTCCTCAAACCATTTTCCAGCACTCTTCACCCCAACTTTCTTAAACATCTCCCAATATATCCGGAGTCCCATGCGATCGTGTCTTTTGCGGTAATTCTCTCTGGGCTAGTACACTACACCCTGCTGCAAGGTGCGCAATTAACTCTGAAGTCTTACCACAGATCCGCCATTCTGCAGCAACTTCCTCTCCTATAACCACTTTTTTGAACAATCATGTTCTTAATGCCTGCTCTTGTGCTATACAAACAAAAGCGTCAGTACTCTTAGCCAGATACCCTGTTCTAAGCCATTGCAAGGATCTTTCGTCAGCCACTACTGCTATATCCTGGAAGAACCTTCCATGCATTTTCTTCCTAGCCAATTTCTCTGCCCTTTCTCTATCCATACGTTTCACATAATCAGCCTTTGTCTTACATACCTCAACTTCATTGGCCACAACCTTAAGCATTCGCTCCTCACTTCTAGCCACATGCTCCTTCCACGATATCCCCTCGGTTCTAACACAATCTTTTATCTTTTCAATCCTCTCTCACCGTCTTTCCTCTTTTGATACAGCATTGCTACTCTACTTCGAATGTGAAATATAAGAAACATTCCTAAAACTTTTCTTGATTTGATATCCATAGCATACAAATCCTTGTCAGACCATTCTAAAATTCCCGCACTGTATCTCAAAACACTGACTGCCCATGCATTCCCTGCTTTCATTATGTTTCCTCCATACAGTTTCGATTTTGCAATTAGTTTCACTCTTCTAAGATACTCCTTTCTGACTTTCTCCTTCATTTCTCTGTTCATGATGCCTACACTCTGTAACACTCCCAGATACTAATATCCTGTATCTTCTATTTCTTTCATGATTTCTCCATTTGGCAACATTATTCCATTCGAATGAACCTTTACTCCTCTTTTCATCACTAGCACCGCGCATTTTCTAATCCCAAACTCAATCGCAATGTCTTCTGAGTATGTCTCCACAAGTTCTACCAGTCCATCCATTTCCTTTTCATTTCTACCGAATATTTTCAAACCATCCATAAGCAGTAGATGGTTGAGGCGTCTGCCAACAGATCCAAAGTTATACCCCCGTTTTTCTCTCTTTAAGAGGATGCTCAGTGGAATCATTATCAATACCAATAAAAAAAGTGGCGATAACGAATCTCTTTGGAATATTCCACGTTTAATGCAAACCTCTCTATTTGCTGTCAGCACCGTTTTCCATTGAGCCACACTTGTCTCCAAAAGCCCTACCACATTCTCAGCAACCTTTATCATCCATAGCGTTTCACGTATCCATGAATGAGGAACCATGTCATAAGCTTTTCTGTAATCGATCCATGCTACCAATAATAATAATAATAATAATAATAATAATAATAATAATAATAATAATAATAATAATAATTTCAAAAGACTAGCCAGTTACGTAAATATTGCAAAACATTTTAAAAAAAGATAAATTAAACAAAAATAAGCGGAAAAATACGACCTCAGGGAACAAAAAAAAAAAAAAAGGAAATCGAAAAACGTCATGTTAACCACGCCTTCTCCTTAAAATGGTGGCGTCTATATCAGATGGACCAACACTAAAGAACATAGAGGAGAAAACAATAACCAGAACTTCATTGAAAAAAGTGCGGAGAGTACTGCTGTCTTCGGGAGGCGAATAGCCATTGAAAGAGAGAAACAAAAAAATAAACAAATGTAGCGTTAACCTTAATTTAATTATCGAGACAGGGAGAGTAACATTGAAAATCTGAAGAGAGTTGTTGTCACTCAGGCTCCACAGAATACGATTGGTTATTGCCACTGGGTTGGCGCTGGTTATGGCATTCCTAATAAGTAACTAATACTAATGTATGGAACACAACTTGTTCTGGCCTTTTCCAGCCATCCAAAATTGTAAAATATGCTCTCAATTACAGTCGGATATATATATATATATATATATATATATATATATATATATATATATATATATATATATATATATATATATATATAACTACTTCATTTACTCACATAAAATTAATATACGAAAGTATAGATTTATGCGTAAACTTTAAGTATTTACTTCAAAAGTGCCCAATACGTAAGTAGAGCTAGTTAGTAATTTATAAAACATATATGGCGATTAAGCTACACTGAATATTCTGCGTTTCATCCACTCTAGGATTCCTAGAGGCATAAGCCTGAGGAATCCTAGAGTGGATGAAACGCCGAATATTCAGTGTAGCTTAATTGCCATATATATTTTATAAATTACTATATATATAAATATATTTAAATATATATATATATATATATATATATAATTATTCGAGGATTATATTATTCAGAAGTGAAGTATCCAATTCGTCTTACGGGGTTTATGCAAATATGCTCAATACCTAAGTATTGCAAAACATGCTTGCTATTTATTGTTTACATAAACATTTAGGTATTGCTAGTTAGCCATAAATATGTTTCAGTGAACGTGTTGTAAATAAGTAGAGACTTCCTCAAGCGATGTTGCTCTTAGAAAAGCCAAATTATTCCTGAAAATTGAAGAAAAAGTTCACAGCAGTCTTTGTTTAGAAAGCAATCAAATGGTGTTTAAAATAAAATAAAACAAAAGTTACTGTAACAGCTTGTAAATTTGTTTGAACAAGTAAAAAATACAAGACAATATATAGGAACAATAAAGAAAAACAAAAGACAAAGACGTAAGAAGGCAAAACTCAAATAACATCTGCTCAGAAGAAAAAGGAACGGAGAAGGATAAGGTAAGTTGAGGGAGCAGTATGGGAGACGGTAAGATTAGATTAAATTAGTGACCTTCAAACAAGTGCTGATAGTAAATGAGTGAAACGTAAATTTTCATTTGCGGCGAGAAAGCCATCAACCTTTGAGAGGAAGCAAGAGTAACAAACGGCAATACACTTTTTTCACTATTAATATATTTAATAATATCACTATTTGTTACTAGGCTCGTGACAAAACCCGTTTAAAGTGTTTTTTTATTGAAACGTAATTATTTGCGAGAAATAAGGACAAAAGATAAAAAGGAGCTAAAATTAAAGATTAAAAATTCAAATTATCAGTCAGTAAAATAAAAAAACCCCTAAAAATCAAGTATGTAAATCCTTATATATTTAAGACTATAACATTTAAATGGTATGTATAACAAGTAATGTCTAATATATATAGTAAAACTTAAATATTTAATGATTAATAATTAAAGGTTAAGGTTTAAGAATAAAAAATAAAGTATATTAAATTTTAATTTTAAGAAAAAACCAAGTGAGGAGGAAGTTTTAAGTATTGATGATTAAGTGATCATGAAAGCAGGCAAAATATATAATTTTATAGCCAATATGTAGGCATACCAAAATTAAGGTATGCATAATAGTGCAACAGAGCACTGACACGCATATGCAAATGCATACGAAATGCAATTGAAAAATGACTATGTACACGGGGAGAGATCGACTAGAGACGTGGGTCACGTCACAGCCACAACAAGACGACATATGTGGCGGAAGGATGAGGAAAAGATCCCGTTGTTACAACGGAAAAAAAGCAGGGTTGAAGTTCTTTTTTATTATGTGTTTTTTCTTTTTTACATAATACTCACCACTTATCAAGGCCAAGAGGCCACTCGATGATAAGAGTTAAAGAGTGTACAGTAGTCAATGGGACAATATCATAGTAATTTTTAGTATTGTAAGTTTGGTAAATTGAATTACTTAAGGACAACGGCTCATCAAGAACTTGTTTACGTTGGACTTGAAGACAACCACATTGTAGTCAGCTGGAAAGCAGGCAAAGGAAAGACAGTTCCATAGGCGTGTAGTTCTAAGAAAAGAAGATTTGTTCATGAAATCTACGTTTAAAGATAAAGAGTGGGGGAAATTATTGATAGTGTTTTCAGTTAGACAAGTGTTTCTCGTGAAAGGTTGGCGAGGGGGAACCATAGATAAGATTGCAACTACAGCGTGTTACATAACGTTACAATACCTAAGGCATATAAATAAAATCCCATGGATAATAATACACACACCACAAACGTGTCCACATATAAATATAGACATATAGACAAAATAAACTTACATATGAATAGATATATGTGTGTGTAGAGTACAGATAGAAGTAAAAAGATAGGCATAAATAAACGAATTTACATACGCGTAATCACAAAATCTTTATATGAAAAAAGAAAAAAACTATGCTTGTTAACAAACATTGATACATGCAAATACAACAGTATAAAATATGAAAATATTAAAAGACTTCATAATTATAAAGTAATTACTATTCAAAGTGTATGGTGTACAATTGAGGAAGTTTTAATGACCCAATAAAACTTATAAAGAAATATCTCATGTAAAAAAAGATAGTAAAATAATGATAAAACTATTCAAAATAGTGATATAAGCATTTAGTTTAAGATGGTGAGCTTGCTTAGGTGATGGAATTTAAACACTTTCTAAGCATATATGATATAAACATACTATATAATATAAAATAGAGGACATATAAACACTAAGGCAAACAAATTAATCTGAATAAAACAAAGTGGAACAAAACAAAAAGCGCCAAGAAAAAAAACATAAACATAAATATGAAATTAGAGTCGTGGGTGTAAGCTTTGTATGGATAAAATAAAAATGCTTTAAAAGTAGTTTAAGTAAAGGCCATGAAATAACACAGTTTGAAGTAAATTTAAGTAAGTAGTATGAGTTGTGCAATCTCGAGATATAAACCTAAGAAAGATAAAATATAATATTTAAGAAAGATAAATGTAGATAATGAACTACGTAAAAGTATGTTAGAGTTGAATTTAGAGGATACGCAAGTGGCTAAGAAGTGATTTCTATTGCCTTCAAGAATAAATGTCTCTTGTTTTTTTTTTTATTGAATAGCTTATCCCCACCTTTAAATTTAATAAAAAATATTGATTCATTGAAGCATAGGAATCAGAACACCAGAGTTGATTAGCCAAATAAAGAATTTCATGAATAAGAACGGCCGTGTGTCTATAGAGACAATAAGTGCACAGTTTGATGTAAGTGGGGGAATTGTACACAATTATTCGGAAGGATCTGAAGATGCGGAAGATTTGCGCAAAATTTGTCCCAAAGTGCTCAGAAAAGATCTATCCTTGTCACAGACTATTATACCAAGATAGGCAACAAGGAAGTTCATCATCCTCCCAATAGCCAGACCTCACTCCCCGTGATATTTAATTATTCTCTGAGCTCAAGGAAAACCTAGGAAGATGTCGTTATGTGACATGTGCGGAGATGAAAGAGACTGTGAAAAAGTCATTGGAACGCTAACAGAAAAAGTCTTTTGCCTTCCAAAAGTTGTTGAAACAGTAGAAGAAGTGCATTGCACCTGGAGAAGTTTACTTTAAAGGAGATTACAGCTTCATACATATAATATAAATAAAAGTGCCAATACGAAAATAGTCTTGAAACTTATTGAAGGCGCTGCGTACACACAGACACAGACACACAAACACACACAGACACAGACACACAAACACACACACACACACACACACACACACACATATATATATATATATATATATATATATATATATTACTCTGGAATGGTTATCTTTGACCATTATGCTGCTAACGGTACGCAAAATTTAATAATTAAGCTCAATAAACTTTAACAGAATGACTAAGTTTATTCGTTAAATAATTGCCCATTGAAATTATAATTCAAACGTATATTACTTTATCTTTGCAAGTGATAGGTGGACTTCTTTTTATTCAATTCTATTTTATGTGGTGATCAGTCCGCAATGAAAATTATAATATGGATAAAATTATGGTAATTTGTATAGCATATCTTATTGCAACATATTTTTCTCTTAATTTGGTAGTATTATATTTCGGCAAGTATTTGTCATTTACCCATACGTTTGCTGATGTTATTGTTCACTATCTGTATTTGACTGATATTGCGGACGCAATTAGATACTTTATCGTGACAGACGTTGATAGACTCTAGAAATAAATCAGATTTCAAGATACTTATTTATTTTATAATAGGTATTTAAGCATTCTTTGGTTCAGCGCCATTTCGCCTCTTTTGTACTGACTTGTTTAGTGGCTCGCATAAATATTTTATAAACTCGTGCAGAAATTAAAAATGGAGAATGACATCAATGAAATAAACCAACCACGAATCATTGTTTCATAAATCAACTCACCTGCGTTTCAAAATTTCTTTACAAAATACAGGAGCTTCTCGTTGATGTAGGGTGGATTTTGCAAGTTGATTGGAATAAAATACAATTTGTTTTCTTCGTTAATTTCTGGTTCGTAATTTAATACATTTAAGACTAAAAGTATAAGGTCTTATAATATGACAAGAATTCATGAACTCGACAATAAAGAATTCTTGTACGTACAAGAAAAGACATCAACACACGTTAATGTTTTGTTAATTTAAATACATCCTACTCTTTATAATTAATATGTCAACAAAAAGACAATTCTATACAACAGGATATTAAACCAACATCTGGTACGAAACTCATTTCGTTTATTTGTTAATTGTTATTTTCTTCTGAATTATATTAGCTAAAAATTGCTTATATGCATTGACAGGGAAATAACACATGCCTTAAAAAAGTGCGTTAAACATTAATTTATATAAGCTGATAGTGAAGCGACGGTGATCAAATGGTTAATGACACAGACTTACGATCTGGGTGTTCGAAGTTGAATCCACAAAATTACTTTCAAGCGGTCCTTTTCGTATGTATCCGATGTCTTCCTAAAACTAATGCTAACTGGTCTTCACAGGAATTTAGGCGACAACAGGCCTCTCCAAGGTCATAGTCCGCTTCAGTGGAAGTGTGGTTAGTTTTTTTTTTTCATTATTTGTATCTTCCATGACACTTCATGATTGTTAAGTGTGGCGCCAGTTGATATCACCACAACCATTTTTTAGTGGATCGGGATAGTTTACTTACAATTTTGTGGTTCAGTTTTCTTGATTCCATCTGGTATTCTTTTATCGTCTTATTTTATTTTTGATGCAGTTTCTATGTGTCCATTGACTTTGTAGTTCATGTCGATTGGTTTCGTCATTCGAGGGGTTTCCTAAGTATTTCATCTGTTTTCAGCATTATGGTATGTTTCATAGTCTCAGTCTTTCCCTTGATTCCAATTTCTCCTAGCCTGGTTAGCAAACTCTTTGGGATTTTTACTAGGACTCCTACAACAACAACAGCAACAACAACATCAGCACAACTACTACTACTATTACTACAACTACTGTATTATTATTATTAACACTAGCAATAATTGTATTACTCACTAAGATCTTTACAAAATACATAATCAGTGTGCCTTGGAGTTTGAGTAACAAGTTTCCTTTGGTTCTTAAGACTCTACACCTCTTTTGATGTCTATTGCAGATCGATTTGGCTTATCGAAACATCTTTTTTATTATTGCTATTTAAAGTCTAGTAATGGAAAGTTAATCGTAAGCTCGAGTAATCTTAACATGGTGGACGACTATTGCTGGTCACCGCAACTTAATGAGAGCCATCTAAACAAGCGTCAAATTTAAATTCAATTGTTATCAGACATGTTTAGAAACAATTTTTGTTACAAAAATTAGTACGATGCATATATTCACGTGTAACACCTAACTCAATAAGTCCGAGATATGTCATAGCTGACACCAGCAGTAAGAAATTCATATGCGTTTTAAAATACTAACCTTCAAATCGCATATGTAAAAATTAGAGCTCATAAGTTTGGATATTAGAGTAATTTAAGTGTAACTTCTATTGCACTTTTTTTTAAATTCTTAGAAAAGAGAAATTCTCCTTATTGCAAAAGCAATGCTATCTGATGGAAAACCCGCTGCTTATGCGAACAAGTTTCATGATAAGTGCGATTCAAACACTGATCCATGAGAAACAACATTTAATAAGTGATATGATGATTTTAAACTCATTCATAAACCCACACATGATGCTAAATGATGTACTCGCACAAATGCTACAGCTATCCCTGAAAGCATATAAACGTCTACATACTCGTTTTGGGCGATCGTAAATTCAATTTCCTTAAGACAGCAGAGAGGCTTAGATTGTAAAGCAGTGTATTCACAATCATTCATGAATATTTATCAATGGAAAATCTGTGTTAAATAAGAGTCGATTTTTCTGACAGTCGATCAAAAAAACAAAACAAAAAAAACGCGTTGTCGATTCAGAGATTTCTTTTGCTACTTTAAACAATAACAAAATAGTTTGGTGACAATATATTAAAAGGATCCACCAACAAAATCAACAATCGACTAGCAGTGAATTCGACCCAAAGCAACAATATTAGAAAACTAATTTTTTGCCTTCGTATCTTTAAGATGTGCAAAGTATTTTGCTCCTTGATTGAAAGAACCAACAGTAGCGATATTATATAATATTATTATTGAATCTGCGGGAGGAAATTACAAAAAAGTCAACAACGGAAGGAGAAAATGTGATTATTCAGAAAAATTACCATTTCACCAGTCGATCGCAACGATGACAATATTAAATGAATTGCACTGCGAGTTTACCCTAAATCTATAATCTAGACTGACTGCTTACAGGGTTTAAAAATGTTCACAGAACAAATGCTCCAAAATATGATGTAAGGGCATTTATTGTGGCTGCTTTGTTTGCGTATACCCGCTTTTTGAGGTAACCCACAAGGAAGATATCTGCACATGTGAGATCTGGTGAGCAGGGTCGTCAATTTATAACCCAGCCACGAGGAATTATCCGGTTTCCGAATATATCCTGAAGCAGATTTAATGTTCTTCGTGCCGTATTATGTAAATACAAATAAAGTGCTTATATAATATGATAAGTAACCGTAAACAATTAAATGTCTATTTATTTTTAAAAAGCTTGTATGACCGAGACCACAACTTTTATTATTTCAAACCAAGCGCACCAAATGTAATCCCCTGGACATTAAAATGAACACACGGATTTTTACTACTACATATTTCCTGTTAATTAAAACATGGCACAGAAAAAATATTTTGGAAGAAGGCATATTGCGTTGAAATTATAAATTATCTTAAAAAATAGAATTTTTTTTACAAAATCTTCGGGTCGTAATTAGGCTTCAAGCGTACACATATTTACTTTATTTTAAAATTTAAACAACGCTTATGCCACGTTGAACACAACATTAACCACACACACACACACATACACACACACACATATATATATATATTTGCGTGGGTGTATATATATATGAATGCGTGTTCATGTATATATATATATATTCATATATAAATATATATATATATGTGTGTGTGTGTGTGTGTGTGTGTGTGTGTAAATATAGAGAAATAAAATAAGATAGAGATGTTTAATTAAATGAAGGTAATTTTTGTGATAAACAGATAAGTAGCATCTTCATCCCCATCTTGGCTTTCGGCCATTTCCTTAAGAATGGAATTGTGTCTGCTTAGAAAATCGGTACGGAAATCGGTTTGTTAGAGAATCGTTAAAGAGTGGTTGTCGCGCTTGATTTTATATGGCTTCTTCGATAACTCCCGCGGAAAACACGAAAGACAAAAATGGCTCCAGTCAAGAATTTAAGTCTTCAAAAATCAATATTATAGTTTAAAATAGTGACTGACCGAAAACCTTTAGAAACCTCAAGATTGAATTACGGTTACAAAGCCCAACAGCTTGCGACGTTCTGGAGCCTTGTTACGAACCGGTAACAAGATCTTTGGTATTTTTATCTTTTTCTCCAATGATGTGCGTCTGTAAACACTATTCAGAAGTGAAAGAAACAAAACCGAATGGCACACAGGAGATCACATACCTCCGCTTACGCCTATCGGTCACATTTTAAATTTACTCAATTCTTATAGAAAACTAAGAGAACACTTCTTTCCTGATAAGTACTCGTAAAATTTATTCTTTGAATGGAAAAGTTATTTTCCCTCTATTTTATAACTCATCTGTAAATATTGAAATCAACATATGATAATACTTAGCTTTATTTTAAACGTTCTTATTACAATTTTCTTTAAAATCAATTACATTGTTTGGATTCCAAAAATATCTAAAGTGACTTTGAACAATGATCTTCGCATAATACGGTGTCATAATAAGTAAAGGACGTTTCATAGACGCACTATGCATATGTTTGTTTATTGTTATACAATGGCATAGATAATGCTCACATAGCACGTAGTGATACATTAAAGGTTTTTCTTGTTTACGAAAAACAAAAACGAACTGGGATAATATGGGGCAGAATCTGCGTTGAACAAAAACGTTTGTCTTATTTTACCGCGTCATATTCCTCTGTTTGTAAACTCTTCTTTATTTAGACTTTTTTACTTTCGACCTCTATTTTATGCTCTAATATTTAATGTCTTATTTTGTACAACGTTTAGTATCATTAAATTTTTTCCTAATATTACGCATTGAACAAGGTAGATAATTTAGATCTAGCCTTACTTAATAAAAAATAATTTCGGACACTTTTTAGCTAATTACTGCAATATATATCACTATATGCTTATTATTATCAATCGATATATACACATTTATCATTATCATAAGATTGCATTCCTGATGTGCCTAACAGAAGAGCGATCAAAAATATGTTTGTGTTGCTTACATGCGGCAAACGAGTGGGGTTGAAAAAAAGGATGGAAAAGCATTGGTGTATTAAGAGATTGATATCTTAAATGTGATAGACATAGAGAGAACCTACCTCAGAAACGGACGAAAATCTGTCTCGGCAGCAGGCTGAAATACAGAAAAAGAAAAAAGAGGCCAAGATGGAGGTTGTTGTATTTTAAAGCCTCCGGTCACACGTAGATATCGAGCAGTCTCGTGTGGTATATGCAAATTGGGTGTGCCCGAAACATTATAAAGGGCGAGTCGCTGGGAGGAGCGGGAGAAGCGTTTCAGATATGCGAGTAGAGAACGTCGACGTGTATCTCATGTTGTGAAAAAAGAACTCTACTCGACTCAACTTGTGGCTAGTGAACCTCTTCTTGACGTTTTAACTAAAGGTTTTGTTGTTTAGCGTAAGACAAAGACTTCTGATACACTAGATAAAATACCCCAAAGAGCTCAATTTCGGCTAGTTTATATAACATTTGGAAATCAAGGCATCCAGTACTTTAAACCCACGTTTTACGATTTCGCTTACTTCGTACGTTGCTTCCATGATATGATTGTTTATTTAGCGGCTTTACAACTGTCAATGCATCAAATAACAAGCGATTTATTTTTCGGCTAGCTGTGTTTCCATGTAAATAAAGCTGGTTTTGTTCCTTCTTTTCATGTGTGTGATTGTGTAATATATGTTTCATGTCATCCTTCTAGGTTATATTTGCTTTAGATCCGATATCCACCAACATGTCAACATTATACCACTATAGAGAAGAATTTGAAAAAAGAATCTACAATATTCTTAATAATGCTGGTTGCTATCGTTTCGCAAAGTTCACTATTTTAAATACTTGAAACATTTATTATATACAGTAGAGCCCGGGGCACGGCATTAAAAATTAATGCAAATTACAGTACAGTATATTATACACATGTATATAACAAAATATACTTATAAATAACACAATAATGTGGGGAAAATACCGTAACCAGGTGCCGGGAAAACGTCGAATTCCACATCATCACCTGAAAAAAAAACGTATCATAAGGTCACTGTATCCCGGGGTTCTACCGTATAATAACACTTAATGCATAATATTGTTGTATGCGAAAAACAAAATTTATGAATATCGATAGATAAACTTCAACATTTTTGGCAAATTTAGTACGAATTGATTTATTTTTTTACTGTGACCGCACACGTAAGAAAAAGGAAGAAAATGGATTAAACTTTTAAATTGCAATTAAGAAATTTATTGCAATATCTTCTATAATATAAATCTCAGTCGTCGGTTTTATGTATGTATGCATATGTATGTATGTATGTATGTATGTATGTATGAATGTCTCGCTAAAACTTTCGACACACGCGATCAAAACTGACAAAATTGGTATCGTTTGAAAGTTCAGTCTCCTGTCCGACAAATATCCAAAATTAGCTAAACACGTTACGTTCTTTCACCCTCCACTAAGCCGTTTTCTCCAAGGAGGGGCCACTTTTTTCATCGACATTTTTTCAAAGTCATTAGCGCCTCGCGACATCAACGTAATCATAAAACATGTTATTTCGAACGCCTGTGACGTTACAAGCCGCGAAAGTGAGACGACTAAACGGTTGTCTTTTTTTCACCACCTTTCCCTCTCAGCATTACAGATTGGGGCCTAGCTACTGCAGCTATTTATTTATTTTCCTTTGCGCTCACGCGGATACTCACGGCTATTTATTTTACGAGGACTCTAGTTGCTCAATACTCATGCTATTTTTCTTCTTTATTTTGCTTACAAAATTTAGCTTTCGGTTTCGCTGATGCCATCCAAACGACGACCTGCAAAGCGGATTTTACAATCGGGAAACCCCGTACTTCCGAATTTTTTTTACGGCCAGGCAACCCCCCTCGTTGAAAATAAAGCCAGAACTTCTTTAAAAAGAAACATTTGAATGCAAATGCTAAACGTGTATTAACGAAATAAGAATATATAGCGAAACAAAAGCTTTAATGAAGATCGCAACAATTGTTTCAGGATTTTTGATTCGAGAATTAATAATTGCAATTATTTGGTTATTCAGGCCACTGTTTTCATATTGAGTGTTCATCTTACAAAGTTTAAGCCGATGTATCCTCCGATCTTCTTATCGAACCTTTATCAGTTACGACACGTGACGTAACGGTCTCGGTACATAGTACATTCAGTTGTTAGTAACTCTCTTCTGGGGGTTTAAAAGCCACCCTTTAATGCACATGGTACTAAGAAAACAATTCTAAATTACGTAAGACTTATGCGCGACCACGGCTGACGTGCAGATTCCCAATTTTGACTTAAAAATTTTCGAATTCGACAAAACACACATTAAGAATATTAGAGGTTACATCGACCGTAATGTTATGAAAAAAAATACACTATAAATGAGAACAGTAATCCGAATGATAAAACATAGAAAAATGTATGTAATTAAAAACACTAGCAACATAATAATCTGTTAATACTATCTCAGGTTTTTAAAACAAATATGTAACAAATAGTTAACCTTGTAACTAATATCACATAGACATTAACATTATATCAAAAAGATAGTGTGTATCTTGTGTACAGCTGAAGCAACTTGAAATAGAGCGTTTTGATTTACTGATTATGCGGGAAATGGGCCCGAATTTCGCGTTTATTTATTTAAATATGGAGAATAGTGTTATTTTTTGATAGCCCGACATACTATATATTCTCTCCATCCTTTTTAATGTTACTCTTTCGAACTTTGATTCCTCTGCTTGTCATTTACGTCTTCGTTATCTCTATTACACCTAAGTCAGAGACACTTGTCTTCTTTTTAGATGTATCCTCGCCAACCCATCGCCTTTATTTCTTCTACGTTTCCCAACACAATCAAAATAGGTGTTCCGTTTGTCGAGAAATCTCCGCACGAGCCAGCAAACGTGGAATTAGATAACCCTTCCCATCGCTTCAAGAGATCGTAGCGCTGTTATCAAAACGCTCTCTCCTCTTTTTCATTTGCAATGCACACGCGAAGAATCAATGTCAGAGTCGAGATACAAGCGTGTGCTTAGCTCGTATAATCGAATCAGTGCTAGTCGCCATCTTTGACGAGTAAATTGAAGAAGCCACTCTTCAAAGACGATCTGGAATACAATCCAGGAAGAACGTGTCACAAATAACCATTCATTTTCCGTGCTCGTAGTTAAGACGCTAGAAAAAAGACAGATATCAACGTTTCATATTCCTTTGATTACACACGCACGCATGCACACATATATGTTCTAGCTTCCAGAGAAACATAATATTACGGAACATATATATATATATATTGATCCAGATAAGTTTTGTATCCATGTTGTTGATGCTGGAGAATATTTACTGTGTTTATATAGTAGTTTCAATGATAAATAGAGCTATTTAGGAGGGGCGTGCAATAAGTAATGCCCCTGGCCTACTTCCAGTTGTCTGATCTAGCTGTAATTCTGCATGTGCAATGATTTATATCTCTACGGGTTATGTGGCAAACTACAGCTCTGAACTAATTGTGGTTTCTGTTTTACAGGTGTTTGAACTGAGTCAGGTGTGAAATGGAGCTTGTTGAATGTCAAGAAGTGATCCGGTTTTTGTATTTGAAAGGACGCTCACCACAGGAGACTTTTGATGAAATAAAAGAAACTTATGGTGATAATGCCCTATCATATGACCTTGTAAAACGCTGGCATCGTGAATTCAAACAAGGCCGGAAGTCTGTGGAAACAGCTCCCAGACCAAATCGCCCCCCTTCTGCCATTGATGAGGCATCTGTCTGTCATGTTGAGGCTGGCAGTTTGAAAGATCGGCGCATTACTATTCGCTAAATAGCCCAAGATGTCAAGATTAGTACAGGGTCTGTGGAAACTATAATTCATGACCATTTGCATATGCATAAGGTGTCTGCCAGATGGATTCCCAGGTTGCTCACACCATTCCAGAAGCGAGAACGCGTCGAGTGCTCGAGGATGAATTTGGAGATGTGCCAAGAAGATGAGTCAAAGTTTTTCAAAAGACTGATTACACAGGATGAAACCTGGGTTCATCACTATGATCCAGAAACCAATGCCCAGTCAATGAAGTAGAAATACTTGGACTCACCACCTCCAAAAAACGGCAAGGGTGCAGCCCTCCGCTGGCAAGGTCATATTCACAGTCTTCTGGGACCAGGACGGAGTAGTGATGACATATTTCCTGGCAAAGGGTACCACAATTCCAGGAGCCTATTATGCTTCACTTTTGAGGAAATTAAAGGAAGCTAGCAAAATCAAGAGGCGGAGCAAGATCAGCAAAGGTACCCTCCTCCTGCAGGACAACGCTCCGGTCCACAACTCGCATGTCGCCAGATCAGAAGCACGGACGTGTGGTTATAATTCCCCATCACCCCTACTCTCCTGACCTTGAACCCTCTGACTTTCACCTCTTTGCAGCCATGAAGTTGTTTTTGAAAAGAAAGCGTTTCCCAGATAATGCCGCCTTGATTTCTGAAGTCACGTCGTGATTGGAGGACCAACCTTGGGTGTTCTACAAAAAACGGTCTCCAGAGCTGCATCAAACGATAGGAGAAATGCATAACTCTGGGTGGTTCCTGTGTAAAGAAAGACTAATAACTGTGCCCAGTTTCGTTGCTCTACTCCTATGGAAAGTGGGTCAGAGGCATTACTTATTGCACGCCCCTCGTATTGATGATAAAAATTAATTCATATATACGTTGATTCCACATCAAAAACATGACGTTTTAATAATCTCGACATGCCCAATCTAATGCATCCATTGAAATCGCCTTTTACCAATAAATTAGAGGTTTTCCCTCTGGAACAAAGTCTATGCCATTAGTAAGATGGCTGCTTTCGTGTTGGCTGACGTATAATTTTGGTCCTGTGCACCTCTGGGAGACTCACCCTCCCAGGCTTTGTCGTTTTCTTTTGAGAAAGGGATTAATGTATTCGAAATCATCTCAGGCCGTTTTATTTGGAAATGCTGAAAAAGCTTCTCTAATGCATTTGGGTGTATTTCCGTTACAAATCTCACTTTCCTACCCTTGTGTCACTTTATATTGACTTGGGAGGGAAATCAATAACTCCAGGTTTTGATTTTGTAAAATAATACCCATTTTTCTTCGGAATAATAACGTGACAACATCCAAATTTTTGTGAACATACTTGCAGTCAAAAATTCATATATTAAAATTTCCAACGTTATCAAAATGATGTGTATTCACTCAATATGAGATTTATAATATCTATGTTGCCAGGCTTAAATTACACAGAAATTGTCCGACGGACACAATTTTTGATGTTGAGGAATAAACCATTTCGTTGTCAAATACAGTAATACGCGAATTATAATCTTCTGTGTACCTTATTTGCCATACTTACATCTTTGTGTGTATATATATATATATATATATATATATATATATATATATATATATATATATATATATTAATTTATTACCGTTTTATCTGTTCAGTCACACATGTTTCTGCCACCGAATCGTATCAATGATCCAGTAACTTCGTCAGACTTGGGTAGAAGTGGTTATTATGATTTGAAAAGACGGTATTAGAAGAAGACAATAAAAAAAGGCAGGGGGTCTCAATTTAGATCCGACAGCATTTAATTTTTAAGATTTAATAACTAAAGAAGAAACCACGGGTAGTTACCACGATTTAGTCGTTTGATTATCGTCATGTTATATTAGGTTTGTGGAGATGTAACTAAGATACATCCTCTTAAGGTAAGCAAAAGTTACGTCAAATTTAGGGGAATTACTTATTTAAATGCATTTGCTGTAAATGTCTATAAGAGAAAATTAAGTTAAAAGTTTACCTGGAATGGATTGGATAGTTATGAAAGATAATATTAAGTATAATAATAACGATTATACTAGTAACAGAGAGCGATACTAATAATAGGATAATAAAGCTAAAAATAATAGTAAAAATGAAAGTAAGGGAAAATGTGGTAAATAAATATATATATATATACATACGTATACATATATATATATACATATATACATACATATATACATACACATACATATATACACATACACACACATACACACATACAAACACATGCATATATAGATGGGGTACATAGAAATAGGTACAAATAAATATAACTCTAATTAACTAGTGTCACATGTAACACAAGTACATACATTGTAAAAAGAAACAAACAAAAGTGCATATAAACACACATACACACACATATACCTATATATCCATATCCATACATATGTATACATATGTACACACACACACATATATATATATACATATAAACAAGCATACATACATGCACATTAGGGTAGGTCGATTTTGAAACCACGGCAAGACTGAGGTAGAGAAAGTTGCTAAATAACATTTATAACAACACTGCAAAATATTTTTTCCCAAAACCTCGTAATTTTTTGAGCAAATGAATTTAAAGATTGAAAATTTTCAATATCCTGGCTGTACATCGCTGAATGCCGGTGTTAAATGAAAGAATAAGCATGTCATATTAATACCGCTTCTTTTTAAGAAAAAATATGAAGAAAGTATAAGCAATATTTTTTAAATTTGTTTATTATGTATGTTATCTTCAGAAAACTTAATGAGTGCCGGAAAAAAAAGAAACTCTGCTAAAGATTTCATTTAAAATAAATTTTAAAAATTTATAACAAGGGCTTTATTTTACCCGGTTCATCTTTCCTTCAACACCGTCTACTAATTTGTTTCATTTTCTCTCTCGCTCGCTCACGTGTGTTGTGTTTACTCTTTAGTAACAGGCTGATTTCAAATACAAAAACTACATTTTGCATTTTATATCTAAGAACATTTTAATTAATAAGAGAAAGAAATATATATTTTATATCTTTGTGCTATTTGACAGGTTTTTTTTTATTAAAAATAACATTTTTCTACGCAAGGCTATTTGTGTGTGAATTAATCGACTTGTGTTTTTAAACTGTTTTCGGTGAGTAAAACCATTATTATTTTTTTATATATATTTATCTATTTTTCCTAATTTAATTTAATTAATAATTTTCTTTTTTCTATTTCTTACAATATCATTTAATATATTTTTGCAGATATTTTTCTAACAATGAGTCGAAAACAAAGTATTTCTACACGCAGTACTGATTCTACAAAATTTGCAGGCCCACCTTCTCCATTAAAAACTACAGAACCCCCTACTTTCCGTCAAATTATTAAATATAGTTACTTTATGGAGAAATCTCAGTCAACTCTAAATGCATTTTCTCTTTCGAAATTAATGGCAAATGAAATTGTGGATATTTGGAAGGCAGTAAATCCCCGTTTGCCCCTATTGACTGAAAAATGGATTATATATAAAGTGCAAGATACTTGCTTTAGAAAAGTTAAGCAAATAAACAGAAAATCCTTATCAAAAGTCGCTAAAAATATTCTGGTCTAAAAACTTGACAAATTATTTGACATTTCAACATCTTTTACAGGCCCACTTGGAAAATTATGTGCCAGCAATCAACATCATTTGCCCCAAGTTAACTTTTTACAAGTGAGTAGTCCTTTAGAGACTATTTACTCTAAATTAACAGAAAATAAGGATCTATCTGGTGACCAGAGATTACTGTTAGAATATTCAGTAGGAATTTCGAGGGGCAAAGTAAATCCTAAGTATGCAGCCTGGAGGATCGGACCATTGAATCAGTCAAGATGGCTTACTCTGGCAATCAGATTAATGTGCATATGGACACGAAAAAGTTATGCAACAGAATTAACCACAAAAATGCATAATCTGATTAAATTCATTGTCCAAGTCTATGCAGTTTGCTGGTTTGAAATTAAATTAGATAACAAATTTCATAACCAGCAACTGTATATTTTTAAAATGATTGGGCAAATAAAAAAGCAGCCATCAGAAATTCAAGAAATAGCATTGAAAAACCTTAAATTCAACGCTTTTGCCCTTTTGCCTGAAAATATTATTTTCTCAATGATAAAATCTAATGAATTGGAAGTGAGAGAAGAAGCTATTAAAAGAATTTTAACCATAAGGTAAGTAAACATTTGTTCATATAAAACTGATCAAATTGTTTACACTGATTTATACATTCATTTTAACAAAAAATTTAATTAAAATAAAAATTGTGTTTATTTGTTGAATTCAATATAATAATTTATTTTTTTTCAGGAATGGGGAACCATCGAAAAAGCGTCTGAAAAAAATTTCAGATATAAATTTTAATGCTTCACATTGGTCGAATTTGATAGACCTTTCTCAAAATGGAGTGTCAGAGCCAGCTTTGACTGAAGACTTATCAGACAATGAACTTCGCGAATTCTTGATGAGTGGTAGAAAGCCAGATTTGTGTTGAAAGGGCTGTGAAGTTGACATCAGAAGCCTGCCATTCAGTCTATGGACTTGAAGCAAGACATAGACATATTATTGCTAAAATTTTATGCCATGAAATGAGGCCATTTTTTGCTTCAAAAGGGGCTTATACAGAGACCTTTGACATTATGTTACAAAAATAGTTTGATTTTTGTACTTTTTTCCCTAGAAGTAAGAAATGTTTTGGATTTGTTTAATTTTTTTTCCCCCCAAACAATTAAAACTTTTCTTCTTTTTATTGACAACAAAAAATTCAATTCTTATTACAATTTTTTATAATTATAACACACAGTAAGGTAAAATATGCCATTTCCAAAAAAAATGGGGGGGGCAGTTATAAATTTTTTAATATTTACCATACCAGTTATTATATAGTTTATTTAAATAAATAAACCCACTCCTTGCTATGATCAAAACTGCAAAATACCAAATAATTTCACATGTAAATCTTTCACAGATAAGGATTTTTCCGTTTCAAAACAGACGATCTTTAAAATCAAATGCTCATCTAACGGCTGATGTTAGAAACCTAGTTTTTATATATTTGTACTTCCCTCATGTGGGTGCAACTTTCTCCACCTAGGTCTTTTACATTTTCCAAAAAAAGTTAAAAATCAACCTACCCTAATGCACATAGACATACATACAATAAAAATATGAATACACATACAGAAATAAAAATACATATATACAGGTCTAAAAAACGGTGGGGTAAGATAAAAGTGAGATATATAGGTATGATTAATTAGGTGTACTAAATATTTGTATATATATACATGTGTACACAAGTATATATAAGCCTGCATACATGCATCTGTACAGACATATACGCAAGTATACATAAATACATACATACACGTACACATACATAAATATATACAGATGCATACAAACACACAGGCACAAGTGCATACACACATATACACACCATATATGGGCACATATACGCACATATACTTGACCCATGTATACATACACTTATACATGTACAAATAAATACAAATAAATACAAACATACATATAAGTAAAATAAATATATATACACACATATACCAATACCCACATATATACAAATATATACACAACATACAGAAGCATACAGACGTGCAATCGCACGCATAGTATAGATTTCGGAACCAAGTAAATGACCTGAAATTAGTAAGAGAAAAATGAGTAAGATGTATTAATAATGATGGTGCTCTGTGTATACCCGTAGGAAGGGTGGGTGGGTTCTAGATGCTTATATGGTTAATAGTTGGGTAGGAGTTTGGGGAGACGTCTAGGGTAATTATATGTTGGTTAAATATTTCACTTATGACCTTAGATTGATGTATTTTAACTATATTATAAAATAAAGTACACTATATATTCCATGCCCGTTCTAATATAGGGATACCTGTATAAGGCATATGCATACGTATATAAATGCAATATTTTCAAAAAAGCTGCGGGAATTGCATTGGGAACAGGTGTATAAATTAAACTCAGAATGGCAATGGATGTCAATTTCTAGGTAGTTGTATGGTAAAGAGTTAAGTGGGGTTTTAATAGATAATATTCGGAAGTCTGGGTTGTTTTGTTTGATTTAGGGGGTAGGGGGAAAGTGTAGAGTAGAATCTGGTACATGGAGAGTGGGTTAAAAGGGTTTAATTGTGTAGATGTTACAGTAATTAGTTTTATGCGGTAGATGGTAAAACCTTTGTCTGTGGAGTGTTTCAGAAAGGTGCAAAATTACTAAGGAGGTGGGATTTGTAATGGCGACAGTTTATGGTGGTTTCGTGTTTCTTATTAAGTAATTTATCTCTATCTTTACAATTAAAGATAAAAAGTTTTTCGTTTAGGCAAAGGAGGCATGGAGATTTTGAAGATTTACATATGCTAGATTTTTTGAGGATTTCCCAAGTAATTGTTGGTGTGCGGTAATTTTGGATTAAATGTAGATAATGAGAAGTTAGTGAGGTTTTGTTGGGATAATTGGGTTTGTAAAGGAGCATTTATGTACCCTAAATCTTTCTTTATAAGAGGTGCCGGCCAAACCAATATAGCATTTTTGTCGTTTGGGGTTTTCGTGGATTCTTTTTGTAGGCATTGTTCATTAAGTTGGCATTCTGATTCGTTGGTGCAGTTACAATAAGTAATGTTGGTGTTGTTTGTATTCTTATCCATGTTAAGTATTTTCCTATTATGTTTCTTGATTATATTTTCCAAGTTATTAGTACAGCTGTAGCTAAGTTTAATTGTGTTTTTATTAAGGATTTTGTATAGTGTGATGTTAGGAAGGAAGTGGGGGTCTTAAGTTAAAATTTTTTTTAACCTAGTTTGGTTTTAACCATAATATTGAGGGGGGAAAACCAGATGGCTTTTCTAGATCTATGTTTCTTTTTAATATATATATATATATATATATATATATATATATATATATATGTATATATAATTTTTTTTAGCAGTAATCTACGGGCATGTATGTACGGCCGGGAAACATGCATGTCCGTAGGTTACTCTTTTAAAAAATAATGTTGTGAACGATATATTGAAAGAATGTGACATCTTGACAGCTGGCTTATTTTTAATAGCGCGGAATGCTCGCTTTATGGAGGTTTTCAGAGACGCCCCACTTTTACGGGGGCGAGCATTAGAAACGTTTTTTACATTTTTCCATAACCAAAAGTCGCCGGAATGGATTTTTAAGGGCACAAAAAGCGGAAATTCTCTCTTCAAGAGGGTAAGTCATTGGTACCGTCGATTTAAACGCGATAATTAGGACCGTTTTAAATACCCATATTAAGCTCCCTTCAGCCGATACTCATCCCTCAATGATGAGTATTGGCTGATGAGAGCTTGATATGGGTATCAACAACGGTCCTAATTATAGGTATTGAAACCGACGGTACTAATGACTTGCCTCATCTAACAACTTGCTGTACACAATATATAAATACGCTCTCATTTTTTGGATTTTCCTTATAATTATAATTGAGTGCTCTGCTAGATTTCTTTTCCCCCAAAAAAACTATATATATATATATATATATATATATATATATATATATATATATATATATATATATATAGTAAGTTATAAAAATATATTGCGATTAAGCTACACTGATTACCCCACATTTCATCGACTCTAGGATTCTTCAGGCTTATGCGAGAATTTTGTGGTTGTCTCGCGTTTTTATATACGCATCGTATATTGAGGTTTTTATTAGCCAATCAGCTTTCTAGTATCCACCGCTCCCTAACTAATCAGCTAATGAGCAGGCATTTACAGGAAAAAGACCAATTTGACCTCCGGTTGACCCGTTCCTTTGTGTCTGTTATTTAACGTAGATATCTAGTGCCTTGACCTGTTTTAAATCGAGGTTAAGTTTTATATATATATATATATATATATATATATATATATATATATATATATATATAAAGCTGAATGTGTGTGTCTGTCTGGTCACGAATAGGCTCCTATATGGTTGACTGTTTCAAAAAACTAATTATATATAATGATAGAATATGTATCGAGACACAGGAATGGGTATGTTTGATCTGTCAAAACGGTGGTTCATTAGAATTGTGGGGTCTGCGTTCGCGCCTAGTCTACAAAGTATGGAAATAAAAAATTAAAAAATTAAAAAAAAACATTTACAAGTGTTTTTGATATAGATGTACATGATAATAGTTTGATAAGAATGTTTTAACTAAAATAGGGAGGGTATAATAAAATTGTGGGGTATGTGTTAGCGCCTAGCTTCCATAGAATGGAAATAGGCGCAAACTTTAATAAAGACATTTCATATCTATCTGCGTAAGTATACTTTGATAATTATGTTTCAATTTGAACAAATATGGTATAATAAAATTATGGGGATTTCGTTCACACCTGACCTCCATAGAATGGAAATATGTCACAAAGTTTAACAAGGTTTTTTAATATAGATCCACAGAATATTGTGATTAGTGTTTCAGTGTGAACAGGCATGGTATAATAAATTATGGGGTTTATCTATTTTATTTTTACTTTCATCATATTTTGCTTTGGTTTTCATACCCCCAAATTCAGCCCAAATTTACAACCCTTCCTGTTCATAACCTATCATACATTCATAAATCAGAATCCCTTTTCTGTAGACTGTTTTTGAACCCAGTCAACGACGGGTACTGTTGCTAGTATATATATATATATATATATATATATATATGTGTGTGTGTGTGTGTGTGTGTGTGTGTGTGTGTGTGATAGTTTATATATATGCATGTTTATTTATTTAATTATTTTATTTCTTTATTTTCTATTTTTTGCTAGTTTTAAAATTATTTTGTATCTCTATCCTACAGTAAATTTTATCCTGTGAACAGTTTAATGGATGTTGGGGTTCTTAAAAGTATAGAACAGAAAATTTTTCAGTAAGGCATAATTTACATGGATCTTCTAGGTCTCTACATATGTTTGCTTGTCTTACTATTTTTCATTCGACTACCGACTACGGTAGGGATACAAAATAATTAAATAATGAAAAAAATCTTGACCTAGATTTAAAACAGGTCAAGACACTAGATATCTAAGCTAAATAGCACACACAAAGGAACGGGTCATCCGGGCGTCAAATGGGCCTTTGTTCTGTAAATGCCTGCTCATTATGTATATATATATATATATATATATATATATATATATATATATATATATATACATAATAGAGGGCTGTCCGGCTTTGCCCGGCCTTGCCCGGCCTTGCCCGGCCTTTAACAGTCATAATAATAAGCATAAGTATATTTTAATTCATCCAGATTCCTTATTTCTCATTATAGATCCCATTATCTCTGATCGGCGACTTTAGATTTGCCAAATTTTAAAGAAGATTGCTTAGCGTTTGTCACAATCTTTTAAACGATGATGAGCAGTTTTGATGGTGTCTCGGGTTTCAGAGCATACATAACGTTGAAAGCAACTGAAATAGCTATTTTTGTGGTCAATAGCGTCAACACATTCAGGAATGTATCATGACTAATCGTGAAGTAATTGAATAGTTTAGACTATCGAGCTGTAAATAAAAACTAGTAAACACCCTATTATATAAAATATGATGCAATACATTTTTTTTTAAAATGAATAAAAGAAATTTAGAGGAAACAGAGCTTGTTTGTTTCTCTGCTAAATTAAATTCCATGGCCAAGTCAGCCCCTGCATTTGAACATAATTAAAAACTTTTGGGGCATATAATACCAAAACTAGCGTATAAAGTAATGCTTTTTGTGTAAACTGTTAAAAGCGTTGAATGTCGCCTAGGCCGAGTTTTAAGTCGAGTTTTAATCCTG